>NC_086176.1:17018450-17341506 GCF_023053635.1 Elgaria multicarinata webbii
AAAGTTCAAGGAAAGATGTGTGTGAGATGCTGGGGCCGGGGGGCATTGAAGGCATCACCTAAGAACCTAAAGGCAAAACTGTGTTGGGAAGTAACTGGACCATGGTCATGTGCAAAACTTGAAATGATTGTGAATTTTAGGCCCAATCCAGACAGAGGTAAGCATGTTTTAATTCAGTGGAAGAACTTTAAGCAAGGGCTTAACTCTTGATATCAATAGGGTTTAAAGGTGAGTCACCTTGCCTGAATTGCACCCTTTGTTTTCAACAAGCTGAAACACTCGTAATTTAAAGGCTTTTTAAAATCATCTTGCAACCTTGCCAAAATTTAATATATAATAAAGATATTTCTTATGTAATACAAGGTATAACACACACACACACACACACACACACACACTCTGTTTTAGAATCAGTGTGTGTAGAATTACAAATTTGCTTTGTATATTATTGGGAACAAGCATTGAAGAAAAAATTGGGATAGTTAATTGGAGAGAATTATCTCAATCTGACATTTTCAAACTCATTTAAATGTCCTGGTATCTCATTGTGGATGTTTTTAGTAGTCTGTTCTGCTGTTAGACAATGTAACATCTGCATTGCAAATAAATAACTAGAAGCGGAAATAACAAAGCGGTCTCCTGCATGAAATCGGCAAATATGCTCAACTGTGTTAAAAAAAATTCAGCCCTAAATGCATGAGACCAGCTTAAGTTGAACCTTTTAATAAAATTCTTTCTATTTTTCATTGGACATTTGAGTCCAGTGGAGTTATGTTTTGGTTGGAATCTTGGTTATTTTCCCTTTCATTTATTTGTGGTGGAGGAAATAAATCAGAAATTGATAAAGAAATAAATATATGTGTTCTGCTGTTTTCCTTTTCCTTTTAGCCTATATCCCTACCCCCACTCCCAGAGGAAACTATATTTGAAAATACAGGTGTAAACAGAAGTGGTGGTGAGTTCAGAGTGCTTTGAGATGGAGAGTTCTTAGTACTTGTGCCTATGTTTCATCTTTTCCCCCTTAATAGATTCTCTGTGATAAGAAAAAAAGACGGACGAAGCTTTGGGAAACCCTGTGGAAGAGGCAGGGTGAAGGCGTAATAAAAGCCTCATCCAGAAGCAACCCATGGATAGTGCTACTCTGGCTATTTCACACAGGCCTAGGGCCAGGCAAAGCTGGTCATAGGCCCAGGGCCAGATGAAAAATGTAGGCCCCATTTCAAACTGCTCATTAATAGGGTGACCATATGAAAAGGAGGACAGGGCTCCTGTATCTTTAACAGTTGTATTGAAAAGGGAATTTCAGCAGGTGTCATTTGGATATATGGGGAACCTGGTGAAATTTCCTCTTCATCACAACACTTAAAGCTGCAGGTGCCCTGCCCTCTTTTAAATCTGGTCACTCTAGTATAGCTCCTGCACCTTTAACTGTTGTGATAAAGACAGAATTTCATCATGTTCTCCATATATACAAAGGACACCTGCTGAAATTCCCTTTTCTATGCAACTGTTAAAGATACAGGAGCCCTGTCCTCCTTTTCATATAGTCACCCTACTCATTAAGTATTTTTTAATCAGTTCTAAATACATATGAAATAGAACGATTTATAAAAAAAGGTAACGGCAAGCACTTTTATTCAAGATTTATTTATTTACTTATTACATTTATATACCGCCCCGTAGCCGAAGCTCTCTGTATATAAGACATCACTTCTTCACATTCAGAAATGCTTTACATGCTTTTCTTTGGGCAAATTCATCATCATCAACATCAGAAAAATCAAGCAACTTTGCCGTGTCAATGTTAATCTTCAAAACTGCTAATCCATTCAAACATTCTTCCACCACTGCGGATCGAAAGTATGACTTGATTCGTTTTAGGACACTGAAGCGCCTCTCATTAGAGGCCACTGTTGCTGGCAATGACAGAAGAATGCGCAACACGATGAGGACACTTGGGAAAATATTGCCCAATCTCAAGTTCAATATTTGACCATAAATTTCCTTCGGTGAAACAGAATCGAGTTTGAAATTCACACCCATTTTTTTTTTTTTTAAGAAGAAGCACTTCACTCTGAACGTCAGTTGAAATATCACTTGGGTACCGCAGCTGAAACTGATTAGCTTTTTGTGACAACTCATTCTCATCTAACTGCTTAAAGTGCCACAAAAAAATCAAAAAGTCCACAAATGTCCCCAATTGCAGAAAAGCGACGTGAAAGGCCATCGATAACAAAGTCAATTATGTTGAAGAGGAGAGCTACTTTGTAACACATCTTTACCAAAGGATCCCCCTTTGCCTCTACCAGGGGGACTCAAAGTAGGCCCCCTCAAAATCGTAGGCCCAACTGGCCAGCCCTGCAAAGGCTGGCCAGTGTTTAAAGTGTTCAGAAGACACTTTAAACCATGGCTTTAACCACAGTGGTTAAGTCAGAAAGCCAGGCTGTGTTCAGAAGACACCTTAGACCACAGCTTTAACCATGGTGAATAAAGCAATAAGCATTATTCACCATGGTTTAAGGTGTCTTCTGAACACACCCTTGCTTTCTGGCTTAATCACCATGGTTAAAGCCATGGTTTAAGGTGTCTTCTGAATGGGCCGACACTCAGGCAGAGGCAAACCCATGGCGTCACCAACTGCACACTCAACAGGGAGCGTCCCCAGCATATCACCTCTGCCTGGCAAATAGACCTGTATGATACATGGGTTTGAAAACATGTTTGTGGCTCTTTTCAGTGGGTCTCTGCTGAGGTGTGGGTCCTCAGCAGGGGCCCAACCAGGCCTAGCCTTGATGCCAGCCCCAGGAATGAAACAGAACAGCCTCCACTGTGGATAGCTATCCACAGCTCCTCTGGAGAGCTTCACGGAAGCCTTTATTTATTTAAGGGTGCAATCCTATGCATATCTAGACAGAAAAATGCTCCACTACTTCCACCATGCCCCAGTCAGGATAGTTTAGGCAAGGCATGCTGAAGTTGTAGGATGTTTTTCCCTATCTAAGCATGCCTAGAATTGTATCCTTAATATATTTCTTTCTTCCAACTCACCGTTTGAGAGTTACTGCCATGTTCTAAGGATTCAAATGCCGAGAGCTACATGGCACTTATTCCTGGGGCAACCCCGAGGTCTGTAGCAGTCTTTCTTTAATTGTGGCAGGCATGGAGGCACTGCTTCTGCTCGTGGGTAAGGAAGGGTGTTCTTTGACCTTGAACCTGTGTGTGTCCGCCAGTCATGGTGGTGGGGAAAGGAAAAGGCTAACACCATTGGATGTTTCCCATCTGTTCCTCAGTGTGACTTGGGCTGAGCAGAGTGAGGACAGCTCCCAGCCACAAGGTGAATGAATCGCTCTGCAGGGCTTTTCCACCCCTCTAATTGTGCAGCTATCTAGTGGAATTCTACATTCTCAGTCTAGGGGAGATGACTGGCTCCATCTCATTCCATTTGCTTCTAAATTGATCTAGCTTGCTCTGTGGTAAGAGGGTCACTCTGAGAAAATGGAAAAAAGGCTGACCTGCCTGCCTCCTGGGGACTCACTTTCGAAAATGGCTGGTGCTTTCTTGATGGAAAAGTTCTGGCTGGCAGGAGAAAAAAAATCCATTCCCACCTCCCGCACCCCCCCCACCCCCAAATATATATATTTAAAATCATTCCAGTGAAACAATGCAGTTTTTCGATGACAAGCTAATTACAGGCATCAAATGTCCTCGTCTTTTATTGGAGGTCTCCTTAGGATTGACAGATCAAGGTTCTGACCTGCAAGAAAACTGGCTGGCTTCATGTCAACATTTTACCTTGTATTCTCAAATTGAAAATAATCTCTCTCTCTCTCTCTCTCTCTCTCTCTCTCTCTCTCTCTCTCTCTCTCTCCTCTGTTGAGGGCCACATTCCCTTGGGAATGACCTGTCATGGCTGCATGCCAGGGGTGCATAGTGCTGAAGCCAGCCAGCAGTGAGCAAGGCTAGACGAAAATGGGTGTGGCCATCCTTGTTTCCCTCTTTTCTCTCCCCCCTTTTCATTCACTCCTCCTCTTCCTCCCTACCCAGCAGGTTGCCAAGGGAGGGTTGTTGTTGCCAGAAGTCTCAACTGATCATTTGCAGGGGCCTTTGAAAGCCGACCCGTGATTTAAGGCATTCCTGTCAAATCAGTCCTTGACAGTGGTACATTTGGAAGTGCTGGTGGTCAGCACGACAGTCTCTTGTACCCATGACCCCAAGGAAAGCCCAAAAGGTCAGGCAGCTGCATTGACCCAATATCAAAAAACAAGTTCCAGCAGTTTTCATCCTCATCAGGAGTGGGTCTTTTATCAAACCATTGGATCTTAATTGCCCGTTCAAACCCAAGCCACCTCAAAATATTTTGCATTATGTCAGGGGTAACTAACAACAATGTATGGTTCCTTGGAAAACCCCTCTCTGGTGAGGATTGCAGCTAAGCTCAGAGGGAACAGGGAAGCCTCAAGGGGGTGAGGGTGGCAGATGACATCAGTCGCCCTGCTAATAAAGAAGTCCTGGGGCTGCATCCCTGTGCGCTCTGGACCTGCCCCACCACGGCTGCTTGGGTCACACCATCTCCTATCAGCTTCAGCAAGGAGGGAATGGCCCTCAAGATCCACGTTGCCAAACATCTGTCATTTAATTTAAGAACAAAGGCGCTCTATATGGGTTACATTTTGAAGAGGGAACAGGGTTGGCTGTTACTAATTGGGTACTTAATTTAAATTTGCAAAAAAAATTAATTGGTAATTAAACAAGTGCTTGGATAATTACTTGGAAGAGGCAATGGTTTCATGATTTGCTGACTATATAAATGTATTTGCCAGTGGAAAGAAGTATTAATGCCACTAAGAACCAGGCTACTATAATGGCCAAGAGATCTATTTATGAACCAGGAATTCCTTGGTTAAAATCTTGCTTGTACCATGAATTCATTTACTCAACCAGCTGTTCTCTTGACCTCAGACACACCCATATATATATATATATATATATATATATATATATATATATGCTGATTTGCTTTACTCAGCTTGGAACACTCTAAAACTGCAATCCTGTGCACACTTACTTTAGAGTAAGCTCTATTGAATTCAGTAGGACTTCCAATTAAGCATTTGTAGGATGAGGCTATGCAGCACTGGGTAAATGCTAATTAATATGAATACATACTGAAGTCTGAATGTGGGATAATCTCTTCACCATTTTGTTTACATTACTATATGTGCATGGGACCCCAATCTGGATAGGGACCACCTCAAGGGGGTAAGGAGGTTTAAACCTTCCACCCAGCCATTTCCCCTAAGGGGGATTTTAAAAAGAGGAAACCCTCACCCACTGGAGTTTTGGAGAACTGATACTTACAGCACAATGCTATACACATCTACTCAGAAGTAGTTCAACGAGGCTTACTTCCACGCAAATGGGTATAAGATTGCAGTCTTATGGAATGCAACCCGGCATTTCTATTGGTTTTAATTTGTTAACAATTTAATACTATTTAGCTGTGTATATTATTTATGTTTACATTGTTTGGATTTTTATCTGTACACCACCCTGAGATCCCAGTGATATAGGGTGTTTTAATAAATAAATAAAAATTCAGGATACCCAATGAAATTCATGGACAGCTGTTCCAAGACAAACTGCATTACAGTGTTAATTGTGTCTAGGTAAAACAAGGGAGAGGAGGAGTAATGGGTGAGCTCATGGAAAGAAAATCTAGACCAAGGAAAGAATGGACTCACTGGTTACTTACAGAGTTAGAAACATACATCTGTGGTCACAGTGTTCTTCAATCTCTAATTGCTGTGAGCTGTGGTTGAATGAGAGCAGTTGAGTCATTCTAATTGCTCTGTGAACCATTCCAGCTTCAAGAAACATCAGGCAGAAGGAACCAGTAAGAAAGTTATCTTCCAAAACCAATCTAATCTAAACGTAGCCCTTTGCAGTTTTTAAGGGTGCTTCCAGACAAGGGTTTTATAATGAAATCTCCCTGCCACATTCATGAAATTTTCTGGGAGGTGGGTGGGAAGGTTCTGGTGAGCATCATTTTGTAACCCTACTGTTTCCCCACTACTTCAGCCCTTTTTCTTTCTACAAGAAATCCATTAAAGGCACAATCCTGTGCAGAAAAAAAAGCCCAGGGTGGGGAGAGAGAAAAATGGCTAGGAGAGTGTAGGCTTTCTTCTTTGGGCAGGTGTGTGTATGTTGTATAAGCATGTATAGGATTGCACCTTAAAAATACAGAATAACTGCACAACGTCTTTTGATTGATAGCACTAGGAACCCTCTGGTTGGAAGCACCAAAGTAATTTTATTCTTACATTTGTGCTAGCTTTATAGAAATCCAGAAGGATCTACCACATTCCTGGTTTGCCAGGAACTAGGCTGTTGTATTCCTGTAGTTAATATTACGCTGTTGAGGGCTCAGGTATGTTTTATGCTCGAGAGGATAAATGCTTGCTTCAGTGATGGGTTGTGATGCCTGTTTCCACAGGGCAATAAAACTGCTAAGATGACTGAAGGAATTAATTTTTTTTTAAAAAAAACAACGCTCAGGGAGCAATGTGCCTATCTGGTGTTGCTGTTGTTACTCTTCTTAGCATGAATAATGGTTGCTAATTTTGTGCCGTATACCATTAAGCTGGAATATTATTATACAGTTCTATCAGGAAACAAAATGCTGATCCCTTATTTCCCTTTACATAACATTTTCTTTTTTCTTGCTGGAATTTTTGTCAGGGACTCAGGGGAACCACAGGAGGGGTTTGGGGGGGGAAGGAAAAGATTTTGGGGCATGGGGGCAAGATTCACAACATGATTCAAAGGCCGGTACTTGAATATATTCAAGATTAAGTTGCCAGGAACAATACTTTACGAGCATTTATTGTGTATTTTAATGCCATATAGTAACCAGAGCTTTAGGCACTCCTGAAGAATACTTCTGTGTTCTGAAACACTAGAAGGGGGTCAGCGGAGGAGAGGAATGCAACTGCAATGTTATGCCGTTTAAAACATAATCCAAAAGTGTAAAATGGTAATATGACAAAACCGATAATTTTCAAAGACCTAATCTGTTGTCATTCTTTTTGAGCATAAGGACTCTTCTTCAGGTAGAACTTACACATTGACCTGGCTTGCACGTAACAACAACCCCAAATACAAGTTGAGTATGGGTTGTTGTTGAAGAATTCATTGGTTATTGTTGAATCATGGATTGTCGTTATATGTGAATCCTGCACTATGGTTTAACTCTGGGTTGTTAACCATGAACAGCCCCGAGTTCACAACCCAACAACAAACCATGGGTTCTCTTCCTGGGTTTGTTCATGGTTAACAACCCACAATTAACAACAACCCATACTCTGGCCATAGCCCGTGTAGCAAATATTGGGCTTCCAAATTCCATGTTTGTCTTATAATGCTAATGTGACAAGCATTTGTAGAGGGGAATCAGTGAGTGGGAAGGAGTGCTTAACTCTTCTGCTTGCTAATTTTCTGCTGCAAGTCCTTTCCCTCCAGTGGTTTTCTCATTTCCCCCCAATAAGTGTGAAGGCCAGAAATAATCCCAGGTGGGGGTGGGGAAGGCCTATGGGAAGGATTCGTGAGGGAAACTGGGATATGGGAAGTGTCAGTCCTCCCCAATGCCTGTCAGTTCTTCCCTACTATTTAAATGCCATCTCCCCTCACTGCCATTTTGGCATTATGAGGTAAACTTGGACCTGGGTTTGCCTTGTAATCTCTAATTCAACCACCAGTAGAGATAGCTTTATCTTCCATAAATTTGTCTAGTCCCATTTTACAGCCATCCAAATTAGTGGCCATCACTATATCTTGTGAAAGTAAATTCCATAGTTTATGCGCTGTGTGAAGGAGTAATTCTTTTATCTGTCCTGAATCTCCCACCAATCAGCTTCATCGGATGACTTTGGGTTTTTTGTACACATCAATCATATATCTCTTTACCTCTTTTCTAAATTAAACAATCCCAGATGTTGTAAACTTTGCTCATAGGGGAGTGTACCAGCCCCTTGATAATTTTACTTGCTTTTTTCTGCACTTTTCCCAATGCTACAATATCCTTTTTTTAAGTGTAGTAACCAGAAGTGTACACATTATCCCAAGTGTCGTCGCACCATAGAGTTGTATAAGAGAAGTACGATATTGACAGTTTTATTTTCAATTCCTTTCCTAATTATGCCTAACATGGAATTTGCCTTTTTCACAGCACCCATACACTGGGTTGACATTTCCATCGAGATTGTCCACCATAACTCCAAGATCTCTTTCTTCATCAGTCACTGCTAGCTCAGATCCCATCAGCATATACTTAAAAGTTGGGATTTTTTGCTCCAACATGCATCACTTTACACTTGTTTACACTGAATCACATTTGCCATTTTGGTGCCCATCCTCCCACTTCGGAGAGATCCTTTTGGTGCTCCTTGCAATCCCTTTTTATGTTAACCACCCTAAATAATTTGGTATCATCAGCAAATGTGGACAATTCACTGCTCACTTCTAATTCCAGGTCATTTAAGAAGAAGTTGGAAATCACTGGTCCCAATACAGATCGCTGTGAGACTCCAGTGTTTACATACCTCCATTGGGAGAATTTACATTTATTCCTATTCTCTGCTTTCTGTTCTTTAACCAGTTACTGATCTGTAAGAGGACCTCCCCAATTATTCCATGACTGCTAGGTTTGCTCAGTCATTGGTGAGAGACTTTGTCAAAAGCCTTTTGGAAGTACAAGTGAAAAATGTCTACCAGATCACCCCACATTTATTGACATTCTCAAAGAATGCTAAAAGGTTAGTGAGACATGTTGATTCTTTTTTTAAGCAGGCTTGTCCTTCTATATATTTAATAATAATTTTATCTTTAATAATGCTTCCAACTAACTTAGCCAAAACAAACATTAAGCTATCTGGCCTGTAATTCCCCAGATCCCCCGGATCTCCCTTTTTAAAAATGGGTGATATTGAATCATCCCTAGGGATGATTCAACCACCCAAACTGGATGCTTCCCAGCTCATGTTGGTTTCTCCCCAGGGTTCAGTTTAAAAGCTGTTCTGCCACCTTTTTGATGTTACATGCCAGCAGTCTGTTTACATTTTGGTTCAAGGGCAGCCCATCTTGTCCCAAATGTTCCTCAGTGCCTAACATATCGGAACCCCTTCTCTCTACATCAATGCCTCATCCATACATTGAGATTCCTTAGCTTTGCCTGCCTAGCTGGCCCTGCACGTGGAACAGGTAGTATTTCAGAGAAAGCCACCTTGGTGATCCTGGATTTGAACTTCTACCTAGAAACCTAAGTTTGGCTTCCAAGACCTCATGACTACATTTCCTCACATCGTTGGTACCAACATGGACCACAACCACTATCTACGAAGCTATATCGACAGTGCATGGCATCTGCAACCTATGCATCAGGCAGGCAATTTCCCATGCAGTATACATCTATCACAACCCCAGCTGTTTATGTGTATAATGATCAAATCTCCAAGTACCACAAGCCACACACACACACACACACACCTGCCTGGAAACACATGCTTGGCACCAGAGGATTATAGCAGGCTTCCCCAACCTGGTGCCCTCCAGAAGTGTTGGACTACAACTCCTATCATTCCCAACCAGCACTGGCAATGCCTGGATGGTGGGCCTTGTAGTCCAATGCAACTGGAAGGCACCAGGGCAGGATCTACACTATTCATTACACCGTTGTTTAAGTGCATTGTTGCGTCCTCCCTTGCTACGTTACAAAATGCAACTTGAGCCCAGTCAATCGAAATACCTTTTCTTCTATCGTTTTACCCGGGCACACTCTTCTTTAGAACGTTCTTCATTAGCTCTGAAGTAAACCTCCTTCTTCCCGTGACTCTGAGCTAGACCTGCCGGGATAAGCCGGCAGGGAGGCGGGGCGATGCGTAGGGACGAGGGAAGCCCTGCAGTGTCTTAAAGGGGCCACGTGCGCCCCGAAAGATAAGCGGTTTTTTTACAAAATTAAGCCTCTGTCCCCTCTTTCACCGCCCTCCCTCCCTCTCCCCCTCCCCCTTGTCGCGTTGTGCCAGCTCTCCCTCCCCTAGAAAAGCCCTCACGTCCTAATCAGGAAGCAAAGACCATGGTCACGAGACATGACTTTGAAAGACGGCATTGAATACAACGAAAGGTTGGGGCACATTGTTAGTTTTAAAACGATTTTAACAGAAAGTGGAACGGTTTTAAAAGTCAGAAGAAACGTAACAACAACAGCATCACGTGACTGCTGACGTCATCTCTGCCAACTTGTTACGTTTCATCTAGACAAGTGTAGACGGGCTCCAGGTTGGGAAAGGCTAGATCAAAGGTCACTCATTGTAATCCTCGGGAGAGCAAACCAAATTCATTTCTTTGGAGGGGATCACACGCTCCTTTCTTGGGGCGCTCTCTCATTTGTTTATTTTTCCTACAAGCAAGTTTGATTAAAAAGTGTATATACATAACAGATGTGATACACATATTCTCTCAGTGCTGTGCTAACTGGTATTCTCTGTGCTCGTCGTCATGAGGTTATACATTTTAATCAGGAACAATTGATGACTGAAAACATTTCAAGGGCGGAACAGACTGTATGAAGTCTCCCTCTGCCACCAGTGAGGCCAGCTGCCTGAGGAAAGATTTTACCCATGAACCCTCCAAAGTGGACTCCTGCAGTTGTAGCCAATAGCAAAATATTTGTATCGCTCATGCTTCTATGAGAAATATGTCTACGATGGTTACAGTAGAAACTGAGAGCTCTTCGCAGGACCAGGTCAATAGAATAATAATATTTTAGAGAGCAACCTTATGGCCACTAGACAGGGTCTGGAGGAGGGGCATAGGATTATTCTTTTTCCTGGCTACAAGGCTGAAGCCCTGGCTCCGACCTCTTAGCCAAGAAACACACTCCCCTCCTCCTCCCCCTCATAGCTGGTGCGGAGGAAACTGTGAGGTGATTGATGCAGGTTGTCACCTCCAGGGCCTTACAAATTCTTCCCCCACCCCTGACCAGCAAAATTCTCATGGCATGCCAGCCTCAAGGTCAAACTTTCAGAAAAGGAACACAATGATTCCACATTATGTGGAACTGCTTTTGCACAGCTCGTAACATGTGTAGGACATGAAGGAAAAGAGGCAAACAATATGCCAGGCTAGCCTTGGTAAAGGATGGGGCAACCGCAGTGGGGGGTGATAACATTTCTGGAGTGGGCCTATTTTTCGATGGGTTCCGGAAATAAACAGAGGAATGGAAAGTAGCTTTGAGTCCTCCTCCCTTTCTCAGGCCTACCTTGCATGCCTTTGACCTCCACCATAGAAAGGAATGGTAAAAGCACCACCCCTCTAGGATGAAGGTCACAGGCTATTTTTGGACATGCTGCAGCTCCACATCCCATGCATAAAGGAGCTGTTAAGAATCCAGGGTGGCCAAGTGGCCTTTTTTTTTTTTTTTTTTACAGAGGTCAGTCCTCTCTTTGAAGGGCAGCCAGAGGAACATGTGCCTGCCTGCCTGAAGGCATCCTCTGTTTGTAGGCCTGTCTTGCCCAATTCTGTTTTAAACACTGTAGGATCTATTGCCTATCAATAGTTAGCACCTGAACAAACTTGAACAGGCAGGCATATAGGTCACCTGAACTAGAAAAGAGAGACATATAAATTAGCATACACAAATGTTCTACAAGCACAGTCCTCTTTTCTGGGTGATGCATTTCCTCTTTTTTGGCAATTAGTAAGTGGCTACACTACATCAGGAACTTTTGGTGTGTGACATGGGGATCTAGCACAGTTTGAGGACTTCATAGCCTGTGCTACACCTCTGCCATATAACCCAGCAGCCCTCACTCATAGCTAGGGGATTTATTTATTTTTTAAAATACCCTTTGTTATATAGGAGACTTTCCGACATGTGCAAAGAGGCAGATGCACTACATTTTGGAAAGGCAGCTACAATGTTGGAACATAATACGTTACTTCTTGAGAATACTTTCAGTGCTTTATTCTCTGACAGCCCTTGCACAAATGATTTTTCAAGGTATGAATATCATGGAACAAGATATCACTTGCTGCTCAGCACTCACCTTTCACAACTTCTGTTATTCAACGGTGAGAAGGCGCAGAGTGGTAGGTCATCTGAGGCCATTCATCCCAATAGAGTTTGAGAAACGCCAGTGACAGGAATCTAGCTGTGAAAACTCAGCCCTGCCAAAACTAGAAACCATGAACTGATTGACACAATGTTATCTCAATCTGTGTATTTTTGTGTGATCAGAGCCAAATCTGATTTTGCTACTTAATGCTGTGACATCATCATGTTCACTGCATGAACCCTGATTAACTATGATCGTTCAGTAAAGAAGCCTTCTCAAGGTAAAAAAGATGCTGAAGTGTGACAAACCCCTACAGTCTGATGTAGCTCAACAGTGCGCCCTAGAGTATCTGGTAAGTTAGCAACCTGCTGAGAACCCGGAATAGGCCAAATCTCACCTTTTCATTCCTAGTATGCATCTCTTGCCCAAAGGTTTATTCAGTTAGAACTGACCAGCTCTTTTATAATTCAAATGTAGGGTCATTTAAGGTCATGCTAAATAGTTTTCTGATTTGCTGGCTAAAGCACTGATATCAGAACACAGGCGTGCACAAGGGGTGTGTGGAGTATGCCCAAGCACACCCTAATGTCTCAAGCAAAAAGTGCTGAATTGAGGGGGCATTTAGTAGGAATCCAGAGGGAGATTTGGACACAGTGGGAATGGTCCTCCACCTACCTTCTCTTGGGTGTAACAAATTACATTTACATACAGCAGAATTCCTATACCACAAATGGAATAAACTCCTTGTTGGGTTCGTATATTTTTTTGATCTGCAAAAGAGGTTGTGTTCTTGTTCTATGTCCTTACATAACATGTAATTTGTTATGCTTATGATATATAACCTTGAGTGTTAAGATAACTGGCTATTCTGCTTTAAGCACTTTCTGCTTTAAACACTTTTGCAACTTGTCCTTAAGAATTCGTATTGGGTGTAATAATATATATGTGTAGGAGCGTATACAGACATCTCATGGTCTTTTCTTAGGTGTTTAACTGTACTTAGTGTATGCAATTGGGTTCTCTTTGGGCTCCGTTCATTTTCGAGACTCAAGAACTGCCACTCTTTCATTAACAAAACTGCTTGTCACACCACAATTGCCACAATATAACGAGCATGGGGCCGCTTTTCAAGACTGCATCTTGATCAGTATTTAGACAACTTTGAGAGCTACACTGTACTTATGTATGACCAGAACACTGAATGGACACCAATGAATGAAGATAAAGGTTATTTTCACCAGGTAGATCAACCTGAGTAGATGCCTTGCAACAGCACACCATGCATACCATCTACCATGTCCTGTGGAGACAATCACTAGTAATCAAATAGATACTTTCCTTTCCATTGACCAGAATCAGGATAACAGAGTGGAACCACATTGTATTCGTCTTGCCATCAACTGATTCACGGTGGATGTAAGATGGACTGTTCTGGACATTGTTCCTACTGAAAGACTAAAATGGAATGCACACATCTGGATATGTGTCAATGGAACTGATAGAATTATGATGTGCATTGCACTTACAAAAGCCCCCACCACCACCAAAAATGCAGTATTAGTGCTGTTAAAGCTGATGTTGCCTTAGAACTACTCATTATATTGTTAACTTTCATTCTAGCAATTTCCATTAAAATTATATTCAAAATCCATCTAAAAACCAAACCACCATTTTGAAAAATGATCACCACTGACAAAAAAAAGCCAATTTCTTGTTAGTCCTATATCCTATTTTGGTCAGCTTGAAAAACCAGGCATATGAACCCAATTATATGGTTTTACTACAGTATGAGCAAATCTGTCAAATACAAGCTTGCATGTTGCACTGATCAGATTTTTTACACCATGATGTTTTAACAGCAGAACAATCTGAGTTTTCAGTACTACTATGATTTTTGCCATTATCTGTTATTTATAAATACACACTGTGAAGAATATTAGTCATTTGTAATTGATGCCTTCTGAGATGTGACAACTAATTACAAAATACATAATAGCATCTATATTAAAGTTTACATTTATTATCCCCTGGTAGATTGTACGAACCTTTATTAAGGACTACTGAATACTTGCAAGTGACTTTGTAGTCCTATGGAGTTTTAGCCTCAAAGCCTTTTGCATGAATGGAACCCACTGATGCGAACAGATCAGTTTAACAACCAGAGGCAAGTTGATTTTTCTCAAAATCAGGAACTTCAAAACTCAGCGTTTGAAATGGCACAGTATGATCAAGAGATCACTTAGGTCACATATTCAACATCCCTTAATTCAGATGAGTTACTTATTGACAGTCACATTTTGGTAGACACAATGAAGGTGACATGTTTTTTTATTTGTGTGGTCATGTAAAAAGTAAATGTGTGAGAGGAAGGTATGGTAGGTAAGAGTCAAGTGCATCTCCCCTCAGCCGCATTCTCCATTTGACATAAATTTTAGGCCCTGCTCCTTTGGATTATGTGAAGGGCTGACAGATGAACAAACATGACTGCTACTTTTGACCCTGTGAGTCGTGAAAAGGCTTGAAAAGTCCATGTTTTCAATGCCAGTGTATGAGTGGTTCTAGCAATTTTGACTACAAAACAAGATTGTGGAAGTTTTTCCAGATTTCAGTTTTTAAAACATGCTACTCGCACTTCAGCAGTAAAATATACGCTTAATTGCTGCTGTGATCCTAAGCACACTTACTAGCAAAGCCCGTTGAAATTCATAGGCTTCACTCCAAAAGGAGTGTATTTTACACAGAAGATATCATCACCTGTGCTTCGAAAAAAACACTTTTGATCTTAAATTTCATTATGCTTAAAACTAGACTGACTTCTAATACATATTTTTAAAATCAAAGCCAGCTGTGGATAATTGGGTAGGCAAGACTGTGATATCAAAGGTATTAAATAAAAGTGTAAGACACTGCAGATATGGTTCTTTCTCAGGCAGATGCAGTGCCTACATATGGAAGAATCTGTGGAGGGCATAACAGAGGCCTGTTTCCTTCCAGGCTCTTCACTAGGCTTTTATGTGAAATAGGGTGTCTATTCCTGCCTCTCATATCGCCCCTTCTATGCACTGAGGGGAAATGGTTGGGGCTGTTTTGTCCTACCGTGATTCTTCAGCACACAGTTGCTGTGCCGGTACATGGAAGAATCATACTAGGGATGTGCTCCGCTTCAAATCGGACTGGCGAATTAGAAGCGGAGCACTTCGCCTCCCCTTAAGGAGGAGGCAAAGAGGATTGGGGGGCCGGCGGAGCGTGGCAAAGAGGATCGAGGTGAAGGCAGATCCTTCGCCTCGATCCGGAGCTCCGCCGGAAAGGTAAGTGGGGTTTACCGGGCCGGGCCGCTGTCGCCCATGCGGCGACAGCGGCAGGGCCCGGTAAACCCCCCTCCTCTCCCTTACCTGCCTCCATCCGCGGTCCCTCGGCTTCTTCAATTGAGCCCACGGTTCAACCAGGAAGTCTAGGCCGCACTTGTGGCCCAGACTTCCTGGCTGAACCGTGGGCTCAATTGAAGAAGCCGACGGACCGCGGACAGAGGCAGGTAAGGCCCCCCTCCCCCTTGGTCCCTTACCGGGCTCTGCTGCCGTCGCCGTCCGTGTGGCGACGGCGGCAGGGCCCGGTAACCCCCCCCCCCGCCCTCCTCTCCTGGCCTTATCTGGCACCACTCCCCTCCACTGCGGAGCTCTGATTTGGAGCCGGAGCTCCGCGGCAAAGAGGAGCAGAGTATGGGCGGAGCGGGGGGTCCATGCACACCCCTAAATCGTACCAAAGTGGTTTGCCAATTTAACTCCAAAATCCAGATAAAAATCAAGAAAAGAAAATCTGAGGTAAATATAGTTAGCACTGTTTGAAAACTCTTTAGTGTTTTGATACAAGCAAATGTATATGAGAGCCCTGAGGAAATTTGTTTTAAAACACACACACACACACACACACACACACGAAAAACGGCCTTGGGGGAACGTGGTTTTCAGTGGGAAAAGTAGTGTGGAGGTCTCCTTAATGGAGAAGGGGGTGATGGCCATTCATTTTCCCATCTCAAAATCCCACACACCATACTGCTTTGTCTTAAAGGTCCAAGATGTATGTTTATAAGGGAAAACATTAATATGGAACCCCACAGGAAGAAAATTGGGAGGGAGGGGAGTCCTGAATGGGGGAAAAAGAACAAGCAGTCCTAACATTAAAATCTCTCTAAATTTGATTTTTTAAAATTCCCAGCTGGGTACGTGGATTTTGCTCCTAAGTAGATTAAAACTAGCTTTCTTTTAAAAAGGTACCTGTCATGTCTAGCCCTGCTCCCCCTGGGTTGGAAGAAAGTATTTCAAGTGATCAATCAGAATCAGACTCTGAAGTAGAGGAGTCGGCACCAGAAACAGGCCAGCCTGTACCATTGGGGGGGAAAGCTCTCACAGGCTCTTTACCAGCTGGTGGCAAACTCTCTCCAGAGCTTATCTCGTCAAGGGCAAATAATAGACAGTCAGTGGAAAGCCAACATTCTTCTGAAGGAGAGAGCACGGACAGGTTAGCTGATCCTAGCGTACGCTGCAGGCTAAAATGGGTGGAGCGAAAGGAAGGCGAGAGAAAGTTGGCCCAGCTCACATTGCATCAGAAGCCGCCTCAGATCTAGTCTCTCTGACATTAACGCACCTTAGGAAGAAGCTTTCCATTCTTCTTGAAAGGACGATTATCTCGCTTAGTTTGCATAATTTTGCCTAGAAGAAAGTTCCACGAGAGTAGACTCTCTTCAGGTGGGAAGAGATGTTTATTGCTTAAATAAAGCTTTGTGGATTACTTAGCAGGCCTCGTCATTGTCTCCCAAGAAGGCAAGAGGTTTTTGAAAAACACGACAATACCATTGCTTCAGTTGCTGAGATATTTGAATATTTCGAAGGGCCAAACTGTACATTCAGCTAATTGTATGTGTGTAGCCAAGACTGATATTTTTCTTTATTCCATTATAACTGTGCATGGTCCTGGTCCAAATCAGGACCAGCATGCTCCGAGAAGAATTAAACCTACGGTGACCATATGAAAAGGAGGACAGGGCTCCTGTATTAACAGTTGCATAGAAAAGGGAATTTCAGCACGTGCCATTTGTATGCATGCAGCACCTGGAGAAATTCCCTCTTCATCAGCACAGTTAAAGCTGCAGGAGCCCTGCCCTCTTGACCAGATACTGTATGCATGAGAGAACGTAGCATGAATGGGATTAACAAGCAGTGTGAATGAGTGGGGGGGGGGTGCATTTGAGAGAATAATATGTGAAAGATGTGCGGTTAGTGTGAATAAGGTGTGTGTGTGAGAGAGAGCGAATGAGTATGAATGAATAAGGAACACAATGAAGGTAATGGAAAATGAAGAAATAAACCAAGCCTGCAAATTTTCATATGTCTCCACACAAATAGAAGTGGAACCTCCCTTTGCACATGTAACATACCTCTGAATATCAGATGGTGGAGAGAAAAGGTGGCCATCACTATCATGCATTGCTTGTGAGCTTTCCTTGAAACATTTGGCTAGTTTTTGCTTAAAACAGAATGGTGGAGTAGATGGACCTTGGTCTGATCCAGCACAGCAACATCTCAATATGCCTTAACAATTCAGCCTAACATTTTTTTCAGTTTATTTAGGCACCTTTGTTTGAATTCACTGCAGAGTTTTACAGTGTTGGTGGAGGTTTATCCTTAAAGCAAATGTTGAAATAAAACTGACACAACACAGTTTGCAATGCAGAAGACAACTCAGTGTTACAGTCCCTAAAAAAACCGAATTACCCACAGTTTCCAAAAGGAGCAGTAAAGATATAACGAAGAGCACCAAGCTGTTTTGTAGGATAATGCTATGCTTTAAAATGTTTTATTGATCCTAAAATTACAATATTGATGAATGGCATTTTGGAGGATCGATCTCCCAATTAAATGGCAAAAACAAAGAAAAGATTTTCATATATATATGTGTGTTAAGTTCAACTGCAGAAAGGTTCTCTTTATCACATTAACTTTTTTTTTTTTTAAGGAAACATTTCCTGGGTTTAAATACAGATGCTGGAATACAAAGAGCCTCCAGCATGCACCCAAACACTTCCACATGTACATTATTTGCCCCCTCATTTCTAAGTTTGATTTTATCTTTTCACAGATGTTACTCCAGAAGATCTCCTGAGTTGCAAGAAATGTAATAGCATAAGGGGCACACAAGGAAGTTCCAGAATGGTTCTTTTGACCCCTGCATTTGAAGCCTAGCTATTAGGCTAGCCACTAAAGTATATTTTAGTGACTTGGAGAAGTCCTAGGATGCAATAAAACTTAAGAGTAATAACTTTTACTAATTTAATAGATTTTGTCCCGCATCCCATGAGCTTTTAAAAAAAGGGTTGTATGAAGCTTTAAAAATAAAATGCAAAACAGACGTAACTGCATTAAGCCAAAGATGTTGGAGTGTGTGAAAATCTGAATTGCTAATAGGCTGGTGGCATTTTCCACGAAATTATTTTAATCCTAATTCTGCTTCTTGTTGATTTCAGTGGGATTTATGTCCAGCCGAGGTCATAAATCCAGCACCAGAACTTCTACTCTCTATTATCTCAGCTTCTTTTCAACTTCATGTAAAGATAGTAACAAATCAGGAATAAAAGGCTACCAGATAGAAAGGCGTTGTTGTTTTACACACCCCGCATCAAATCCAGTTTTCATAGATACGATGAAATGTACAACTGTGCCACGGGATGTGATCATGGATTTCATGGCAGCGTATGTGCACTAGGTCCTTGCCTTGCTTGATTATGTTTATGGCTAAGTCTGAAAGACAGGGCAGTGTGTACTCTGCACTTAAAACTTAAATCAAGGTAATGCAGATTCTGCGAATTGTGCAAATTATGCCAATTCAGCAAACTAGCTGTATCTCCTTAGGTTGCATAATTTATTCTGCATCTGCTGGTCATTCGGACAGGCAGTGAACTGTGCAGGGGACTGAATCCTCACCACTGTACTAAGCTTTACTGTGGCTCTGGAGCTTTCAACCAGGCGCTGTGCACACACTTTAAAGTGTGGGTAACCCTGCAATGGATTGGAGGGCCAGTTTCCTTGCTGCAATACTTTATTTTATTAAAAAGCATCAGTTTCATCTGGAATCAGCATAACAACATCAATTTGAGTGAAGCATGGTAGGGTGGCTGGGGGGGGGGGGTCACATTGGGAGCCCTGTAAAAGGCCTGATGAGGCTCCCAGGCCTAATACGTGACACACTTGCCTTAAAAGTTTATCGCAGCAATCATAAGGGATAGCAAATGCGGAAGCTGAGAATCCTCAGGATGATGGCCTAAGCAAAACTCTGTGGCTTTTCTGCACTTGAGTGAAATCACAGAATATACACAGCCCTGAGCATAGAATAAATGTGCATATCAATAATGCGAGCTTTTACACAATGACTGAAGAATTAGCAACATAATTATTACGGCTGCAACTTTTTGCCAATTAACTTACTAGGCTGATTAAAAGAATACTCTTAATTAACCAGGCAGCAGATGGCATTTCTTTTAAAAAAGCAAGTACTTACAATAACGTGGGAAGCTGGCCCCATTTTAGAAGGACCATGACCACATCTGCCTCTTTCCCCTCAATATACACACACATGTGCAAAGACTAACTCTTCTAAGATGGTACCTGCTGTGACACACATCATCCAAAACTAAAGGAAGATCGCTTTTTCCCTTCAAAACTATTTCTCTCTCTCTACATATGTAAACTTCTGCAGATTAAAACTTATAAAATTAATCAATCAAGATTTCTTAAGCAGATTAAAGCAATGGTGATTATAATTAAAAGATCTGGTTAATGACACCTTTAATTTTGTTGTAAGACACCTTTGGTCTTTTTAAAGAGAATAATAACAATAATAATAATGGGTGACCATATGAAAAGGAGGACCGGGCTCCTGTATCTTTAACAGTTGCATAGAAAAGGGCATTTCAGCAGGTGTCATCTGTATATATGGAGAACCTGGTGAAATTCCCTCTTCATCACAGCAGTTAAAGGTGCAGGAGCTATACTAGAGTGACCAGATTTAAAAGAGGGCAGGGCACCTGCAGCTTTAACTGTTGTGATGAAGAGGAAATTTCCCCAGGTGCTGCATGCGTACAAATGACACCTGCTGAAATTTCCTTTTCAATACAACTGTTAAAGATACAGGAGCCCTGTCCTCCTTTTCATAAGGTCACCCTAAATAATAATAATAACAATGACTTAAAAATCTTACCAATCTGTCTAGAAACCCACAAAGGCTCAATGTCTCCACATGATTTTTAAAGCCATTTTATACAACTGACTTAAGATATGGAAATTACAAGTGACATACTTATATCACCTGATGAGCTCCTTGCTATTACAGTGATATCGTAAGAAACTCGGATAACTTTCGCAGATCAACAGTTTCACACAACAGTTCTCCAGTAAACTCAAATTATGTGAGTCAATTGTGAAAAGCACATTAAAGCTACTGTCCTATGCTCACTTACCTGAGAGTAAGTCCCACTGAACACAGTGCAGCTGAGTAGACACAGATAGGATTCCACCATAAGACTGCAATCCTTCGCATATTTACTTGGAAGAAATTTGCATTGAGATCAATTTTACTTCCAAGTAAACTTGCTCAAGCTTAAGATTCTGGAGTGCTTGTCCCCATAATATTTTATCTCTACCTCATTTCCTCTAGGAGAGTCCGACAGCCTATTTTCAATCTAACCACAGAAAGTTTTTCACGTATACTCTAACATTATTGCTTAATGAATAACAGTGATTTTCAAAAGGCTGCTAAAAATGACTAACTGATGATTTAATGATATTTGAGAACCTTCTTTTTTGTACTCATAAATTTCTCACTGAGAAATTATTAAATACACTTGCTTCACCACAAATAGTCATCATCTAAACATTTGTGCCTTAAAAAGAAAAATAACAACATGGTTTGTTCAGCTAATTTGCCTGCCTAATATTTCATTTCTAAAATTACATGTGCGCTTGAGAGGCATGTGACAGCTTACCATCATTGTATTTATGTTTTGCTTTTTACATCTATCTTTATGAAGTATACTCATAAACCACTAATAAATTTAGTCTAGAAGAGGGGTCATGAAGTTCACTGCAGTCAAAATAACTAAGATGTGGTACCTCATATATAAAGAAATTTATTTTGGCATGGACTTTCATTGGCTACAGCCTACTGCATCAGATGTGTTCAGTGAAAAGCTGAAATGGTGGTGCATGTAAATTTAGCACTTCACCTGAAATTTAGCATTACACCTGAAATACGTCCCACTGAGTTCAATCGGAGTTACTCCAAGATAAGTAGTTATGGGATTACAGGCTCAACTGGTTTGCTTCACTTGATTGACACACTTATAACTCTGTTTCAGTATATGTTCATTTATTTTTAACCCCATAACAGTTTCTTTTCCTCCACCACATCCATCTGTATATATGTTACAGTGAATGTGCAAAATTTAGTGCATATTGACATTTACTGTAAATGCTGATGACAATCCCCAGAGAATTTCAAGTACGAATATCTGTGTTACTTACACGCACACATTTTAGGAAATTTCCCAGTGAATATGGACATATACCACTGGAATATACCAGTGCCACTGTATTGTTGTGTTTTCAGGGATTTATAAAATTTGCCTGGGATTGTCAATATTCATATGTGAATGCTGCTATTAACCAAATTTTGGACATTCACTGTAACATAGCCATTAATCTCAGTGGTCTACTTCACAAATCTATAACTATGAAAACTCAAGCTGCAATAACTTGGTTATACATTAAGGTGCCACAACTTTTTTTGGATTCAGATGTGTCATGCCAGAAAAACAGTGGCCCTGATGCTGATGTTTACAATTGCACATCCTCATGTGCCTCAACAGATGCATTTATCAAATTCATTGTCACCTGGATGCCTAACAGCCACATCTATCTCCCTTGCTGAACTGGGACACTTCCATTTTACCAGTGATTTTTACAAGAAGGCTAAGTAGCACAGTCCCAGTAATTCTGGTAGGAGCAAGACCAGATTATTTGGGGGTAAGGTGTCGGTTCCTAAAATACACTCCTTTGGATGTGTAATACCCCAAACACAGAAAAACATACATCCCAGATTTAACAATGATTCCTAAAATATATGTTTAAACAAATGCTAACAAGAGAACAAAATGCTATGAATGATAATGATCTCTAGTAACTTCAATGTCAAAACTAACGTTAATTAATACTTGAGTGTAACAGGTAGCTCTCTTGACTTCCCATTTTTTCCCTGAGCACTAATCTTTGGAATAACTGGAACTTTAAGATAATCTAATTAGATCCCTAAAATAGCCGCCCTACATAAAATATCTGTACAAATTAAAATAAAATATAAACTGAGGCCAACTCCCTTTAATTATATATGGCCATTTCTTTTAAAGTATGTGCCTGAATGTTTTCCTACTACAACAGAGTTGGAAAATCTGCTTTTTCTCCCTGATTAAAACAACAACAACATCCCATTGCTTTCAATGGCTCTTGGTTGTGAGTAATGTTTGCCGAATTGTGCCCAAAATACCCCCATGAAAAGCTGCAATTCAGCAACTTTAGAGCATGCACAGAGACTTCTTGACTCTCTTCAGCAAATGGGACAAAGCTCTTTGCCTACAATGATAAATTTCCTTGTGCCTGAGTGGCTTCTGATTATGCACTTTGTTTCTGTTTTTGGAAAGAAATCCTTTAGGAATGATGTTTCTGAAACAAAAATAGCACAAACATTGTATTCACTCACTGAGTAGCCTTCTTTGCTCTGGTTTTAAATTTTGAAGCACAGGTTTAGTGCATTCTCCATTGAAGGTCCCATTGAAGTGAATGGTAGCTGCACTTGAACACATTTGTTTTGGATGGAGTATTCATGAACAGCCCTCCTTCAGTTCAACGGGCCTCTCTCAAGACTGCTTCCCAATGCAGTCTTCCCAAAGTTCATTTTTCATTTACTTTGACAGTGGTATGAGTTTAAAGAATGTAAAATAAGAGCCCTTGGTGAAATCATGGTGAGTCTCCCAAATGAGAGGCAGCGAGTAAGACATTCTAGAACAGGGACTTGTAAACTTGTTTGTAGTGAGGTCACCTGAACAGAGAAGCATTTTCCTCAAGTGCACATTGCAACAGCAGCGACTTGTGACCCACCACATTGAACACAGCTCAACAAGAGCTTGATAAACCTCTTATTTTTTTCTGTCTCATGATGCAAAGCACTTCATAGATCATCTATGAAGCTGCTTTATACCAGTTCAGACTATTTGTTCACCTAGCCCAGTATTGTATATTCTGACTGGTGGCAGCTTTCCAGGGTCTCCAGTAGAAAGACAGGATCTTTCCAGCCGTGATGCCTGAAATTATTTTTAAATGGTTGATGGCAAATGTTGAACCTGGGACCATGCTCTATTACTGAGCTATGGCACTTCCCCTACAGGAGTTTGATGGGTCACAAATCACGAAGGCCTGCAATAAAACAGTGTTGACTCTGGTGACAAAGGATTGGATCCAGATGTACTCATACCTAGACGATTATGACTGTCTGGATCCAACCCAGAAGCCTTGGCCCAAGGGAAAGAAATCCCAAGGAGGGAAAGAAAGAAAAATCCCACAATCCTCAATTACTTCCAACAGTTGGAAATGGTTCTGTTGGTTTCTAGCACTACAAATCAATACAGCCATGGAGGAGGGTCACTGCTGACAGCATCTCTTGGTTAAGGGAGAAAAGTCTATCACATCCTTTGTAGCCCAATCAAAATGTTCACAAATATTGGGAGTGGGGCTGAGATGAACGAAGAACTTCTGGCATCCTTAGCTACTCTTTCCACTGGCTCTTTGAAGGACCATATTTAATACCCAATAAATGCTCTTAATATTCTATTACAGAGTGGGAGGAGCATGAGATAAATCAGAGTATAAACAGGGGTACCCTCCTCCTCCTACAAGAATGCCACACTATTTTGCAAGCCATCCCTGTTCCATCTAGGTACTCCCTAGTGGTGCTGCAAACAAAACATCTAACCAACAACCGAACGAAATCCCACCACTGTGCCTGATAATGTAGCTTATTTCCCCCGGAAATACAACCACTTTCCATTCATTATGTGGGTATGAGAAAACTACACTGTTGGTGTTAGCTGAAGCTTTAGTTTAAGCAGCAAACTAAGATTATAGGCAGACAGCAGAGCTCTGTTTTCAGAGCTGAAGGTGGCATGTAACTAGCGTTCTTGTTTGTGATGCATGCACGCCTCCTACCATCATCTCTTTTTTAGTCTTTTGTAGTGCCTCAAAAACCTCAAAACCAATTTGAGCAGAGACAACAGAAGGACCAAGGAAATAAGTGTGCATGACGTGGGCAACATTGCCTTTATCACACAGCCCTGAAACTCCTCAGAAACCTTTTCTTTGTTTCCAGCCTAAGAGGTTTTAGTGCAGCCTTCCTCCTAATGTGTTGGACAACAACTCTCACACAACATTGCTGGCTGGGGGATATTGGGAGATGTAGTCCAACCCAACTGGAAAACACCAGGTTGGTGAAGGCTGGTTTAATGGATCCTCAACAAAGCTCTTCAACGGTCCAATATATCAGCTTTTATGCCTACAAGTCTCTCTTAACAATATCTAGAACATTCCATTTGAGGCCAACAGCCTGGTCCATATTAACTTGGCCAATATCTATATACCTTCATAATTTCCAAAACTAGTGTGATAGGTCCCTGGGACTTCCTTTCTATGCATTTTGCTGTGATGTTTAGACCTAGGCCCTTTCTACACCTAAGGATTATCCCAGGCAAATGGAGGGGTTGTCCCTGCCTGCTCCTGGGATCCCCTGTGCGTCATTTGGATACACAGGGATGATCCCAGGATGATCATGGGGGAAAAGGCTGGTGTAGAAACTGCCCTAGTTGTCACAAACTCTGCATGAGCTGGTAGATGTCTGCCTGGGCTGTACCATTTCAGCTTGCAGGTACTGTTTGTGACACAATACCTCTAGTTGGGGGGTTTTCTTTTTCATTTTTAGATTCTACTCATAGCAATACAAGTAGGATTTGCCTGCAAAACAGTTTGAGAGCTCCTGCTTAAAGATTTGCAAACTATGGAAGTCACTAAACATGCACTTCAGTTTGCTAAAACCAAGCTAACTGAGCCAGATGGAACTAAACAGCCAGTTAAATGTGGCAAATTTCCTATGTGTATAGTATTTCCATGCAAGAAAGAGCATGCAAAACACATGTAGATTGTCACACTGAGTTTGCATGGTTCCTCCCACCCTGATATACAAGTGCTATCCATGTAGGAAATTTGCCATGTTTAAAGCACTCCCAGTTTATGCCTGGTTTATACAAACAGCTCATCAGGAAGCCAAGTCTTCCTGGATTGTACTACTTCAGACTTACCCCTATGTATAGAAAATTAGCAGGGCTCCTTAATATCTAGTTTAATATGTGCAACACATTAAAAAGGTATATGGAAGCTGCATGCAATTATGTAACCCCTGCCTAAAATTGGAAATGGTACCATCCAGGAACTGTTTAACCATATGATGAGCTGTCTTGTCTAGACCTGGGTCTCATTCTCCTGAAATATGTCAATATGCTTGTTGACCACACACCTTTAACTTGTATTTAGGAAGACATATGGGATATGAGCTTTTAAAAAAGAAAGCAGGTGGTTTGATACAAATACTTAAACAGGGATTTCAAAACTTAATTTAGGCACCAGTTTATTTTGCAAAACTCCTGGCCAAAACTCCTGGACACAATTCACTAGGGGCTTCTCTTCTGAAAGCCCCAGTAAAGTGGATGGAAGGTGCGGAAAGGTACAGCTATCCTGTTCCACAACTCGCATGCTTTTCAAAGTGGCATGCCCTGCCAGCGATGTTCCTGGAGGACTTGACCCAAAGACTGAAGTAAAGGATCCTCATTGATAAAATCCATAACAATTGAGAGAGAGACAGAGAGAGAGACAGAGAAACTGAGAGAGAGAAACGTGCACCACTCTAAGCTAGGTCTTATGTACTATGTAAGCTTTGTGCTTGCTCTCTGCAAAAGAGAGAATTTAATAATAATAATAATAATAATAGCTCTAGCCTTCTAAAATTTTGAATCTACTTAGCAAACTACATTAGTTGCTTTTTGATCCAGTTATCTAGGTTAAAGATTTTGATGAGTTTTTAAAGATATAGTTTTAAATCTGTTTTTAAAGATTCTAAGGCATTCTGCATTTTAAGTTATACAAAGTGTGCAAGTCAAAACAACTTCAGATAACAAAATAGTGCAGAGAGGCTTTCACCACTGTTGGGTTGATTTTTCTTTCTCTTGTTTTTAAAGTCTAAAGCTGCACGTTTACTTTGTTTAACTCCTTAATTAAAAAATAATCTTCTATACATCGCAAAAATAGGACAAAACTGTTTTCCTTTAACACTGTCTCTATTGATAATGCTTGTATTCCACAGCAGGCTCCAAGATGAAATATTATTAAAATTTATATAGCGCCTTCAGTGTACATGGCACTTTATAAAATACGAAGAGCAAAAGAAAGATCCCAGCTCCCAGGAGCTTAATGAAGGGGTTGGCTTTTATCAGAATTCTACTTATTAGTTGGAATAAAAGGTGAATAATATGGCCTGAAGTGACACTCTTTCATCCTTGTGTACAATTTTCACTTAAGTCTTCCTTTTTATGCCACTATTCCAGAGTAATTTCTTTAATTGCCTTCCCCATACTTTCTGATTCATTGATTTCCTCTAGCTAAACACATGTGATACAGGAAATCTGTGACCTGATCTCACAATGTTTCTTTTACTTAAAAACAGATGCAGGGGCGCTGAATTTGATCAGAGCAGTAGTGCTGTGTGTGTGTGTTATCCTTTATTCTCACAAAGTTCCCCAATCAAAATTGCCCCCAAATTTTGTTTTGGGGGCATGTTTTTAGCTGCACAAATACAAAAATCCGTTCTCCTCACTGGGGCTTGTAGCCAGCTCAGATTGGGATATTCAGAGCAGGGAAATGGAAAATAGGAGTAAATGCTCCCTTGCCCAGTACCATTGTTCTAAACAAATTGGGAGCCCCTGAATATGCTTCAAATTAAAAGAAAGAAATATTGTGAATCCAGCTACAGGTCTCCCATGTCACATATGGCTTGGCCTCAAATGCAGCATTTTTGGTGAAACTCTTAAAATATTTAAATGAAAGAGATTAATCACTACAATCTAAGTAAGTAGTTTTTGTGCAGTATTATTATTTCCAACCCTCACTTGTTGAGTTTTCTCAGTTTAACAAGATACTGAATATGGTTTTTAAAAACATACTTCAAAGGAGTTTTAGCAACTCCACTGAAAATTGTGACCATCAGTTAAGGCTGCTTAAAGCATATAATATATATATTTATATATTTATATTAAAATAAAAACTTAATATTCAAGCTTCTCAGATTGATTAATTGGTAACACTAAAATGAAAGTACTTACAAGAATAACTGGCTGTACAAAATAGGATTAAAGTGTTTTGAAAGAAAATAAAAATAAAAGCCCTGCTTTGCTTTAAAAACACAGAACCTGTTTACAAAAAGGAATGTATGAGACATTTGGACTTTCCTTCTATTCCATATAGAATTTCTATTTCAGTAAAGGAACTGATTTGTTAATTTTATGTTGCAATGACTTTACCAAACATTTTCACTAGAGACTTTTTGAAAGCTTTTACAGTAAGAAATTATCAACAAAAAGCAGGCACATTAGTGTACAAAAATGTTGCTGTTGATTTTTTTTCTCCTTTTGAAAGTGCAGGTTTATCATGTGCATCTTACAAGATCAACTATGGTTTTAACTCTCACTAAATTTTAAACTTAACATAAATCTCCCAGAAATATTGTAAACGTAAGAGGTTTTGTTCAAAACTGCTCTTGGACACTCTTCATGGTTAGAAATATATTTGCTTGAGAGATAAAGATGCTCCCTTACATGTTTTTGTCATTGTTGTTCAGGCTGATTCTCTAACAATATCATTTTGCACTCTTAAAGCTGATGATATCATGAAGATTCATTTGAAGGGTGAAGGGAAGGGAAGCCAGGTTGATTCATTGAAAAGAAAAATGAAAAAAACAACCACCAAAAAAACTCCAAACCCAATAATGATTGAAAACCACCCCTGAAATGTTCACCATTCAATCAATATTGAAGAGATGAAAGATTCCACCAGACCATAAAGGTAAAGTTAAAAGTTCCTAAAAGTGTTATCCCTCCATAGCCCCAGCCATCTTTAAGGAACCCCAGAGGAAACGCACTTTGCTTAAACCTCTAGTAGGTAGCTATAGATTTTAGTGATAGAACCAAAAGGATCAGGGAAAGAGAACTCTTGACAAGATCATACTGGAGAAAACTCCCAACAGGTTGCAAAACACTGGCAACTTTCTAAAACTCTGTTCAAGACTTCTCCACCAAAGAGGTGATGAAGGCAGTGTGTGCCCGATCTTCAGAAAAATGAAGCCAGAGTAGTTTGGACCAATGTTTCAACTTGCCACCAGATCCAGATGAACGGCACACACCAACCTGGTACCATTCTAGGCATCTGACTCACATCTACCTCTTTTGACAGGTTCTTGGAGATGTCCATGTTTTTGGCCTCACCTTGTGCTACCGGTCCTGCCAATAGAGTTTTAATGCTTTGCCCGCTTTGCCCAAATTCGCCTCCTGCCCCTTTCAGCCCAGCTGGCCGACTGTCCGCGCAGGTTTCCAGCGGGGACGGGCCTGCGCCTAGAAGCGGTTGGCACAGGGCTCCCTGGGATAGATCTCCTCGTAGGCAGGCGGCTGCTCGTTGGGCAGCGGGTAGCAATACGGGTAGGACACGTTGAGATCGGGGTCCATGGGGGAATAGCCGGGCAGCTCGATGGAAGGGTGGCCCCCACAGTGCACCTCCACCCCGGCCTCGTCGAAGACGTGGAAGACGCCGACGTTGATGTAGGAGACGGCCTGGAAGGCGCAATCGCCCCCTGGGGACAGGTCGGGGTCCTCGCTGGAGAAGATGGAGCCTTGGCTTTGGCGCTGAGGCCGCCGCCCCCCGCCCGAGCCGCCCCCGCCGCCGCCGCCCCCTCCTCCAGCGACGCCGGGGCCCCGGCGCCTCCTCCGGTGGCCCCCGGCGAGGTGAGGCTCGTGCCGCCGTCGGCGCCGTCGGCGCAGCCCTCGCTGCTGAGCAGCCTTGTAGTTCTTGACCAGCAGCAGGTTGAGGAGCCCCAGCAGGCACTCGAGGGCGTTGAAGATGGTGGAGATGACCAAGCCGCGCTGGTAGTCCCGCAGCTTCTGGCAGCGCAGCGCCGCCGCCGCCGCCGCCCCGCCGTCGGGGCCCCCCGCAGGCCGCGTCCGGGCGGGCGCCCCGCCGCCCTGTAGGAGGCAGTAGTGCGAGTATTTCTTCTCCACCAGCGACACCGTATCGCCGTCGATGACGGCCCCGGCGAAGGCGCTCAGCACCCCCAGCATGAAGACCAGCACCCCCAGCAGGAGGAAGTTCTGCCGCCCGCCCGGGGGCGCCTTGGGCGGCGGCGGCTGCTGCGCCGGCGGCGGCGGCTGCGAGTCTCCGGTGACCGGCACCGCCGCCACTTGGCTCCCCGCGCGCCCCGGGTGGTGCGCTCCGCCCGCGCCCCCCTCGCCGGCCGCCGCGTCGTCCGGCTGGCGGCAGCAAAAGAGCGCGGAGCCCAGCAGCGAGAGGCCGGCGGCCAGCAGCAGCCCCGAGTAGAAGGCGCCGGCGGCGGTGCCGAGGCGGAAGGGCTCCCCCTTGAGTTCGGAGCCCAGCGAGAAGCACTTGAGGCCCACGGCGGCGGCGCTCAGCGCGCAGGCGAGCAGGAGGCAGCTGGAGAGCGCGGCGCAGGCTCCCCGGACACTCCACTTCATCCTCCGCGTCTCCTCCGCCGCCTGCGCCTCCTCCTCCGCCGCCGCCGCCGCCTCCCTGCCTCGCCTCCTCCGCCTCCCACCGCCTGCGCCTCCGCCTCCTCCTTCTTCTTCGCCTCCCTCCTGTCCTCATCCTCCCGTGTCCTCCTCGGCGCCGGCGGCCTTTGCCGGGGAGGCGGCGGCCGCCGCGCGCTGCGGGGACATAATGGTGGTGACGGTGGCGAGTAGCGAGGTTCCCAAAGGCGCCGCCGCCGTTGCTCTGGCTGGTACCGCTACAGCGGCCGCCGCTGCCGCCGCTGCCGCCGCCGCCGCCGCCTTCTCCCCTCTGCAGGCAGCCAGCAACCGGCAAGCCCGGCTCGCGCGCACGCTTTCCCCTCCCCGCCCTGCTGCCTCCCTCTCTCTTATTGAAGCTGCTGCCGCCGCCGCCGCCGCTGCTCTCTCCCGCTCTTCGCCGCCGCTACTGCTGGGAGCCAATGAATTATTGATGGCAGCAAGTTCAGGCGAGCGCAGGGGCAACAACTAGCTCGACGCGCGGGGAGGGGCCGGACCGGCCGCGGGCGGCGGCGGCGGCGGGGTCGGGGTGGCGGCTGAGGGGAGAGGGCAGGTCCGGCTCTCCCGCCGCCCCCCGCCCTCCCCCAGGGACGCGCGTGGCACAGCCGGCGCCCTCCATGCCCCGGCGAGGACCGCGTCTAGGCGTGGCAGGGGTGGCGGCGTCCGGCCCAGGACTCGGAAGCTGGAGAAAAACCTCTCCTGAGGCCATTGGGGAAGGAAGAGCGAACGTCGTCGTCGGCCCCCGCCCCACGGCAGTGGGTCTTCTCCCTCCCTCCTACCCGCCCTCTCCCAATTCTGAGGCGTCAACTTCGCATTCGGCTCACCCTGTCAAAGTCCTTCGCGCCCAAAAGGAGGCGCCAAAGTTGCCTCCGCCGGAGGGTCTCCCTTTGCCAACCCCGCCGAAATGCAGCCCGGAGGAGAAGCTGACGGGAGTTCGCTTGAGGGAGAGAGGGGCGCTGGGAGGGAGGGAAGGAGGGGGTCGCTTTTCATTCACGCGCGGCATGAATCACGCCTTTGCTGCCGCTCCCCCAACAAGTACAGCTCCGTACTTGTTGGGGGAGAGTGGCAGCCAACCACTCTCGGTCGGAGTGGCAGCCAGGCAAGGGAGGCTTCCGTGGTGGATGCCGCCGCGCCTTGCGCAGGAGCGATTCTCCCCGCCACGCGTCTCTGCCCCCCTCCCCGCCCCCTTTCCACGAGCTCGCTGCGTTGTAACAAGTTATTTCGAGGCGCGCAGCTGTCGTTTTTTTTAGCACCGAATCAACATGCCGGGGGAGGATGTCTTACAAGTGAGAGATTGGGTGATTTTAAACATCTGGGAAGAAGAGGAAGTTGGTGGACCAGATTAGGCGAGAAGGAAACTGGAGCAAGGAGGGGGGGGGGTGTAGAGAGGCGACCAGATCTACACCAAGAGGATATGACACTTTGAAAACTGTGGAGCGTGTCCTGGGCCCCAGCAGTTGTCGCTGCTATTATAAAGCGTTTTAAAGCAGTCGTGTAGATCCTGCATGGAGTCCTGCAAAGGTTTGATCATTCTTCCCGTTGGCTTCCGGTGGACGGCGCATTCATAAGGCGGAGAGGAAGAACCACGAGGCTGAAGTTGGCTGCTAGTTCCCAGTTTCTCAGTCCAAAAAGTAATGCATGAGCAGCCTGGAAAGAAGATTTGGGGAAGTATATAACTTGACGGCAGCGGAGTAGAACGTACAGGGTAATTTGCATCTCATAAGTCTCCCAGTCCTGGAAATGTAGGGTGTACCATACATCATATATCTCCAGACTGTCCCTGGGTTACTGGTGGCTCCAATTTTGGTGAAGCTGTGAATCCAGTCCAGGTTTCAGTCGGATCTCTAAGGGAGCTGTCCAAGGTGCTGCACCCGCTTTGGGGATAGGGTTCAGCACCTTGGGGAGCTCCTTTGAAGTCTGGCTGGTTCTAACTAAATCCCAGAATGGATTCACAACCTCTCTGAAATTGGAACCAGCAGCCTCTACTGCTCCCAGGCGAAACCCATTTATCCCTTTCTCATCAGCTCTTGGCTTTTATTTCGCTGAGAACTTTTCTGCTCCAGCTCTCGGAAACCCCAGCCAGTTTAAGAGTGTATACAGCTATTAAGCCAGGAGAAAAGTAACACTTGCCTGCTTCTGTCTAGTTGAATCATACAGGCTTTTTGTCTTTATTTTTTTAAGGAAGAAGGCAAGAGGATACATAAAGTATGCAGCCCAGTCTTAAGCATGTTTGCCTAGACATAAATCCCCCAAGGAGTTTAATGGGATGTCCAAGACTGTTGCCTTACTGCAATCCACCAGACTACACTGGTTTAAAACTACAAATCAGAGACATGAAAGGTCTGAATGAAGGCAACTAGAAATCCAACCCTCCTCTTTCTAAAAGCTGGATATTTAAAAATATAGTGGCACATCTGAACTACAAGTTTAAACCAGTTTAACGTGTATAGCTTCCTCCCACAGACATTCGGAAGCTGCTTTTCCAAAAAGGGGTGGGGTCTTTAATAGATTTTCCAAACAGCTGTAGAAAATGAGTCCCCAAATGCCACAAAGCTAATTAAGCTGATTAAGAGTACAATCCTATACATATCTACTCAGCAGTAAATTCCATTGAGTTCAATGGGGCTTACTCTGAGGCCAGTGGGTATAAGATCGCAGGCTTATGTATGTAATTTCTGATGTACTTTCTTTCAGTCCCACCATGTTTAAGTTCTGTGAATGACTGCAAGCCACCAGAACCACCACACTCACCTGGACATCCTTTGATAGATGTCCCATCCACCTGATAATCAAGTAGACCATGCATCCCCATCCTGGGTGTCCTCTAGTTATGTTGGACTACAATTCCCACCATCCCCTAGCCTGGTGAGCACCATCTTGGAGAAGGCTGTTCTAGATGGACTCTACTTCCCCTGAATGTAAAGTGATAGAGGACACATAGATTACACAGCGGGTTGGACTTACACAGATTGAAATCAATGGGGCAAGCGAGTCATAACTAATTAAGTGCCGTTGATTCCAACGGGTCTTTTCTAAGCATGATCCATGAGGGGTGAAGTTGCTTGAAAGCAGAGATAGGCTGAGAGCAGTGGAGACTGGCAGCTTTGATTTCAGTGGGGCTGTGAATTCATTCTTATTTATTTATTTATTTATTTATTTATTTAAAACATTTGCATCCCACCCTATATCATTAGGATCTCAGTCAGAACCAGCCAGAAGTCTAAAGGAATTATCCAAGCCTCTGAAGCCATTTTGGGGACAGGGTTCATCACCTTTAGCGTTCTAGCTGGTTCTAACTGAAACTAAGAATGGATTCATAGCACACACATACCCCAAATCAGAGCCGTCAGCCTTCACTGGTTGAAAGAGGGCAAGGACTGATGCCTGATTGGTGGGGGTGCTTCCCTTCCCCCTTTAAAGAGATGATCTGGTGGCGGTTCTGTCTTCAGGCAGTGTCTGTTAATTAACACGAATGTGGAAACCAAGACAGGAAAGTGACATCGCTCTGATGATCTCCTGACGGAGCACACGGGATCCGCTTTTGCTGCGCTTTGGGCTTCATCTCTCTGCTCCCTCCCTCCCCTCTCCACTCCTTCTGTTCCCCAGAGATATATTTATTTTTTTTATCAGGAGCTGCTTCTGCTTTTGCAGTCGGAAGAGATCAGCTCAATCCCTTCAGCACATTGCTTCCCTTTGCCAGGATAAAAATTCATGCTGTTTTCATACCAACAATTACTCTGCACGGCTGACGACCTTAAACTCCCTTTAACTCAGTTTTCCCTTCACAAGGTGACATGGGAAGGTAGGCAGAGAGGAAATCTATTCTCACTTAAAGAGCATCTCTTGTTCAGACTGCTGCTTTAACTAGTTGATTGTTGAGGTGTGTTTAGCATTTGTATGTAAAAGCGAACATGCAATGCAGTTAGGACTTAATAACTGACCACCTCTGAAATTTCATTTCTGATGCCTTTGCAAAACAAGGCTACCAAGAGAGATCTACTTTAAGGCAGAATGTCACATTTGGAATTCAAATTGAAATATCTCATAAACAATTTCACACTCAACAGTTGAACAGTAAAATTGCCATTTTTCTGACATATAATGATAAGACATCGGCTGAGGTTTGTAATAACATAGATTAATACTGAGAGAGAGAAAAATCTCATACCTCATCATTGTAATCTCCATCACTACCTACCTTTAAAAAAAAGAAGAAAAAGCAAATGCTACCGAAATGTGGAGGGGTATATTCCTCCCACACATTGTGTGGAACAAATCTGACTTTAAAAACATGAAAACAGAGCTTTCTTTTAAGCAGCTGGATTCCTCATTAGATCCTTTATTTTGCACTGTGCCAGAAATCTCTCCCTCACTGCAAACACACTCTGCTCACGTTCTCTCTAGTAATGTAATAAATAGTTACAACATGTAAGAACAAAGAATTGTCATGCTAGAGCAGACCACGAGTCTGCCTAGCCCAGCATTTTGTTCACACAGTGGCCCCCAGGGGCTCATGGGATATCTGCAAGTCAGATGAGTGCAATAGCACATATTATTACTATCACAGAACACAGATCCTCATAGTCATTGGCATGCATGTTTCTTTCTCTAAGAATATCAGAAGTCCCTTATTGCACGGAGGAACCCTTTATTACAGCTGCTTCTTTCAGGTGATCAGTTTATCAAGTGGTTACACACATACACATCCCATGGTAAATGTTCATCTATACTGGCCTACTGTCACTCCTCTGTTCCCCGTGCCTTTACGTTCATACATAGGAACAACCATAGGGGTTGCAACCTAGGGGACACTCTCACAAAATGGCTGCCACGGGCGGGGGTGCTTTCTTATTCCTAAAATGGCTGCCACAATCAGTCACTAAACACTTACTTGCCAGAAGGCAAACTGGTGAGACTAAAAGGAAAGCAACTTGGCCAAGAACCTAAGTACAAGGCAGGGATGGGGGGGGGCTGAGCTCCAAAATATAAAACCGCTCTTTTGAACCCAAATAAAGATGGTGCTGGATGACAACCTTTTGCTTTGCAGCATGCCAGCCTCCCAGGTTTTTTCAATGAAATAAAAACAAAAATGGGAGAGGCAGAGAGATAGATGTCTGTGGGCACATTGCAGCCCATGGGCGCCATGTATTACAAATACATGGTCCTGGGCTGAAAGGACGGGACCATGGCAATAAGGCTGAGAGAATCTCCAAGTGGCTGAACAGATTAGGGTGTGTCAGCAGGGTCATTCTGACTGGTGGCAGCCTATCAGTAATTATTTTTGTGTGTGTGTGTGGGATGATTCTTGGAATAATAGGAAAAGTTATTTCCCCTCCCAGTCTTTAACACCAACCCAGTGCCTTCCAGATGTGTTGGGTTCTCATCATCCTAAACCAGCATAGCCAATGGACATGCTAGCTGGGGATGATGGGAGTTGTAATCCAACACATGTGGAGGGCACCAGATTGGGGAAGGCTGAACTATCGCTAGGTTGGGGATGGCTGCTCTAAATGGTCCCCAAACCCTTTAGTCTTTCAACCTACTGCAAACTTTACTCAGAAATGCATTCCATTATGTTCAACAGTGCTTACTTCCCAGTAAGCATGTTAAGGATCGCACCCTTAGTTATCTTTTTCTGTGCCCGTTGCAGGACTATAATAGCCTCTCTTCAGATGCGGCATTCAGAAGAGCTGACTATAGTATCCTAAATGTGGCTGCATCAAAGATTCACACAATGCTATTATGTTACTTGCTGTTTTAGTTTCAGTTCCTTTCCCAATAACTCCTGACATTGCATTTGCTTCTTTCACTGCTGCTGCACCTATTTGTACACTCCAGGTGCAGTTTGCTATTATATACCCATTCCCGAAAATCTGCTTTCATCCTCTCCTGCACGAGCAATCAGTTTAGAGGCCTCATGAGATCGAGTTGTACTCCTAGTGGCAATTCTTCAGGAGATATTTTCACAGCCGGCTCCAGCGGGAGGCTGCTTCTTGTCAGAGCCTTGCTGCTTGTAATCATGGTTGGGAAGATATATCCCCAGAGGAAAGCAGATTTGCTGATGACACTGAGGGCGGCGTCTGCGATATCTGCACCTTCAGAGAATGAGAGGGCAGCGAGGAAGCCATGCACACAGCCTGAGATTTAAACAGAACACTTCCTGCCACATTTTCAGTTTAGCAATACTGGTGGTGAATGAAATAGATCCTGCCAAAGTTTTACGGGAGAGAACTTAAAGGCTGGGGTCCCTTAAACTTCTCTGAAAGGACAACCAGTCCATCATTACCATTCTTCCCAAGTTGCAGGTGTTGTTCTGCCTGCTTAAAGTTTAAAATTTAAGTCCCAGGGTCTGGTCTGCTAGTGTTCCCCAGATGGCCCCACTCCCTTCCCATGGCCACATTCTTCTTCTCCCAACCAAAAGTCTTTAGGTGGTTTCCTGGCCTTTGAGACATTTCCCCCATTCTAAAAGACTGTAGTGCCTTTCGTAATGTTTAGTTACTGGCAGTATTGATGGAGAAGCTGGCTTCCAGAATTGTTTCCCTGCCATTACTGACATTCCTTCTGAGGAAACTCATATGAAGCTGCTTTAAACTCCGTCTGACCATTGGTCCATCTGGCCAGAGCTGGCCCACCCATGAAGCAAGGTGAGGCACCTGCATCAGGCAGTGGTTCCAGAGGGGCAGGCAATTGCATTACTCCCCCCTGTCCCAGCCAGAAGGGCTCACCACCACCACCACCACCACTGCTCCACTGCCTCCAGCAAGTGCTCTGGAGAGCTTTGCTAGCCACTGTCCCACCGTGGCATTTTTTGCAGTGAGAGGGCAGCTGGCAGGGTTCTCTGGACCAGCTGCCTGTCCTCTGTTTACCATTCGAGAGCTTTGCAGCCAGAAAAAGTGGTTGTGTGGCTGTTGCGAGACCCAAGGGACAGCTTTTTCTGGCCATGTGGCTAAGTGAACTTTCCTCAGCAAATTAGTTGCGTGCTGAGAAGGGGCAGCTTCTGATAACAGCTGAGCTGCTGCATTCTGCACTAGCTGAATCTTCTAGACCAGTCTTTAGGGAAGTCCCACATGGAGTGTGTGGCAGTAATCCAGTCCAGAACATACTAGCAGCTGTACCATTGTGGCCAAGCGATCCCTGTCCAGGAGAGGCTGTAGCTGGCATATCAGGCAAAGCTGGGAAAAGGCACTCTGAGCCACCATGGCCATTTGGTCCTCCAGTGACCATGATGGATCTAGGAGTACTTCCAGACTACAAATGAGCTCTGCGTGAATATGCCAGGGATTGAATGTAGGACCTTTTGCATGCAAAGCAGGTGTGTCACCACTGAGCTATCTTCCTTCCTCTGTGGGAAGCTTATAAGGAACTCCAGGGCTTCCTGGAACACAATTTGAAAACCTCTGGGATAGTGAATGCATGACAGGGAAAGAGACACAAGTATTTGATTTCACTTCACATCGTTTCTTCACAACACTAAGCAAAATCCAGACAGATGAATGGCTTTTAAATCCTATTGATTTCAGTAAGTGAGGGTGCTTCCAGATGGAGGGATCCTAGCGCTACCAGTGAGAAGGCATTGTGCAAATAACCCATCTTTTCTTCCTTAATGGATTTTGTGCTGCAAGAATCAAATGCAGAAGAAGTGGTAGGGAAACATGGGAGAGCCATGGACAGAAGACAACACTGTCTGGCCTCCCTGTAGAATTCTGTGAAGGGTTCACTGCAATAGCACAAGAATAAAATGATCTGGAAGCACCTCCAGTCCTTCCAGCACAGGCTTAAATTTCTCCCATTGAAACAAAGGGACTTAAAAGTGCTTAACTCAGCTGGATTATGTCCATTTTCATCAGCATTTCCCCCCCGAAATAAGAAATTAAATAAAATGCAGTCATAAAATCATAGAATCACAAATAGTATAGTTGGAAGGGGTCTATAAGACCATTGAGTCCAACCCCCTGCTCAATGAAAGAATCCACCTCAAAGGATTCCTGACAAATGGCTGTCCAGCTGCCTCTTACCTGTCCAGCAGCAGGTAAGTGGGGAAAGGTAGCCTTTTCTGGGTGCTGGCTGCGCAGCCCGGCACTCAGAAAAGTCCGAGTCACCTCGGAGGGCCCGAATCTCGCCTCAGCTTCAGCGCTGAGGTGGGTCGGGCAACCCACAAAGCACCTCCGAGCTGAATCAGAGCGGCTTCAGGGTCTCCGAGCTGACCTCCGAGGTAGATCGGTTGGTTGGGTGCACAGCCCTACCATTGATTAGCACTCTTTGAGTCTGATTCTGTAGCCAACTGTGGATCCACCTAACAGTTGTTCCATCCAGCCGACTTTAAGCTAGTTTGCTGATCAGAATGTCATGTAGTACTTTGTCAAAAGCTTTGTCGAAATCAAGATATATTATGTTCACAGCATTCCCACAGTCCACAAGGAAGGTTACCCAATCAAAGAGTGAGATCAGATGAGTCTGGCAGGATTTGTTCTTGACAAAGCCATGCTGGCTTCTTGTAACCACTGCATTGTTTTCAAGCTGCTTACGGATTGAGTTCTTTATAATCTGCTCCAAAAGTTTCCCAGGGATTGATGTCAGACTAACTGGTTTATACGTTCCAGGTTCCTCTTTTTTTAAAATTGAACAAATTCCATGTTTTCTGTTGAGTGGATACATATTTACTTACATTTTAAGAATTAGAGTGGAAATGTTATATTCCACTCATCTAATAATAAAACTAGTCTTGCTGGAAGGATCTAGAACATATCTCAAGAATATAAATTGCTTGGTGGATCAGGCAGGGTCCATATAGACAAGTGTTCTATTCACCCCCTATTTTAGGATAGTATTTCAGGGAATATCTTCTTCTATCTTCACCCAATCTGAGCATTAAGATCATTTCATCTTGTTCTATGTCCAACCAATGAGGAGATTTAGGTTGTTAGCAACTGGGTGAAAATACCTTTTCTGCAGTGGCCCCTAGAATATGTAATTCCCTCCTCCCTGAGGAAAGTTTGGCAAAACAACAACAAAAAACTTCCTTATAGATTTATTTATTTTATTGTGCCTTTTTAATTTGATCTTACCTGACAATTTTGGAGCATTGAGCATATGCCACTGTGGTTAATCTTCTACTCATCGTTTTGCTTTGCTTGGTTGTTTTACCTGTGTAATTGAAGGTTGTATTTTTATATTAATTGCAGTTTTATTTAATATTGTTTTTAATTGCTGATTTATTATTTTTTAAAAAACACTGAGAACCATTATGACTGAAAAGTAGTTTATAAATATTGTAAACAAATAAATTGCAAATAGAGTGGAGGACTCTGAAGTCCCACTGGTTTAATTGGGAGACCAAAGGATATCCTTATTGGTCTCCCATTGAAATAATAATAAAAAAAGACTTCCAGGTGTTTAGCTTTAGCTGGATGGTGCCCAGTGAGATCTATTTAGGGTGCAATCCTATGCATGTTTAGACAGAAAAATACCCTACAATTCCCATTATGCCATGCTGGGAATTATAGGAGTTTTTTCTGTTTAAATATACAAAGGATTGTGCCCTTAGTTTACTTGACAAAAAGGACATGTCTTGTGTATAGTTATCATCTAGAAAATAAGTGGCAATAATATGATGGTAATAATAATAATGGTTAAAATGATTATGGTAGTAACGACAATAACAACAGCAGCAGCAATGATCAATACAACGATGGTTTTTGTTTTGTAGACCAAACTAAAGATGGTTCATTGCCCTTTAGAATGAAAGGTTCCTGAATTAACATCCATCTTTTTAGCTGTTAGACAGCTTATAATTTACTATTTATGATAGCAAAGCTGATGATTGATACATCATGATGAATTGCCCAATCCAAGGTACAGATTAATGATTATTTATAGTTTGAACAAGGACAAAGGACGGGGCCCTGGGGCTATACAAGTCGTAAGCCTTATTACTATAATTAGGAGGATAACAGTGGAAGTATTGTAGTTAACAGACATTTAACTGAAAGAGAGCAGAATGAGAAAATGTTCATGTACAATATCAGTGACCTTACTGTATGCATCGTCTCCTCTGCTTGCATGCATGTTAAACTGCAATGTGCGATACAACTACATGAGAAATTCTGCTAACTCAGAGTGACACTGAACCCCTAGAGACCGGTGAATAATAAATTAAGCATTTGCTCTTTGGGCAGTAAAATGCCTATCCCCGCATGATGAATCTGGTGCTGGGAAGGCAGAATGCTGTTCTGAAGACCGTTGGGAAAGACAACATTTGTAGGAAAAGGTCATTGGTAATAACTCATTAGCCAGGGAGAATGACAAAAATAAAACAGCATTATGAACGTTCACCTTGGAAGTTGTTTTCAGACATTGGTGGCATGTCCCATTCTTCCAACAACTCAGTCAGTGACTCTAAGGAAAGTCAACATGAGTCTTCCTTGAGGATCCCAGATTCCACAAGTCCAAGGAAGACCACTCTGTGGACCACCTAAGGAGGATACTGGAGATTGCTCCTGAGATTGAGGACTCCAATTCTGGTCAGCTTTGGAATCTGCAGGTTTGCCATCCCACCAAGTGCCCAAGGCCCTTCATTCCCCTCTAACTTCCCTGCTGAGAAGGCAGATGAGGACACTTGGGACCCCTCTCCCAGCAATGCTCCAAGCCAGGGGGTTGCCCCTTGAAATTTGTAACCACTATCAGCTGAAGAGTGGGGTTTGAATACACCAGGCCAGCACAACTATTTGTGGCACTCACCTTTATGAAGCAAGGTCTGCCTACCTTGGGTGCTCTTCTAGGTCGTACAAATCCTGTTCCTTAAAAACACCTGTTCATCATGGTGTTCTGTGATTCCTCTATATAGCGAGTTCCCTCTCGGCTTTGCTCAGTGCCTTGCATGCTAATTTCCTTACTGAAACGGAACATGGTGCAGCTCCAGTCAAAGGTGTTACATGCAACTGCTAGCACCGGGTGAGGAAGCATATCTCTTAGGGTGGCTGTGGCATTACCCCACAGTTCTGTTCCCTTTGGTATGTCTGGCTTTGTATGTCTAGAGAGTGCAGAATGTTGGACTGAGTGTGTGAGGCTGATGATGATGTGAAAGGGGGAGGAGTATAAATGTGGGAGTCTAGAGCTTGGGGTTTTTTGGTTAGTTGATGGGGGGTGGGGAGTGTCAGTTAGGATTGTCAGTGGTGTGGAGAATGAAAGGAGACAAGATTTTAAGAGACTAGATTACTGTTATTAAAACTAGTAGATTAAGCAGATTAACTTGAATTTGAAGTAACTAAGATCTGTTAAACAAAAATATACTTTTTATTTTGTTTTGTTACCTCAAACCACGTGTCTGCTTGGCTTTATCACCTGCTCTACAGTTACTATCATAAACACCTTATATATAACCTTCAGCTGATTACATACACAGTAAAACCTTTTCAGATTCTAGCCTTTACCCTCTCATATGAGGGAAAGGTTGTGTTTTACCCTACCCTCAAGTTGTTCAAGCGGTGGCGCTTGGCTTGAGGAGGGTTTGTGTGTGACAAGGCCTGGTGTGTGAGGCCTGTGTCGTGACAGTGGCCATATATCCACTTTTACAGGGACCACCCTCTGTTTAAAGGCATCCTTTCAAAGGGCTGTCCTGTCCAATTCCACTTTAAAGACGAAGAACCATAGCAACTGCTGCCCATCACCTGGCCACAGCTTCCCTGTCATGGGCCAGCATTTTAAACCATCATCTCCAGAGGATTCCGACCCTTCATCCTCAGAAGAGGCATTGGAGTCAGTAGAAGGCTCAGCCAGGGAAAAGCATCATGAGACTTCTATCTCCCCCAGGACCCAGTTCTCCAGAGGAACCCCAGGAGGTGGCTCGCCTGCATTCAGAGGAGGCTCCATTACCATAAGGACTTGGGCCACAAAGGCACTAGTGCACCACAACTCTTCCCACCTCACTGCAGCCTGAAGCTGCTAAAACATACCAGGCCCTTTAAGGGTCAAAGCCTCAGTAAAGGTAGACACCAAGGGCCTTCCTAGACGAGGCCTTAGCGCGCATTCTGTCCCGGCTTCCCTGCTGTGCGTCCAGATGACGCACAGGGGAATCCGCAGACAGGCCGCGCTGAGGCCTGGTCTTACCCGCCATAAGCGAAGTCGCTTATGGCGCGCCTTTTCCCCAGCTCCGGCCTCAGGCCGGAGCTGGGGAAAGTGTGGAGAGTTCCGCGGCTTTTCGCGGCTCCTCGCTTACTCGCGAGGAGCCGCGAAAAGCCACGGACCTGGCACGATGCGCTGTGCCCATCGTGCCAGGAGGTGGGTGATCCGGGGGGGGGGGAAGATGGCAGAGGGCGACGAAGGAGACGATGAGGTGATGGCAGAGGGCGACGAAGGAGATGGTGGGGGGGCGGAGGGCGACGAAGGAGATGGTGGGGGGGGCAGAGGGCGACGAAGGAGATGTTGGGGGGGGGCGGAGGGCGACGAAGGAGACGATGAGGTGATGGCAGAGGGCGACGAAGGAGATGGTGGGGGGGCGGAGGGCGACGAAGGAGATGGTGGGGGGGCGGAGGGCGACGAAGGAGACGGCGAGGGGGGCGGATGGGGGGGATTAAATTAAAAAAAAAACCCTTACCTTCTCCGGCGGCTTCGGGCCCCACATGGCCCCTTTAAAAAAAAAAAAACATGGCCGACGCTGCAGGGCTTCTGTCGTCCCTGCGGGTCGGCCGTCTGGGAGGCTGGGCGGCGCGCGTTAAAGTTTGCACGCCGTCGCCCCGCCTCCCTGCCGGCTTATCCCGGCAGGTCTAGCAAGGCCCCAAGCTAGCCAGCCTAATGGAGCAGTAACTTCCTATTTAAGCTCCAATCTTGCTCTGGTTTGATTGTTATACAGGCACAACAACCTAGCCTCATTTGGAGGTGCTGATCCATGGTGCTGATCTCTTTCTGCCTTGGTTCCTGAGAAACCTAACCCCTTCTCCAGATTTGATCCCTAACAGAATCCTGCAACCCAGGCTATATCTTAGAGCATCATCAGGACTTAATGGCCTGAAATGATACACTTTCACACTATGGTGAGATGCATTGTATTCCTATTTGAATTATAATAATTCGACTTTTGCAATGCGCTCTACTTAGAGCTACCATTGTGCCTAGTCCGGAAACTTCAACTAGTTCAAAATATGGCACCTTTAAAGCCCTACATGGTTTGGGACCAGGCTACCTGCAGGATCGCCTTCTCCCGTACCATCCACCCTGCACACTCAGGTCCTCTGGGAAGAATTTCCTTCAGGCAGCCAAAATTAGGCTGACAGGTATTGCACAGAAGACCTCTTCTGCTGCTCCCAGACTGTGGAATGGCCTGCCCGAGGAAATTCGTCAACTTAACAGTCTTTTAGCATTTAAGAAAGCCATAAAGAAGACTGATCTATTCTGGCAGGCCTATCCAGTGGAATTTTAGGATGCTTTTAGGATGTTTTTAAGGATGTTTTAACTATGTTTTTAATCAGCATTTTTTGTATTTCATACTTACTGTTGTTCCCCACCTCGATCAAAATGGAGAGGTGGGTAAGAAATTTGTTGTTTATTCGTTCAGTCGCTTCCGACTCTTCGTGACTTCATGGACCAGCCCACGCCAGAGCTTTCTGTCGGCCGTCGCCACCCCTAGCTCCCCCAAGGTCAAGTCTGTCACCTCCAGAATATCATCCCTCCATCTTGCCCTTGGTCGGCCCCTCTTCCTTTTGCCTTCCACTTCCCCTAGCATCAGCCTCTTCTCCAGGGTATCCTGTCTTCTCATTATGTGGCCAAAGTACTTCAGTTTTGCCTTTAATACCATTCCCTCAAGTGAGCAGTCTGGCTTTATTTCCTGGAGTATGGACTGGTTTGATCTTCTTGCAGTCCACGGCACTCTCAGAATTTTCCTCTAACACCATAGTTCAAAAGCATCTATCTTCCTTCACTCAGCTTTCCTTATGGTCCAGCTCTCGCAGCCATAGGTTACTACGGGGAATACCATTGCTTTAACTATGCGGACCTTTGTTGTCAGTGTGGTGTCTCTGCTCTTAACTATTTTATCAAGATTTGTCATTGCTCTCCTCCCAAGAAGTAAACGTCTTCTGATTTCCTGGCTGCAGTCAGTGTCTGCAGTAATCTTTGCGCTCAGAAATACAAAGTCTGTCACTGCCTCCACATTTTCTCCCTCTATTTGCCAGTTATCAATCAAGCTAGTTGCCATAATCTTGGTTTTTTTGAGGTTTAACTGCAACCCAGCTTTTGCACTTTCTTCTTTCACCTTCATCATAAGGCTCCTCAGCTCCTCCTCACTTTCAGCCTTCAAAGTGGTGTCATCTGCATATCTGAGACTGTTAATGTTTCTTCCTGCGATTTTAACTCCAGCCTTGGATTCGTCAAGCCCAGCACGTCGCATGATGTGTTCTGCATACAAGTTGAATAGGTAAGGTGAGAGTATACAACCCTGCCGTACTCCTTTCCCAATCTTAAACCAGTCTGTTGTTCCATGGTCTGTTCTTACAGTTCGTTATACAGATTCCTCAGGAGGCAGACAAGATGACTTGGCATCCCCATACCACCAAGAACTTGCAACAGTTTGTTATGATCCACACAGTCAAAGGCTTTAGAATAGTCAATAAAACAGAAATAGATGTTTTTCTGGAACTCCCTGGCTTTCTCCATTTTCCAGCGGATATTGGCAATTTGGTCTCTAGTTCCTCTGCCTTTTCTAAACCCAGCTTGTACATCTGGCAATTCTCGCTCCATCAATTGCTGGAGTCTACCTTGCAGGATCTTGAGCATTACCTTGCTGGCATGTGAAATAAGTGCCACTGTCCGATAGTTTGAACATTCTTTAGTGTTTCCCTTTTTTGGTATGGGGATATAAGTTATAATTATTATTATTATTGTTTAAATGTGCACCTATACGTATACATTTTCATATGGAGATTTTATGCAAATCACTGTCCCCTTTTCTCCTCTTATTTGATGATTCATAAGTGGCCACCCTAAGCTTCAGCAACAGACTATCCATTCAGTTTAATGGGACATGAATAAGTAGTGCAGATGTGGATATGAATCTAGAACCATATTAGAATTGGCCCTATAGACAGACCACCTTTACTGGATTAAGGCAATTAAGTTTACCCCAAGGTGAAGTACTAGCACAGTTTTCCATGGTAATCCAGTGATAATGTCATCCCTTTTGAGGCTGATTTATCCTCAGAATGGTGGTGAGCTATTTGTGAATTTGTAGATGGCATTCCAAGACTGATCTGTATGCACACTTACTTGAGAGTAAGTGTCATTGAACTCAATGGTATTGTCTTCAGAGTAAATATGTATAAAATTGGGATGCACAAGGCATTTTGCATTTCTTTAGCATCTCTATGTTCATGCGTGAAGTAGAAAAAGCAAATTCCAGAGCAATGATTCATGCAGGAATGCAATAAGCATCCTCCTCGTAGAACAGTAGTTCTTGTGCATATCTGACCGATGGATGATTCAGTTCTTAGACTTACCTGCTTCTACTGGAGGCTGATTGGAAAGAAGCAAACCCTGAGCAATGAATCATGCAGAGCTGCAACAGACAGCTTCTTTTCTAAGTAGATATTCTGTTTGTTTTTCTTACGGCACTGTAACGCACCTTTACACAGTTAGAGAACCACCGTTTGAGAGTTAAGTTATAACTGTTTGCTACACAAGGAGGGGGAACTGGGCTGAGGGAAAGAGGGAAGCGTGGGTGTAAGAGAACCAGGACTTTATATACATTTGCCAACTTTAAGAGAAAAGAGTAAAAATGTACTCGCCCTAGGAACTCAGGAGATACTGCTGCATTACAGCACCTGAGGACCAGATCTGGTTTGGGTTTGTTTTTCTCTCTCTCCCAACCTCTCCATTTCATGTTTTGCATCTAAGAGCATCATCACAGAATTCAATATTATACTTACTGTTTGCAGCTATTAAACCTACTTGTTTCTAGACAACTCCCCACAATATGGCATATGTATAATTAGGCTTAATTAACTCTAATTAAACATATTAAATTTGAAACACTTTCATTCAAGCTGCATTTAGGAGGGTTTGCGGTAAATAAGCCCACATTCCAAAGTTATTTTGATTACCCTTTACTTCTGCACTAGTGATGGTTTATTACCTTGCCGTATGCAAATTCCTGCGTATGATTACTGCTTAATCCTTGGCGTTGTTGTTGTTGTTGTTGTTGTTGTTTAACAAACATCTTAACAATGCGACCCTGTGTATTCCAGCCTAAACTAATTTTAGTTGGACTGAGGTTGCCTGTTGTTTTTTAATTTTTAGCCCATCCGATTGTATTGGCTCTGGGCAGGTAGCATTATATATAAAACATCAACACCCAATAGGGCTGTGAGGAAACAGACAACAAAAGCCCCACTCCTTTGCACACATGCCAGGGAGGGAAGGAGGCACTGCCTCGATTCAACTGTGCCTGCCATTTATAGGAGCCCTGGGAAATAGCAGCAGGACCTTCCGCCTTGTTGCCCCTTTCCTCCTGTGTAATCAATTCATATCAATCCTGCCGAAGAAACAGGAAGTACAACAGCAGTGGGTAAATTTCCCTTAATGTAGAGAAGCTCTCTGCTACCATTTCCCCTCTTTCTTCTAGGCTCCCTCTGTCTCCTCCATGCTGGACACTCCCTCGTGGCATCCTTCACCTTCTTCTGACCCCTACGCACAAACCAGCTTGCTCCTTCCAACCTTCTGCTCCACTTTCCTTTAACACCTTCTTCCTTACCCCCCCCCCCCCGCTCTACGTGCTCTGCCCCAGTCCCCAACCCTCCCTCCTCCCACCACTTATCCAGCATTTTTGAACCCCACGGATTTGTGCACCACTTTGTTTTATTTTGAATTTAATTTTGGAGGTAATTTTTGGACTGATTGAAGTGGGGAGTAATTGATTGAAGGGGAATCCATCCAATTTGGATCAGGATCTGGCTGTCAACTGGAAAGTTTATTGGGGGTGACACTGATTTGCTTTGGGATGAGCAGTACTCTTGTTAATTTTTTGAAATTCTAAAAGCTGGTGTCTGTGTGTATGTGAAAGGGGAGGGGAGCTCATCTAAATATATTTATATATCTACCAATCAGCCAGTCTTTCTTTTGCTTTCCCCCCTACACTATTGCAAAATAATTTTAACTGAATAGGAAGGAGCAGGGATAGACTGCAAATTAAAGGAAGAATTTATTTTATTTGAGGTGAGTTGGATGAGAAATTAATAGGCTGGCTTTGCCTCCTGTGAAATCTAAATAAATCCTAGTAATTATTTCTAAATAATTATATATAGATATAACTAGCACATGCAATTTTTATGCAGATTTGCGTCCTATGACCCTGGGCCCCAAATCTTTCAAGTGCCTAGCAACATCCCTGATGACCTTCAGGTTGGATGCGTTAAATGGTTCCACTGTACATCTCAATTAGTTCAGTCTGAAATATTGACACACCACAAGCATACTTTTATATCTCTTTTTGCAGACAGTCACTGGGCCTAAAAAAAAAAGAAATGCAGTTGGTGGATTCCTCTGCATGAAATTGGTAAATTGGTCACATATCCTGTGAAAATTTGCAGGAACCATATTGGTGTCTCCTCTATTACCATTATCCTGTCCACCAAAATCATTTATTTATTTATTTACCATTTATTTATCATTTATTTATTTTAAATGATTCCAGTTCACCAGAGGAAACCAGATAGGTGCTTTTTCTTTTACTGGTAAGCAATGAGGAAGGAAAATGGCAAAATGGATCTTCTGTGCGCTAGAACCCTTTACAATCTACTGTGGACCCAAAGGAAGCTCATGTGGATTAATAGCCAGGGCCGGTGCCAGGCTATTTTCTGCCTTAGGCAAGGTGAGCTGCTTTCACACCCCCCACCCCCCACTGTACCCCCCACCCCCACCCAGGTAGGTGGAGACAGGCGGGGATGGAGGCCGCATTACCTTTCCCTCACCTGAAGTCAGAACGTGCGTCCCGGCTTGGCTTCGGCTGGGCAGGATGCTGCAGTGGGGTGGGCGGCTCCACATTCTGACCTCCAGTGTGCCTGGATGCCAGAACATGGAGCCGTCTGTTCGCCCACCCCTACCCCCCAGTGTCCTGGCTTGGCTTTGGCTTGCCGGGCACCCAGCAGAAGCCAAGCCAGGAAGCTGGGGGCGGTGGCGGTCAGACAGCTCCATGTTCTGACGTCCAGCACGCACCAGAAGTCAGAACGTGGAGCCGTCTGTCCCCACCCCACCCCAGTGTCCTGGCTTGGTTTTGGCTGGGCGAGTACCCAGCCGAAGCCAAGCCAGGGACGCTGGGGTGGGGTGGGGGTGGAAGGGCAGCTTTGGAACTGCGTGCCTGGAAGCTGCCTTTGCTCAGCCAGAGCAACTCTGGGAGTGGGAGGGTGACTTCCGGGTGCAGCGTTTGGCGCCCCCTTACCTTGGCGCTCTAGGCGGCCGCCTGACTGGCCTCTATGGCAGCGCCAGCCCTGTTAATAACATTAGCTCTGTATAGAGAGGGAACATATTGGTGGTAATGGCTTCTCCTGTCATAGAGCTGGCTGCCTCCCAGCCTCTCCATCTTTCTTGCCTCACACAACCAAAGTTCCACATGCTGCAATGAGTGAGGAAAGTAGGGTGAATCTGGGGGACTAAAACAGTGGGATAAGAGCACCTATGCTGTTAAGTACCTCTCCGCTCCTAACCATTCAAAGCTGAGGGAGCCTTCTTCAGAGTCCTCCTGCTAGAGCTTGCTTTCCTGCCTCCCCTGCTTATCCCCAAGGGAACCTCTTCCCTTTGTTCTTCCAGTTCTCAAATATTCTGCATAGCCCCCAGAGAGCTTCCAACACAAAAAGGCACTTCTTGACATGTACGATGTGCAATTTCCCACAACAGTTCCCCTCATGCTTTGCCTTGGTGGCTTGCCAGCTTGTTCCACAGCAGCGTTTGAAGCAAATAAACTTGGCTTTGCTGCTCCAGCCGCAGGAGAAGGTGAAGGTGGTACCGAGGAAAGGACGAAGTAGAGGGAGTTAGCAGGAGGTGAGGTTGGCTCTGATTAATCAGAGTTCTGTTTTTAATCTGGAATCAAGACATTGATTGCTTAGTCACATGGATCAATCAATGAATGTTTTCAAGCATCCTCTTATTCCTTTGGTTATTTTTCTTGTTGTGGTGCCGAAAAGTACACCCGGCACACGCCCACTGAAAGAAGTTACATAAAACCGAGTCATGCATGAGTGACTGAAAGACAAATTTATCTGGGCAGGAGCAACGAAAAAGAGATTCCAGTGTTGATGTTGGTGATGTGCGGACATGCATTTAATGGCTGCTTCGGTTGATGTTGTTCTTTGGTACTTGGATATGGATACAAGAGAACAACATATGTAATGCACTCCACATAAATTGTGAATGGCTTATGTGTGCTTAAAGCAACATATTTCCCATCACAGAGAGTTGGCAAGTTAGGGGTGAAATTAGAATGCCTAAAAGTGGGTAAGTTGGACCTCTATTTCAACCTGGTCAACAGTGTTCCTTCCAGCCGCTCTTCTTCCCCGAGTGGGCAGTCAGGGGCGACCTTTTGTTCACCCTGGCAATATTGTATTGTCAGTTTCACAGGCAAAGCTCTATAAATGCTTGACCAAGTCTTGTGGAAAGGGTCTCCAGTTGGAGTTAGCTGGGAGAAAGGTTACATGAACTCCATGGCATCCATCCACCAAGAAAGTAGAAAGGCTGCTGATTGCAAGTTCCATTGTTCTTGTGGCACGTACAAGAAGTTCCCTGCTTAAGTTAGAAGTTAGGGCAGTTTAGTACCTAGAACAACTTTTCTTTCATTAAACTGACTGCCATGCTCTGTTGTGTGTGTTTGCTTAATAAATCAAATTGTTTATAGTATAACTGGTTTGGTTCAGTCCAAGGGGATTCTGAGTACCAGTATCTCTTCCCAACATCCCTGCCTTGGCTATTCTTCTCGAGAGTCCTACCGCTCTATATTCAATAGCTGCTGACAACTTAAATAACTAAAAGTGGGGTACTTGGATGCCACTCCCATTTAAAACTGCTGTTCCTTGTGCAGGGTGCAGAGAAAAATAAGGACTTTCTGAGGGACACTGGAGTACCTCCTAGCACCATTTCAGTAACAGGCAAGATTCAGCAAGGTCCAAAGGCCTGTTCCTGGATACATTCAAAGGAGGTTACAAGCTTGGAGATCAAAATTGATCAGATAGTGATCTGCCCATGCCAACAGGGTAATTACTGTCTCCTGCTCCCACAGGTTATTATCTCCATGGCCATTGCACAAAAACAAATCTAAGAGATGTAGTGATTGTTGTCATTTAGAGATGCTTTGTTACAGGGAACATAGGCGAGTTTGGAGATGATTCCTGGTGGAAGGGATTGGAGACAGGAGCACACTGAAAGAGGAGTTCCAACAGAAGCTGTCCCTAAATAGATCTGTTTGGCAATAAACAATTATATTAATTTCTTCTTCTGTGGCATGACCTTCATATGAGTGAAACTCTTACTCGTTGCAAGGTATGTCCTACCACAGGTATTGGTCCAGATAATAATTGAGACTGGCCCATGGTTGGCGTGGAGACTATGAAATCTGTCTTTGCCAAGGCAGTCTCAGCATGAATATCGAAGTCCTCCAAGACCACCAACTTTGGAAGCCTCAACGTCACACTTGAGACTGCTTCTGTCCGTTCAGGCAAGGAGACTTGTAATGTATTGGGATGGTTGGTACACTAAGATATCAAAAGAATCTCAGACCTGTTTCAAGAAGCCAATACAGCTCTCCAGACACAAACCTACCCATACACTGCTCAACATCTAAGGTCCTCCTCCGGGTGCCTACTCTGAAGGAGACTTGGAAGGTGGCAACAAGGGAGAGGGCCTTCTCAGGGGTGGCCCCGCAATTATGAAATGATCTCCCCGACAAGGCTGGCCTGGTGCCAATATTCTTATCTTTTCAATGCCGGGTCAAGACTTTTCTGTTTTTCCAGTCATTTAGCAGCATGTGCTGAGTTTTAATCGATCCCAGACATGTTTTAGGTTTGGCTGACAACTCAATGTCTGTTTGTTGTCTTTGTGTATACTGCCTGTTTTATGGTTTTATGTTTTCTATGTCATTTTCAATGCTTTAATGTATTAATCTTTTGTAAACCGCCTAGAGAGCTTCAGCTATGGGGCAGTATAGAAATAATAATAATAATAATAATAATAATAATAATAATAATAATGGGTACAAACATTCAAAACTGCCTCACTATTGGACTGGGTACCTGATGAGGGAGATGGATTTCCTGTAGACCAGAACAAGCCCTGTGAGTTGAGCTTGGTGCTGCACCAAGAGCCCTGCTTTCAACTTAAGAAACAAACCAGGCTACCAAAAACTATTGACATACTAATAGATTATAGCAACCCCAACCTTGACTACAACTTTAAAAATGCCAAACTTGCCTGATATTGTATTTGCAATTGGAAGCCATTCACTGATACTAATGAACCTATGAAACTGACTTTTTTTTATCATGGAAAAATTAAGCACTGGGAAGTTTTATGGGCCACATCGCTGTTCATGCAATAGCAATAACAGCTAAACTGAAGCCCCGTGTACAGAGGCAGTATATCTCTGAATACCAGATGCTGGGGACAAGTAATAGGGGATAGCCATTGACTTAATGCCATGTTTGAGAGTGTCTGGAGGCAGCCGGTTGGGTTCTGTTGGAAACAGAAATAATGCTGGACTAGAAGGAACTTGTTCTGATCCAGCAAGGCAATTCTTAAAAATTTCTAATAAATGGCTTGGGGGAGGGGAAATTGTGACCTGTATCTTTTATTTCTGGTCTGGATGAGTCATTTTCAGACTATTGTTGTACCTCTGGTAATTTGTATCAAAGATCTTTTATATGCTCTTTAATGAGCTTTAGTACAAATCTTATCCCTTTTGTGTAAACTATTATGTACATAAATAACACAGAAGCCTGTGGACCCTGGATGCTTTTTTAGAAATAGAAAATATAATAACTGTAGCAGAAAAGTTATCTCCATGTAAACGCAGAATGGGACTGAATTACACTTCCATTTTATTGTTCCTTAGTTTTGACTAGAAAATAAGTGTCTGGCATTATGCCAATGAAGGATGGGCCAAGAATGAGATATAAACTGAAGTGTGCCCTCTAGGCCACATGCTGTTAAAAGTTCATCTTTGCAGAACACAGTTCTAAAAATCTTTTATTATGGATTAATGCTGTTGGTGACAATAGGACTACAGATGTGTAAGTGAGTGTCATGCACCCCTACCATCATCCTTGGAGGATTCCAACCCCTCCATCTCAGAAGAGGCTTTGGAGTCAATAGGAGAAGGCTCCGCCATGGAAAGGCATCATAAGGACACAACAAAAGCCATGCTGGATCAGGCCAAGTGTCCATCTAGTCTAGGAGTCTGTTCACACAATGGCCAAACAGCTGTAGACCAGGGAACCACAAGCAGGAATTGGTACAACAGCACCCTCTAACCCATGTTCCCCAACAACTGGTGTATACAGTTTCTGGATTATTTCCGGGATAGGGTTCAGCACATTGGCTAGCTCCTTTAGACTTCTGGTTAATTGTAACCAAAACCCAGAATGGAATGTCCACCCCACCGAAACAACAACAGAAAGAATTGTTGCCCAATAATTGTCATTATACAGTTTAGTCACTAGGGGCGCTGGACTTAGCAATATGTGGGTGAAGTCACAACTTTCCTGCTGCTGTTCTGTTCTTGTTGGAGAGAGAGAATAAAGTTCTTGTCTAAGCATCATGAGGCTTCTATCTCTCCAGGACCCAGTTTTCCAGAGGAACCTGAGGGAGCTGCACCATTGCATCCAGAGGAGGCTCCATTACCGTCCTCAGCCCCTGAGTACTCGGGCCATGAAGGCACTAGTATACCATAAACACATGTTTAAGGGATCTTTTAACAATGGCTATGCTATAGCAGTAATATGACTTTGGTGTTAAAATCTGAACGTGAAGGAATGAAACTATACAATCATTTTGTGTTTATTCTTAATTATGAAATGGAAAGCAACCATTTAGACATTGGGTTATTTAAAGTTTAGAGGTTCTTATTTCTGGGAGTTTCAGAAGGTCATAGAAAGGAAAATGGGTTAACCTAGGAAACTAAAATGTAAGGGTGTCTGTGGAGGAGGAAACATAGGCCCTGTTCAGACAACACGTTAAACCATGAAGATTAAGCATTTTGAGCTAAACATTAGTATGTAATGTGAACCATGACTTAGTGTGTCGTGGGAACTATTCCTAACCATGGTGGCTACATGACCATTTTAAACATGCTCACTAATGGCTTGCTGCAAAAGGGTTAGCGGCCTAACCATGGCTTAGCATGCTGTCTGAACAGGCCCATAATTACTATGGGAATCAGAAACTCAACAAAAATCTACTGCCCTTCTGATTGACTAAAAGGTTAGGAGAGGGTGTTGGAAAAGACGAAAGAGACCAGCACAGAGAGTGACCAAGGACCCAGACTCCAGGGGCAAAAGAGCAAGAAGTCTGGAAGTTGCACTGTCAAAGGACTGAGATGAGCTGTGGGAAATAGCTTTATTACTGGGGGCTCCGTTTAAGTGGGGAAACCATCTAGTCAAGGTTTAGATAAATGAATTTTTATCATATTATTTTCATAGTTAATTGCTAAACCTGTTTTAAATTCTATTTTTTTCACTTAGCAATAAAATAGTTCTTGCAATTATATCTCTATCATTCAAAATGTATAATAAAAACTAAATGTGATGTGATGCCTTGATTTTCACTGCACATCTAACCCTTCCTCATAAAGTGCGTTGACTAGCTCAGTAAGGAAGTCCATTGGAGACACTAACGTACAAAGTGGAGGCAGCCACGGAAAACTTTGTGGTGGCAGCAAGGAACACGGGAAAAGAAGGGTAAAGGGGTGTGTGCTAATTTAATTCATTTGCTTCCCCTCCTTTTGATAGAGCCTTGTGCAGTCCATGCCGTGACTCTCATATATGCTCTAATAAAACTTTTTTTAAAATGAATAAATCTGTTTGCTCTTGCCTGCCATGTCCCTGGACACATCTGAAAATGAGAATATTTTGCTCTGCATGTTTATATAAATCAACTTATAATTAAAAAACACCCACAGCTCTCTCATTAGCCGTGCACTCTGCAAAGGTCAAATAAACCCTCCCAAGTATTTGCCATTGGGGAGGGAGGGTGGGGGGACAGGAAGGAAAGATTTCCATCAGGGACTGATAAGTAATAACATGCAAGTTTATAGAACTAGTAAAACGAGCCCTTTTGACACCTCATATGTATTGTTTTAATTTACTTCTGGGCTATATACTGTGTATAATACACAATGAATATACCCATGTACCATCTGCATGTAAGAACTAATCAACTGAAATCAACAGAATGAAACTTAATAGGGATAAATGCCAAGTTCTACATCTAGGAAATAGAAACCAAATGCACAGTTACAAGATGGCAGATACTTGGCTCAGCAATACTACAAACGAGAAGAATCTTGGAATTGTTGTAGATTGCAAGCTGAACATGAGCCAACAATGTGATATGGCTGCAAGAAAGGCAAATGCTATTTTGGGCTGCATTAATAGAAGTATAGCTTCCAAATCATGTGAGGTACTAGTTCCTCTCTATTTGGCCCTGGTTAGGCCTCATCTAGAGTATTGCATCCAGTTCTGGGCTCCACAATTCAAGAAGGATGCAGACAAGCTGGATAGTGTTCAGAGGAGGGCAACCAGGATAATCAGGGATCTCGAAACAAAGCCCTGTGAGGAGAGACTGAAAGAACTGGACATGTTTAGCCTGGAGAAGAGAAGATTGAGGGGAGACATGATAGCACTCTTCAAATACTTAAAAGGTTGTTACACAGAGGAGGGCCAGGATCTCTTCTTGATCCTTCCAGAGTGCAGGACATGGAATAACGGGCTCAAGTTAAAGGAAGCTAGATTCTAGCTGGACATCAGGAAAAACTTCCTGACTGTTAGATTGGGTGACCGTACACCCGGATTTGCCCAGACATGTCCGGAAATCCCACCCCCAAGCGGGATCCGGGGGGAGATTTCAAAAAAACCCAAATGTCTGGGAAAATCGCGGTCCTGGCCAAGGCCTGTGTCGCTGGGGGGCGGGGGAGCTGGGAGACCCGTTCTCCGAGAACGGGCCTCGCAGCCCCCGCCTACCAGCAATGCCCTCCCCTTCTCCTCTGTGCTGATGCACGCGCACCAGCACAGAGGAGAAGGCCTGCGTCACTGTGGGGGGGAGGAGCTGGGAGACCCATTCTCCAAGAACGGGTCTCCCAGCTCCCTCCCCCAGCGATGCTGGGCTGGCGCCGGGTGGGCTGGAGGCCTCGTTTCTAGACTTCTGGGAACGGGTCCTCCAGCTCCACCTCCCAGCACTTGCACCACATGCAGGGCTCGCCTTGGCTGGGCCCAGACTTCCTCCCAGTGCTGGGCCCAGGATTCCTGGAGGGACGCATACTCAGACTTCTGAGAACAGCTCCCCTCCCATCCCCTCCCCTCCCTGCTTCGAGTGGAGCCTAGGTGGACAAAGCAGCCGCCCGGTTCAGTTTATCAGGAAACAAGGTACGTGGCTGTGGCGGGCTTGCTTCCTCCCTCCCGCTTTTTATGGTTTTAAATTTTGTGTATTTGTTTTTAACATTCACTGTTTTAAACTTTTGTAAACCACCCAGAGAGTTTCGGCTACGGGGCGGTATATAAATGTAAACCATCATCATCATCATCAACAACAACAACAACAACAACTCTGTGCGGTGGGTTGGGGAGTGTGTGACTGGCCTAAAGTCACTCCATGGCTGAGTGGGGACTAGAACCCGAATCTCCCAGCTGCCAGTCCAACACTTTAGCCACTACACCACACTATGATGATGATGATGCCTTGGGTGAGTAAGTATTGAATTTTTGATGTTATTTTATTGTTTGCTTTGGGGGGTGTTGCTGTAGATTATTATTATTTTGCCTTTGGTGAGTGTGGGATGGATTTATCCCCCACCCCCAGTTAAGTATGTGTGGAGTTTGGGTTTTTTTTAGATTGTCTTGGGGAGGGTGTGGAGTTTTTTCCATGCTGGGTGAGTGTGTAGGGGTGTGTGGATTTTAATTTTTATTGTCTTTGATGAGCATATGTGAGGTGTGTATTGCTGTTGTTATTTTACCTTGAGTGTGTGTGTGAATGAATTTTTATTTTTGACTTAAGGCTCATCTACACCAAGCAGGATATTCCACTATGAAAGCGGTATATAACATGCAGGATCTACACTACTGCTTTATAGTGGTATTGAAGTGCACTGACAACTGTTGGGGCCCATTGATATGTACCATATACTGCTTTCATAACTGCTTTTATAATGTAATATCTTGCTTGGTATAGATGTGTCATGGGCCCCAACAGTTGTCAGTGCACTTCAGTACCACTGTAAAGCAGTAGTGTGGCTCCTGCCTTTTATACACCACTTCCATACCACTTTCATAGTGTTATATCCTGCTTGGTGTAGATGAGCCCTATGTCTTTGAGATTATGGTTATTTTACAGTATGGCTTTCTTTTTATTGTACTAGATTTTTCTGCTTCATTTGTTCAGTGGTAGCAGTATTAGGGTGACCATATGAAAAGGAGAACAGGGTTCCTGTATCCTTAACAGTTGCATTGGAAAGGGAATTTCAGCAGGTGTCATTTGTATATATGGAGAACCTGGTGAAATTCCCTCTTCATCACAACAGTTAAAGGTGCAGGAGCTATATTAGAGTGACCAGATTTAAAAGAGGGCAGGGCACCTGCAGCTTTATGAAGAGGAAATTTCCCCAGGTTCCCCATATATACAAATGACACCTGCTGAAATTTATTTTTCAATACAACTGTTAAAGATACAGGAGCCCTGTCCTCCTTTTCATATGGTCACCCTAAGCTGAATCTGTATGAATATGAGTGATGGGGATAGAGTGTTAAATGTTAGAAAGGTGAGACTATGGACATTCAGTGAAGGATTTTGTCAAAAAAGATATTTGAGGGAAGGGGAGACTGTATCACACAGAATATAGCAAAAGCTCAGTACAGCAGAAGCTACAAAAGTAGGTGTGAGTGAAGTTAATTTCAGATACACTGAATGTCTCACTTGTTCTTTATTCCAGTGATTTTAACATTAAGATGTTATGTAGAACAGGTTTGTCTTAATTGTGTGCTGTGAAATCAGAAATGTGACCAAGACTATGTTTGGGTGGGAATGGCCCCTTGGGGGCTGGATGTGTTGGTGAGCACGCCCCCTTGGGGGCAGCCATGTTGTCCTCCTTTTTGGTTTCCAAAATATGGTCACCCTACTGTTAGAGCAGTACAACAATGGAACCAGTTACCTAGGGAGGTTGTGGGCTCTCCCACACTAGAGGCCTTCAAGAGGCAGCTGGACAAGCATCAGTCAGGGATGCTTTAGGGTGGATTCCTGCATTGAGCAGGGGGTTGGACTCGATGGCCTTGTAGGCCGATTCTATGAATGTTGTAAAGACAGTCCCTAGGCTGCCCTTGATATCGTTGAAGTCGTGAAGAGAAATGCCTTGTGGTGCAGAGAAGACATGCTGTTGTGGCTAGAACTAAACCACTGTCCCTTCTGTTCTTCACCACAGGGGCTAGGCTAGGAATAACTTGCGCATTTATGGAGTACTTCCGAAGACAGTGGTCTTTCAGCAATGGCCACAGAATGTGCTCACATCATTCCTTCTCCTGATTGCATATCCATCCCACCCCCACTCCATAAAAGCCACGGGAGTAAATTCAGGAAAGCGCTTACGATGATGGAATTCAGTAACTGGAGAGTCGGAGTCTCACAGCCGCCATATAAGGTGGCAAGTAGCCCCGCCATCCGTGGTTCCCTAGGTTGTCAGTATCATCCCTCCAGTGTTATTCCTAGCATACATTAGTGCTACTTGTGAACCAGTGTCAATGGCATGATAACCTGTCTCCACATAATGCTGGACAATGGGTATACTTGCTGTTTGGGAACAGCCTTTGTATTTCTGTTCTTCCCTTTTTTCTAAAAAGGAGGAAATATATAGATTTTCAGGCTGGAGAGGAGAAACTATAAGTGGTTTTTTTTTTGTGTGTGTTTTTAAACAACTCATCATGCACAAGCGAAAGTATCCTTGCTCTGGAGGAAATGGCTTTTTCTATTCAGGTGGGTCAGCTGCGTGGGGTTGATCTGAACTAGAGTTGACCACCTGGGTGCTCCATACAGCACCATCCTAGACCAGTGGGCTGGGGAAGAGTGATGGTTGTGGTCTGTAGAAGTTGTATTCATTCATTCATTTATTACGTTTCTATACTGTCCAATAGCCGAAGCTCTCTTCATCCAGTAGCGGAAATTCAATCTCACTTACCTGGAAAACTCACCACCATGGCACTTGGGTAGGAGGGTGGGTGGGATCACAGAACGGTTGTTTTGTGGCTGCAGGGTGGTTGCTGCGACCTGTAGCTTGGTGGAAGTGCCGAGAATTCTGGTTGCCTGACCATGAGCCTTTCTCAAAGAAATGGGGTCGGTCTTTCCATGAAGCAGGGTGAGGCGCCTGCATCAGGCGATGGGTTGGGAGCAGCAGTGAATTGCACGGATCCCACTCCTGCCCTCCAGTCTGGAGGACCTGCCACTGCCGCCTGGATGTCTCCAGCGGGTGCTCCAGACAGCATTGCCAGCCACTCTGCCTTGCTGCTGCCACGTTGTCGCTATGGAGAGCCACACAGCCAGAAGAAGTGGATGTGGCCCTGTCATGAGAGCTTCACAGCTGACTCTTCCGGCCATGCAGCTCTCCAGAGAGCTACAGAGCTGTGGCAAAGTTAAGAGGAAGGGGAGTGCATAACGGAGTTGCGATGAGGTGGCAGTGCATGTTTTCTCCAGCCTCAGGTGGCGGGAGGGCTTGCACTGGGGCTGCACAAAAACCTCAGGACCTGTTAAGCCAGTTTAAGAGCATTATCACACCAGCGTTATACTGTGCAATCACTGTGAATTGCGTGCAAAGGACTCTGAAGTTTTCCAGCTTATAATCTGCTTTGATTGTGAAGTACTCCCATGCATCCTGCTTTAATTGTGCTTTTTAACCAAAAGAAGTGCAATATTTTGCTACTACTTTTCAAGCGTATCATTTGTTGTTTTCCGAGCGGCCACTGGGGCGCAGGAGCAGGATTTGAAGAAAAATTAAACAAATGCTTACATCTGCGTAAGCTTTAGAGATAAAGGCATCAAAATTGGCACAGTAATAGATATTAAGGAGAGCTTTAAGCATACCAAATTTGAATCAGATTGGGTCATCCGTTGATTTTTAATGATTTTTTTACCTTTCCCCCCTTAAACCCATTTCCTGGTATGCAAAGGATCTAGCCGCCCGGTAGCAACAACAACAATGGGGACAGCTTAGGGCTGTAGGGGATAATTCGAGGGAAACAGGTACGTGGGATGAAGCTCTAGGTCTGCCACACTCTATTCATTGCACTTCTCAACTGGAAGGTCTGTAAATTTCAGGACACCAGACTTCTGTCTTCAGTTTATCTCAATGGATTTCCCCATTCAAAAAGACGGTCATGCTGTTATACTTTCAGCCAGGGATGCAGAACCTCTTTCAGCCCGAGGGCCAAATTCCATTTTACTGGGGGCTGCATTCCAGTGATGGGCGGGGACGAAGCACGGAGGCAAAATGAGCAGTAAAAAAAACACCCCAAACGCCAGAATATTTTAGCTTAAGGCCCTTGTTGTCAGTAACTAAACCTTTGGAGAATCGTTTTAACCTTTTAGCCATCGGGAAAACAACTGCACAAAATCTAGGAAACCACCAAACGATTGGTCATTGGGGAAAAGAAGGTGGGGCCAGGAGAAGGGGACATGGGAACCTTATATGGCTCAGGTCCAGGTTATTTGAAAGAACGTATCCTCCCTTATGAGCCTGCCCATGCTTTGAGATCTTCTGGAGAAGCCCTTCTTGCAGTCCCACCACTTTCACAGGCGTGCTTGGTGGGAACATGGGAGAGGGCCTTCTCGGTGGCTGCTCCAACGCTCTGGAACTCTTTTCCCAGGGAAGCTAGGCTGGCTCCCTCCTTGATGGGCTTTCGGAAGCAGGCTAAAACTTTTTTGTTCCAGCAGGCCTTTGGTGAATAATCTGGGCCTCCATCTATGTTAATGTCTTATAATTTTGTTGTGTATTTTAAAAGTTTATGTTTTTGTCTGTCCCCCCCCCCCCATGTATGTTTTAAACTTTGTAAGGCTGCCTTGAGGCCCAGCATTGGGCAAAAGGCAGGATACAAATAAATATAATAATAATAATAATAATAATAATAATAATAATAATAATAATAATAACCATCTAGGGAACCCTTGAGAGCCAGATTACGACTTGCAGAAGTCTGCATTTGGACCCCAGGCCTGAGGTTCTGTGCCTCTGCTTTAGGCCATATAAAATGGTGCTAATACTTGCCTCATAAGCAAAATGGGATAGCAGCATTCTGTGGCAATCCAAACACTCTGTGAGTGTGTTTGGAGTGGGAAATAGATGAGGTGCAAGCTGACAATTCCACATCATACAGCAGACAAATGATGCAGGGGTACATAATAAAGGGAGAAATGTCCTTAAAACAAGCCAGATTTCTGCACTGATGAACGTCAAGGAGAATTCTTTCATGGCCACTGCTTGTTAGAAAAGAGGCAGAAGTTGGGAAAAGTGCAGAGAGGAGCAATGAATGTAATAGACAGCTGGACAATGAGGCTGACCGTATGAGGAAAGGAGCTGAAAGTGTTTGGCCAAGGGGAAAAAGAACCAAAGTGAGAGAGAAATATTTATAAACGCCAAAATGGCTGCTTCTGAGATGAAAGGCATGGGGGACCAATTATTTTCACCAGGCGGTGAAGATGGCAAAGGAGTGTATTTTAAGCTTCAGGAAGGAAAGTGTGAGATAATGTGAACTTGGACCCCTGAATTGAATAGAATTAGAATGAGTTGCTCCAGAGAGTGGCGAGTTGGGTGTTTTGCCAGTGACTGAAGACTAGCGAAGTGTCCCAGTGCTAACTGTGATCTTGCTTTCTACAGGCTGCTGAACAAAGTCAGAAGTAGCAGGAGAAAATTCTCAGGTGCAGCCTCTGCCAGGACAAGGCACTCCTTCAGACCATCCCACTCCTAAAGCTGGCACTTACATAAGAAAAACCCCAATAGTATTCATAGTAGTTCTGTTCATGAGGTTCATTCCCTTCTTCAGGCAGACATATCTTTTCACCATGCAACCCAAGACACAGTGGTCAGGCTCTGTAATAAAGTCAACGCCATGGAACAGTAAAGTTATCTCAGCCGTGGAGCACGCAAACTCGGAGCGTAACCAGGGCAATATTACAAACTCCAGCAAGTGAAGTAAGTAGGACTATGTATGGGTTAATGGCTTCTCTCCTCAGGTGAAGGAGGACAGTTGGCATGGGGGAAAGGCTCCTTCTTTGAGGCCAGGAAGGCAGTGCCTACTTCTAATTTCTAGAGGAGGAAAGGTCTCTCCCCTTGACCCCCAGATGGCTTCTTGACTGCATTACAAGCAGACGGACTCTGGCAGGGTGTACCTATTTTGCTAAAGATGATGATGATGATGATGATGATGATGATGATGATGATGATGATGATGATTAAAAGGAACAGAGTGAAGTGGTAAGAAAGTAGAGCAGGGACCAACTGTTCCCTCACAATACTTTCTTCTTCTTCTTGTGCAGCTACAATGGCCCGATCTTTGTGTTCCAGTCTATGGCTGCATATATGCCACCCCACAATCACACCAGTAAAGGAGAGAAAGGAAGGCAGCAGGAGACTCAGGCCTCAGCTAGACCTAGGTCTAGTGCGACAGAGGGGTGAGGATCTCATGATATTTTTATTGCGAGATCTCCCCCTCTGCTTACACGCAGCGCACGACGGCCTCGAAAGAACAGGATGTCGCGCCCGCTTTTTTTCCTTAAAGGAGACGAGTGCATGAGCATTTGTGCGCAAAAGGTGAGGTTTTTTACTTTTAACAATTTCCCCCGCTCCCCCCACCCCACCCCCAATGCATGGTTCCGGGCTCCTCGTGAGTAACCATGAGGAGCCGGGACAAACCGTGACGCCTGCCCACATGTTTCGCGGTCTCGGGATCATCCTGAGACTGCAGGAAAAAGTGAGCTGAAAGGGTAGGGCAATATCCCAGGGCAAGGGAGGGATCATCTCTTCCTGCACCTGGGATGCCCTGTGTGTTATGTGGATGCACAGGGACGATCCTGGGGATTGCCCCGGGATATCGCCCCATCTGGCTGTGGCCACTGTGCCAGAGCACAATTAGCTTCATCACACCAGGTTTATACTGCACAATCACTGCGAATTGCATGCAAAGGACTCCAAAGTTTTCCAGTTTATAATCTGCTTTGACTGTGAAGTACTCCCATGCATCCTGCTTTAATTGTGCTTCTTAGCCAAAAGAACCGACCTATTTTACTACCTTTTTAGGAGACAATCTTTTGTTGTTCTCCGAGTGGCCACTGGGGGTGCAGGAGGGTGATCAAATATGTTTAAAGTACCAATTAAACAAATGCTTACATCTGCATAAGTTTTAAAGAAAAAGACATCAAAATTGGCACAGTAATAGATATTAAGGAGGGCTTTAAGCATACCAAATTTGAATCAGATTGGGTCATCCGTTGATTTTTTATGATTTTTTACATTTCTCCCCCTTAAACCCTTTCCTGGTATGCAAAGGATCTTAGCAGTGCTGCCACCCGGGGTGTGATTTTGCTAACAACAACAACAGCTTTACGCTATGGGGATAATTCGAAGGAAACAGGTATGTGCGGTGAAGCCTTTACTCTTTCCCCAATGGAGGTTGGTGGCTGCGATATCAGTGGGGCAGTGAACCCGCTCGGGGTTTCAGTTAGAACCAGCCAGAATTCTAAAAGAGCTATTTAAAGTGCTTAATAAACCCTATCCCCCAAATTGGTTCAGCACCTTGGAGAGCTCCCTCAGCATTTTGGCTGGGATTGACTGAAACCTAGAGCAAATTCACTGCCCCAATGACATTTGAGCCATCAACCTCCACTGTCTTTCCCTACGAAGCCTTCCCCAATGATAGGTCACATAAGCTCATCCCTGGGATAATGGCTGTTCAACCCATACAGAGGTACATGACCCCTCAGCAAAGGATCCTGCAGGTATTATCCTTACGGGAAAGGAAGGGAGACCCCACTGGCAGGCAGTGGCCTCCTCTCCAGGGATTGGCAGGAGCTCTGTAGAGTAAACCTTCTCCAGCTCCCACAGTAGTAGAGGGAGAAAGCATCCACCCAGAATTCGTAAACTGAATTAAAGCCACTGATCACCAACTAGTACCGGCATGCCCAATTTCCTTCACAACTTACAGCAGGGCATCTAATGATAAGCATACCCTCTCCTCTCAGTGTCAGGGACAGGGAGTCATTTGTTAATTATATTTTATTCCTGTGGTTTTATCATATATTGACTTTTCAAATCGTTGCAATCTGCCTGGGAAGGCTTCCTTGTTGAAAGATGGGAAGAGTTTTAAAAATAAACAAATTACCTCCTTATACCAAAGCAGCTGCTGCTTGGTGGAAGCAAACCTCATGAACCGAAATCCTTCTGATTCTGGAGAGCCAGCCTGTGGAAGGGCCACCTGTTTATCTCCAAGGCATGATGCAACCTTCAGGCTGATTTATCCTTCATTCCCAGCTGCTCGGCTCATAGCTGCTTCCCTTCACAGTCTCCTGGATGGTTCTCTGGACCGTTTCCCCCTTACTACCTGCTGTGCCCTTTGACCTCAGGAACTGCAATATTAGATTGCCCTCCTGCACAAGCTACACTATTCCAACCTGCCTTCTGTGTTTCTGGGACCGACAGCCTCTCCTGTTGTAGGGGACTTGGAATTTGCCAGCATTCAGAACTGGGTGTCTGACATTATCACACACCACTAAAGGTGGGGTATATAAAATTGCTTGCTGGACCTGATTGATGGATGTCCAGGGCCTGATGAACTAAAATGTGGAATCAATTGTGGCACAGACATGGGCCATAGCCAGACCTAAGGTTTATCCCTGGATCGTCCAGGGGTCAAACCTGTTCATCTAGGTGACACACAGGGGTTCCAGTGCTCAGGCAGGGGTGAACCCTGGATGATCCCAGGATAAATCTTAGGTCTAGCTGTGGCCATAGTCAGATAAAGTAAATCTGGGAAGACAGAAGCCTTGCATTGGATTAAAAATCCACAAGAGGTTCACAGACTTCTGCATCTGGACACCTGATAATCGAACTGACCTTTACTGGCTTTTATAGATTTCCAGAAGGCAGAAGTCCTGCTCATAATATCCAGCTGTGTTTCACTGCCTCCCCCTCCCCATTTTAACAGTTCCTCATCCAATCAGAGAGTAGCTGTAGAGTTACAGAACCTTTTCCGCTTCTCAGTTGCCTGCAGCCTGAGTGATAATGTTGCTGCAGACACCTATTGAGAATGGTTTAAAAGAAATGACATCAACCCTGCTTGACCTCTGTAAAGAAAATCTGTTTTCAATGCTCCAGAGTGCCTTTTGATTGCCCCGCTCCTTTATCTGCCCTGCAAAATGCATATGTTCAAATTTACTCAGGTCCCTGGCTGTGACATATCTCAAATCCACATGGCAATTGTTGTCACACCACTCAAGTAGACAGGTAGACATGTCTGGGCCTTGCAGCAAAATGTTCTACCATTGCAGGGCTCTTTTAGGCAACTGTCTACCTTCTTGTCTGCCATTATCCCAGCTCCTCTTGCTCCTCTTCCTTTTTCTCGTCACTGCTGCCGCATGCTTGTTTGACAGGCAGAGAGCCAGGGAGCAAGTAGGTTCTGGCATCTACTGTTGGGCTTCTCACCACCACTAATGTCTGGGCCAGGGCAGCTGGAGCTGGATTGGTTGGAGTCTTTGTGGGATGTTGTGGGTGTGGGTGTGCTCTCCATTGGGGGGGGGTGTCGAATGTACCTCACTTACAGTGGAATCCTCTATATGTTTACTCAGAAGTAAGACATGATAGCATTCTTCAAATACTTAAGAGGTTGTCACACAAAGGAGGGCCAGGACCTCTTCTCCATCATCTCAGAGTGCAGGACACGGAATCATGGGCTCAAGTTACAGGAAGCCAGATTCTGGCTGGACATCAGGAAAAACTTCCTGACTGTTAGAGCGGTACGACAATGGAACCAGTTACCTAGGGAGGTGGTGGGCTCCCCCACACTAGAGGCATTCAAGAGGCAGCTGGACAGCCATCTGTCAGGGATGCTTTAGGGTGGATTCCTGCATTGAGCAGGGGGTTGGACTCAATGGCCTTATAGGCCCATAAGAACTGTCACTGCAGAGGCCACCAGTGAGGGAGGAAGCAGCAGCCAGGCACCTCTCCACCGTGCCTGGGTCCAGCTCCAGCTGAGAGCCCCCTCCCTCCTGCTACCAACTGTCTCTGGAGAGGCCACCAGTGAGGGAGGAAGCAGCAGCCAGGCACCTCTCCACCATGCCTGGGTCCAGCTCCAGCTGAGAGCCCCCTCCCTCCTGCTACCAACTGTCTCTGGAGAGGCCACCAGTGAGGGAGGAAGCAGCAGCCAGGCACCTCTCCACCGTGCCTGGGTCCAGCTCCAGCTGAGAGCACCCCTCCCTCCTGCTGTCACCTGTAACTGCTGAACTTTCCAACTAAGATTGTAGTGCCTGAATTTCCTTTCCTTTTCCCCCTCCTCCTCCTCCCTCCCAATCCCCTTTCCTTTTGTGTCATGTCTTTTAGATTGTAAGCCTGTGGGCAGGGACTGTCAAGAAATACTTTTGTAAGCCGCCCTGAGAGCCTTTTTTGGCTGAATGGCGGCATAAAAATCCTTAAATAAATAAATAAATAAATAAAATAAATAAATTCCAACTCTGCTATTCTATGATTCTATGATTCTAAGTCCCCTTGAGCTGAAATGGGCTAAACTCACAGGTAAGTGGATACAAGATTGCAGCCTTAGCCTATCTTTTCTTAGGACCAAACTAGACATGACATTATAATGTGCCTTTGCATTTAATGTGTTGTTGTTGTTGTTGTTGTTGTTGTTTTTAAATGCAAATACTATCAGCTGATGGGGGTGGGAATCTGATAATTATGGGAATCATGGCAGGCAGGAAGGAGGCATTTAACTCTTTCCTGCTTTGCTGTAGTTTTGAGGGAAATCCCTCCTCGGAAAATGTTATTTGCTTGGGGGAAACCCCACAGTGGCATTGGCATCTCGTTTGACCCTTAGAGATTGTATCTTAGGGATTGCTTCTTTCTATATGTTTCCCCCGGTTCCTTTTTGTGTTCCTGGATGTCATTGTTCCATGTCACCTTTCTTTTCTTTTTTGGGAGGGGGAAAGGTGTCTATTGAGATTTGAAGCAGAACTTTCTTGGTGGTGGTCACCTTTGAGGGCTCCCTTCCTGCTCAGGCTTTTTTTGCTATTGAGTTAAGATTGTTAGCAGAACTCAGGCTGCAGGTCACTGAACCTGAAGCTAAAGGGTTAACGGAGGGGATTGCTACAATGCTTGTTTTGCTACTTCCTGTCTCCTCCCTCCTCCTTCCTATCCTTCTTCTTCCTTTTTTCTTCCCACCTGCATGGTGTGATGACTACGATGGGGGAACCAAGCCATCCCATTGTAGGACATAAGTTAAATGTTCCAAAGTAAAGTTTTCTTTCAAACCACCAGTAGAGTGTATCTATTGTCTGTACGCATGGCTACTCACAGGGAGCTGATTCAGTCGACAACAAAGATCATGTATATAAATACAGAAACCACATTTCCAGTTGGTTGATTAGTCTTTTAATATTTTCACTCGAATTGACACTGGTTTTTAAATACTCCTTTTATTCTAGTCTTTATGTTATTTTAATGTTCTTATCCTGTTCCACTGTACATTTTAATTGTGGAAATCCTTTTTTTTTTTTTTTGTGGTCACTTTGACTAATATTTTTAGAAAGGCTATTTGGAAGTCTGTAATTAATTTCTCCAGAGATTAACCCACACAAAAGTCGGGACAGAAGGCTTATTTATGGCAGACAGCACTCACGAAGATGGAGGGCTGTTATGGAGATATGTGGATATAGTATGACGGGAGTGGAGCCATCTTTGATCCAGAACTATTTCTTGGTTGGATCCCATGCTCACTTTTCAGCTGGAGGCTTTTCTCTAAGGAGGAAAATTGAAAATAAAACATGAAAGAGTGTGAAGTCCCACCAGAGGGAATGCTATGGCTATTTTATATCCAGTGCTTAATTTCTAAAGCGAGATATGTCAACAGCTCTTCCTAGAAACCGTGGCCTATAAGTTATTATCCTGGACTTTTCTCTTTGCACAGTATGTTCTCTTTCTCTCCTTGCTGGCTCAGTAAATGTATTCAATAGCCTTTGGGCATTAGATGATGAAGGGGGAGGTAGGGGTAGAGATACAACAAATTCACAGCATTCTCTAGGCCTGGGACAGTTTCTGATATCCACAAGGGCTAACAACCAGACTGCTTAAATCATGGAAAGATTTAGAAGAAAGTAGAACATGAGCTTTGTTGAATGAATTGCACTGTAAGCTAACAAACAAGGAGGCAGTATTTTAATAGGTCTTTAAGAGAATGGTGCAAGAAGTCCAGTTAATTTTGTTCCATTATTAATTTATTTTTATATTACATCCTATATTTTAATTTTTTCCTCCTGGAGCTGCCTTATGAGGACCATGTCCTAAAACTTAAAAAGGAGCATACAAATGAGAATATCAATTTGAAAACTAGTTAGCTAGGGTGACCATATGAAAAGGAGGACAGGGCTCCTGTATCTTTAACAGTTGCATAGAAAAGAGAATTTCAGCATGTGTCATTTGTATATATGGAGAACCTGGTGAAATTCCCTCTTCATCACACCAGTTAAAGCTGCAGGTGCCCCGCCCTCTTTTAAATCTGGTCACTCTAGTACAGCTCCTGCGGCTTTAACTGTTGTGATGAAGAAGGAATTTTACCAGGTTCTCCATATAAATAAATAATGACACCTGCTGAAATTTCCTTTTCTATGCAACTGTTAAAGATACAGGAGCCCTGTCCTCCTTTTCATATGGTCACCCTAAGTTAGCAATCTAAATATTTTTACAATATAAGCAAACACACACACACACACACACACACACACAAGTTCTGAAGGCTCTGTCCCGCCCCAGCATTGCAGCAGTTTATAGTTCTTAGGGACTTACTCCATGCAAGATATTTTTTAAAATGCACACCTACGTCTTTAAAGTGTGAATATGGCAAACAGGTATTTGAAAACGTACATAATGTGCAGGTATGTGCACCAGAGAACAGGGTTTGGTTGTGGATTCTTTTTGAGGAGAGAAACCTAGGTTTGTTTTTGAGTAATGGGTGAAATGGCTCCAGGTGTACAAAAATACGCTGTTCAAAGATCTAAGCTATAATTCAAAAACCAACCAATTCAGTCGAGGAATAGCCGCTGACTAAGATACAATCAAAACTACTACACAGGAACACGTGCTTTGAAATAAATGAAGTAACAGCTTTCACAGTAATTAACACCTGGACAGCTTTATTAATTTTTTTAAAAAAAATAAGCCACAGACTGTTTTTGTTTGCTTGTTTTATGGCAGTTTTTGCAGAATTTAGTTTCCTTAGCATACTAATTTCCCAGACAGTGTGCTTCGTCGCTCTAGTAAGCTATGATGAGAGAATTGGCAGTGCCTTACCATGAAAAATAAAGTAATTAAAAGCTTCCATCAGCATAAAGCAGGGGTGGACAGATGTTTTGGACTTCAACTCCAGGAGCCCCTGCCAGCATGGCCCTTGGCCAGGAACCCAAGGAGGTGATGTCCAAACCATCTCGACATCTATTTTCTGCCCACCCCAATCCTAAAGTACCTGTCTGCACAAGAGATTGCCTGCAGCAGTCACTAGTCTGGACTTGGCTCCTTCCATGTAGTGATGAGGAGGGCTGAAAAGGAGGGGTGTGTGTGTGCTCAAATCAGTTTTTTTTAAAATTATTTATTTTTTTGGTATTTGAACCCCCTCCTGAGCTCTTGTTAATTCAGACTGAGACGCTCTTTTGGGCCCTTGCTAGACCAGGGTTTAGCCCGGTGCGAGCCCCGGCCCAGCCCCTGTGCATCCAGATGACACACAGGGGATCCCGGGCTCAGGCAGGGGTAACCCTCCCTTGGCCCGGGATAACCAGCACTGGTTGTGGTGCAATATTTCCCGTGGTCTTGGGCTGAGCTCGAGACCGCGGGCGTGTAGCCTGTTCCGCCGCTTTTCCCGGCTACCGCATTTACTTGCGAGTAGCTGGGGAAAGTGGCAGGCGGCGTGCAGCGCTCTGCAGGAATGCTGTGGCCATCAGGGCAGGATGGGGAGATGGGCGGAAACCGGAGCCAGGGCGGGATGGGGGGGGAAACTGGAGCCAAGGGGTTGGGGGGGAACTGGAGCCAGGGGGATGGGGGGGATCAGAGATTGTGGGGGATGGGGGGATAGGAGATCGTGGGGGATGGGGGGATTGGAGATCGTGGGGGATGGGGGGGATCGGAGATCACGGGGAATGGGGGGATCGGAAATTGCAGGCAGGTGAGGGGATCGCGGCCAGGGGGGGAAATCGGGGGCAGGGGGAGCAGGGAATCCTTTATTTTTTTAAAAAAACAACCTACCTTTGCCGATAGTGCGCTCCTGCGCACCCAGCCCTTTAAGGATGAACAAAATGGAGGACGCGACGGGGCTTTCCTGCAGCCCATCACGTCTGACGTCTGGACTGGAGTGACAGCCCATGCTACTTGTAGCGCAGGCTCGCCGCTCCTCCAGCACGAATTCCCAGGTAGGTCTAACAAGGCCGTTGATTTCAGCTCAGCTTGACATGAGCTCTGTTCCCCCAAATGTAAGCGAGGCTTCCATTAGGTTCTAGGTGCTGCTGCGTCCTGCTCTGATCCAGTGTCTGGGGCCACCAGGAGCACATAGGGAAACTAGTTCCCAGAATTCTCCAGTGTTTCCTAGAAGGAATGTCAGGAACCAGGGAAACTATACTTCATGTTTGCCTTGACCACAGGTGGAGCATGTTGAGGCCATGTTAGCACCTAACACAGGCCCATAAGGTCCATGGTGGTGGTTGCAAGCAGGGAGGTGACAAAAACCCATTTCGGACTGGGCCCAACCTTAAGCAAGTTAATTAGGTCCCAAAATGGTTTGAGGTCAAATTATCTCATTTGAGTTGGGCTCAGGGGAGCAGGTTTATCACTACTTCCAGTCACCCTTCACTGGGGATGGGCAATTGGACTGTGTCTCTGCGTTCGATGTTATGGAATGATCCATTCACTCAACGTAGAGATGCAGCAGACTTACTTGCCCTCAGAGGAGGCTACCTGTTGAGACTCAGCATGAGCCAGGGCTCCTCCAGAATTGCCTCCTTGGCACACCAGGAACAGCAACTCATGCAGAAATACATTGGGTGTGGGCTTCTCAGAGCACAGCTAAGTAGGACGAACATTTAAGCACCTCCCCAAAGAGGACACCAGTTTGCATAACATTTGCACATGCAAAGTTATATATGTAGCTGCCAAATTAGAAAAAAATAAGGTTATTTAAACAGAACCATAATATATCTCAGTATAGGGAGAAGACTGATTAGGTGATCTGTGTACCTGCTTACTCTGCTGTCCAGGTGCTAACTGTTGATGGGCAGAGTCAAGGTCCTTCTTTCTTATCTTCATCTTTGAACTGGACTTGGACTGGACAGCATTTCAAATAAAGGGCACCTTCTAATAGAGAGCTCGCCTCTGCCAGCTCTCCAGAATAGAAGACTGTCCTCTCTAAAGTAGAACACCTGGCCACTCTAAAGGGTAGTTCCAGCCTTATCCAACTGTGGGTCCCCAGATGTTGCTGGACTACAACTCCATCACCCCCAACCATTGGCTACGCTGATTGGGGATAATGGGAGCTGTAGTCCAACAAGTTCTGGTGACCCACAGTTGGGCAAGATTGTTTAAATGTGTACTTTAAAAGTAACAACTGAAGTGTGAAGTGTGCTTCCAGTTCCAATTGAGAGCATCTAGTTTTAATTGAGAAAGGAGATTGCCTTAGCTCTCAGAGTTTTGAGAAACATTGTGCTAGCATGAAGTACTTTAAGGACTATGCCTGAGAAATATGCTGTTCTGCGGAGGAAAAAAAGATATCCCTAAGCAGTATACGGAGCCCAGAAGCAAGAATTCTTTGCTCTCTCATATGTATGGAAATAACTGAATCCAAACCTGTTAAGTCATCAGAATTTAAATAAACATAGCCTCATTTATTCATGAGGCCAAAGATGAAATATAATTTTATTTCTGTCTAGTAATCAAAGTGCAAATAACTTTTAAATCAAATTTAAGATTAATGAACCCTCCAGGAAAAAAATAACAGTTGTTCTCTAGCAGTGAGGGAGAAGTAAACACAGATGGAGAATGGGGATTAATTTCTGTGCCAACCCCTTGCTTACAACTTCACTTAAATATGTATTGTAGCATTGAGAAAGACAAACTCTTCTGTACTGGAAATTATAAACAATAATTATTTTCTGAGGGTATTAAAAATGGATAGGAAATGCATTCATCAAGTTTAACTGAACTACAGGAGAATAAACCAAATAACAGCTATTCTGCAGGCTCTCGATTATCAGGGTAGATTCAGCCCAAGCAATGAAAGTACTTATGAATAGAAATCTAGGGGCAAGTTTTGCTCAATTATATGGTCACAGTTGTGACCCTGCATTAAAGTTGAGCCATGAAAATCACGCTCCACCATTATAACCAGAATTTGGGGGTGGGTGGGGAGTATAGGTTCTAGGGCATATAATCAGAACATGGTTCAGAGGATTGATCTAAACTTTGAAAATGTAAGAGAGGTTGGATTGAGTATGGTAAACACTGATTCTGACGTATTAAAGGATAAGAAATGGCTTTTTTTTATAGGAGATTAAACCTTGATGAGTGACCTCAAGCAATTTGACAGGTACTGTTTCTTTTCTTTCTTATAGACTTTGCTTGGTTTAAATTTTACCAGCTGATTTCTCTGTTTGTACAGCATCATTTGGAAACTGTTTTATCAGGTCAGGGTTTCTCGTCACATATGAATCCGGCAAGGGTGGCTTGTTACCATAGTTAACAACCCACCCACAACCCATGAGGGTTTTTTTTGGATTGGGGATGGTTTGTTAACCATGGCAACAACCTACCCTGCATCATGTTCAGAGGTCATGAAAAGCCACAGTTTGAACATTCAAAATGGCCACTGGCACCCACCACAACACGCCCAGGCTTAAATATGCCATAGTGCACTGCAGCAATCATGCAAACCAGACTGGAGTCTGCAACCTCAGCTCCAATGACTCCTATGGCAATTACTCCTGCCATTAGTTTTGGCAATTTGTTTCAAACTTTGCTGAGGCATGTATGTCCAGTACAGAGAAACAAGAGGTTTAGCAAAAGCATTGTATCTGATACATTCAGCACATTTCAGAAGTCTGAATTTTCGATATTTTCTCTAGAATGGAGGTGTCAAAGCGTAAACTCTCAAAATCATTGAATGGATTGGAAGTGTAGTATTTTGAAATAATCTCATAATTATAAAATTGGATTAAAATTACAGTAATCTCATACTTTAGTGTTAACGTTTAGAACTATGACTTCATTTGAATTCCTCGACTTCTTTCCAAACCACAGCAAAACAGCTGAATTACAGATTCAATAGAAACGGTTGTGTGAAGTAAGAACAGAAGTGCCATGCTGGATCAGACAAAGAGTCCATCTAGTCCTGTACTCTGTTCACACAGTGGCCAACCAGCCGTCAACCAGGGACCCACAAGGAGGACATGTTGCAACAGCACCCTGCTATCCTTGTTCCCCAGCAATTGATGTATATAGGCTTACTGGCTCAGATACTGGAGGTAGCACATAGCCATCAGGAATGGCGCCCACTGACAGTCTTCTCCTCCAGAAATTTATCCAACCCCCTTTTAAAGCCATCGAAAGTGAATTCTATAGTTGGACTATGTGCTGTGTGAAGAAGTACTTCCTTTTATCTGTCCTGGATCTCCCACCAATCAGCTTCATGGGATGACCCCGGGTTCTAGTATTATGAGAGAGGGAAAAAAATGTCTCCCTGTCCACCTTCTCCACACCATGCATAATTCTGCACACCTCTATCATGTCTCCCCGTAACCTCCTTTTTTCCAAGCTGAACCATCCCAGCTGTTGTAAACTCCCCTCAAAGCGGAAACGTGCCAGCCCCATGATAATTTTAATTGCCCTTTTCTGCCCCTTTCCCAGATTTCCTCTTTTAGGTGTGGCGACCAGTAACTCTAAGTAAAGCTTAGGAGTGATTGGTAGAAGTGTTAGAAAATGGTGAAGAGAAATGCCCTCTCATAGGTATCCCAGATTGGCTCTATGGCCCAGGTATTTGTCTCGCCTTGAGGGAATAGCCATGATTTGTGAATTTAGGATTCTGGCCTGATCCGTGGATGAGTGGTGAAATGAAGCAAACTGTCTTGACTGGCTATGAGGGAAGGACTCCCTCAACATTCTAGAAAAGTCTCTTATGCCTGTAGTAAGAACATGATGGAGTGGGGCACTGAGCTTTGGCTGAGAGGGCTGCCCCCATGTTTTCTTTGGGTTATTGTTACATCCGTGGCTGCTGAGATTATTCCGGAGCCCTAGTCTACAATGCCAATTTCTGTTTCCCGCTCCAGTGCAATAATAAATCCATTAGTGCAACAGTATAAATTCTCTCTAATGCATCTTTCCCTGTAGGCTCTCAGCTGACTCATATTGGGAGACCACTTATAAACAGAAAATGTTGTGATGAATTTTTCAAAATGAATGCTTGCAATTGAAGTAGAGTATACCAGTGGTGACCTTGATTATTCAGAAATCAGGTTTATTCTTGAAGCTGGAGTTCAAAAGCCTGCATTTCCTCCTAGTTTTACTGGATTCTTTGCTGCTGCTGCTGTTATTGTTTTAACTCTTTAACATATTCTTACTTGCACTGATCTCTGAGCTCCTTCTGGTTTGGAATTTTAGCAGCTGCTGTTAATGTGTGTGTGTGTGTGTGTTTGTTTGTGTGTGTATGTGTGTAGTTCTTGGTTTGTTTTTAACTGTATATTTTATTTCTCTTTGTAAGCTGTCTTGTAAGAATTTATAAATAAAGAAATGAATGTAAAATGAATGAATGAATGAATGAAAACACATCCCCTCCATTCATGTTACATTGATACAGGCATGGAAATATACCTTTACCAAGGTAAAAACATAGTTCCAGACTTAGAGGGTTTATTTTAAGGGTTTGTGTATTTGATTGATAGGTTTGTTTCTTGATTATTGATGTTGTAAGGTGCCTCAGTCTGTGGCAGCCTTTTTCAAATCGGTCCATTCCAGATCTGTTAAACTAGCTGAGGATGGTGGAAGTTGTAGTGCAACACATCTGGAGTGCGCCTGGTTGGAGAAGGTTGATCTATGGAAAGGCAGAGGAAGGAAGGAAAGTCACCATGTATAACTCCGGCCTCAGCTAGATGAGGGGGGTCGGAGGGAGGTGATCTCACAATTTTATGATCGCGAGAATGTTGCCCTGGTTTTCACGCGCCGATTGCGCCTGCCATTTTGTTTTTGTTCTTAAAGAAAAAGGAGTGCATGAGTGCTTATGTGCAAAAGGTTAGTTTTTTAAAAAAATTAAGTTAATTTCCCGACTCCCCCTCCCACACCCCACTCCCGATGGGCACAGAGCTCCTGAGGAGTTCTATGCCCCATGCCTGGCTCCCGGCTCCTCGTGGTTACTCACTAGGAGCCGGAACAAACCGTGATGCATGCCCACATGTTCTGTGGTCTCGGGATCATCTTGAGACAGTGGAAAAAGCAGGCTAGAACTGTAGGGCAATATCCCAGGGCAAGAGAGGGATCATCCCTCCCTGCTCCCGGGATGCCCTGTGTGTCATTTGGGATACCGCCCCATCTAGCTATGGCCCAAGTCTCCAAAAAAAGGATTTTCTTCCAATTACTATCCTCAATAGATAGACAGTGATGCGAATGGAGGAAAGATTTCCTGCTCTGACTCAAAAGAACAGGCTGCAATGTAAATCTGTAATGAGCATAGTGTGATATTCTTTTCTTGCTGATCTGTGAAATCTATTTCATGGCCAAGGATCAGTTGCCAACGTGGAGGACGCTCTTGCTGAAGTGTTCTCTAAGTGCTGACTCAGCTGCACTCTCATGTCTACTTCAGCAGCAGCATCTGGTCTGGCTCTCATTTTGCCCTTGTTCAAGAAGATCATGCATAGTATTCCCCCCCACCCCGAAAGAACTTCCATGTGCAGGAGTGCGGCATGGTTTCGTACAGAGTTTTGAAGCATTTTGGAGACAAAGAACACCTTCGCTGCTCTTTGGTGAGACAAAAGTTGACTTGGCAACCCGACTTTTCCTTTTGTGACACATCGCTGTGCATGGAAGGGTCATAGCTATGTGGTAGAGACAAGCGCATACCTTCAAGGCAGAAGGCTCTGGGTTCGGTCTCAGGTATTGTCAGCTAATCTCAGATAGCATAAATGGGAGACACCCTCTGCTTGAGGCCATAGAAAGCTATTGCTCATTAGAGCCTGCACCACTATTTTAATAATGCAGAGTGGTACATTGCATTGGACTGTTTGACCAGTGGTCTTTAACTGACCCAGACTCAAAACCCATCTCAGACTACTCACCTGGGACCCACTTTCACAATTCCCCAACGTGGCGGCAATAGCTTTGCAGTTGCCCACCTGGACTAATCTTGTGACCCGCTTTTGGGTTGCGACTCACCCGTTGAAGACCACTGTGTTAGACAATTCTGAAAGGCTGTATGTGGGAAGGACCTTGCATTGTTCTCGCATTCTGAGAAAATATTTTGGTAGTGGCAGCCTGGCTTTCTCCGCATGAGTTACGTCGAGTAGGGAGCCACCTGGTAGGATTCCCGTTTTGTCTACTGCAAGCTGTTTTGCCAATTGCTACTCTATTTCTTTTGTTGTGTTAGCAGAGGTGTTTCAAAATAATCCTTGTGTTCACAATCAGAGGGAAGTATTTTAACTAAGAGCCCCATCGCATCTAAGTCAAACACTCAGCTTCCTTCGCTTCTTCTGTCGCTGCTCCAACGTCGCTTCCTGAAAACAGGAAGTAAATAGCTCCATTCAGTCCAGCAGGAGAGAGCAGCAACCGGACTTTCTCTGGGATTCTTTGCGGAGCAACAAAGGGGCAGAAGACGTGAGAGAGGCAGACGACGTCATTTGAGTAATCCGTGAGTGCCCAGTAACGAATGTGCAGTAAAGCACTCATCGGATGGAGCTTTTACACAGAGCAGTAACACTTGGACCTTATTTTCTTGGAATGGTCTCCCTACTGAGAACTGAGAGTCTTCTTCAGCAATTCTCCTATGAATGCATGAAAAGGCCCCAGGAAATGCACAAGGCCAATTCTGGACCTTCCATGGCTCTGTACATGCTGGCAGCACTTTTAAACTGGCATGTGATTTGAAGGGGGCACCTTCATTGCTGGTTGGTTTTCTGCCATTGCGACAGGGATTCTGATTGGCCAGAGTTCTTGTCCCCATGTTGGAAGCTCTAAATATAGAGGGGGGGGCTTCAGAATAAGCCAGTCATGTGTCAGCTGACAAGTGTTGCTAGTGCATGCAGTGTCATCAAAGGGGTGGAGTTAGCCCCATGTGTTCCTGGAAGCCTCTACATGCCTTTAGAATTCGGAAGTCTCTGGGCTCCCATTGCCCAAATCTAGGGTGACCATGTGAAAAAGAAGACAGGGCTCCTGTATCTTTAACAGTTGCATAGGAAAGAGAACCTGGTGAAATTCCCTCTTCATCACAACAGTTAAAGTGCAGGAGCTATACTAGAGTGACCAGATTTAAAAGAGGGCAGGGCACCTGCAGCTTTAACTGTTGTGATGAAGAGGGAATTCCACCAGGTTCTACATATGTACAAATGACACCTGCTGAAATTCCCTTTTCAACACAACAGTTAAAGATACAGGAGCCCTGTCCTCCTTTTCATATGGTCACCCTACCAAATCAGCAAGTATAATTCCTGTAAATCTCCAGACATTTAGGGAGGGGGAATGAATTCAACATTTGCCCTCATTAGCACAATTCTGGATTCCTAGAACAGAAGTACAATTCAGGCAGCAGTACACAAAAAGCGGATGACGTAGCAAATTATTTCTGGATTGTGCAGACTACAGATGGGGGAACTGCATGATTGAATGCCCACCACACACACACACACACACACACACACACACACACATGCACTAGAGAGTCCCCATATATAGAAAACTAGCTTGTCAGGGAGAAGGCTAGGCTGGGGCCATTTTTCCTGGGAGCTAAGTTTCCGTATGCAGTGACTCCATTATAGGATTTCATTGATTGGATTAAGTACTAAATAAAAAACATCAATAGTGGTAAAACAAAGCACCATCCGTTGTTCTCTGTACCAAATAGTGTCCCTTCATCTATACTGTAATGCAGTGCGGTACTGGAGCCAGAGTTCGCAGGGACACAGTGCCAGCACTTTTTGATTAGCAGGGATCCTGATGTCATCTGCCACCTGCTTCCACCCTTCGATGCCTCTGTTCCCTCTGGGCTTAGCTGCAATCCTCACATCAGCTCGGAATGGGGCAGGGGAGTTTTACCAGCAACCATATATTGCTCCCTGTTGCAACATCAAATATGTTTGGATTGCCTGGTCTTGAAAGGTCAATTAGAACCCATTAGCTTTACAAGACTTGCTCCTGGTGGAAATGAAAAGTAATAAACTGGTTTGTCGAGATGAATCAAGATAGCTGCCTCTCCTTGGGGGTGGGGTGACACTCGAGACTAGCATTATCAGCACCTGCAAGTCAAAATTTAACACTATAGCACTGCTGTAATATAGTAACAAACTTTGTGGTAGTGGCAATAGAGCTTCTGGCAGTGATTTGTTGAACTGCTGTGATGTCACAGAGAGGGGAATCATCAGGCAGAAGGACCTCTAAATCCTAGAGAGGTGTGGTCTAGAAAAAGAAGAGTAGAAATGAGAAGGGCCTGGGCCTGCTTTTGCCCAATCTGATGCCCTCCAGATGTTTTGGACTTCAACTTCCAGCAGCTCCAGCTGGCATGGCCAATTGTTAGGAATCCTGGAAGTTCAAAACATCTGGAGGGCACCTGGTTGGGGAAGACTGTCCTAGGAAATCAAAAACCCAAGGACTGAAAAGAGGAGACTTAGGAAATGTGATGGGGTCTTGGGACAGGGAGTTGTTTATAGTCATGAGGAGAAGCCAAGATGGAGGAGTTGGAGAAGAGAAAATGGCGAAAAAGAGGGCTGCACAGAGCAAGGAACTGCAGAGGAGCAAGTACACATTGATTTAATATCACCCATCAAACCTTTGCCTGCAAGTCTCTTGTTTGGAATATAAAAGTACGAAGCCAGCCCACTCTTGCACAAGGCTTGGAGTCCTTTTCCATCAGCGATGTGTGGAATCCAACCCAGCCTCTCCCCATCGCAGGGAGAGCTCGTTTATAATGTACCCTTGTCACCTTATCCCCCACATTTTTGTCTTTTTTTGGTCCCAATTGACTCTTATTTTAGATCGTCAGTAGTCGCTATTTATACACCTTCTTATTAACGAGAACTTCTCTGAATAGATACTGATGCAGGGAACATCAAGCTGCAGATGTAACAGTGTAGAAGCATGACTAATCCACATGTTTGAAGGTGGCAGTTTTCACTGCATGCACATTATTATTATTATTATTATTATTATTATTATTATTATTATTAAAGATTACTAGAAAAGTGTCCAACCTTACGATGGGAGAGTGTTTGTGAAGAACGTGTTGACCGCAAGGGACTCTCTATAAAGCCTCTCCGTGCTCTGTGCACAAAGACAAATTGCACGCGCACTGTCAGTGAGGACTGGGCCAGTTACACATTGTGAAACATGCATTTCAGCAGGTGTCGTTTGTATGCATGCAGCACCTGGCGAAATGCCCTCTTCATCACAACAGTTAAAGGTGCAGGAGCTTTATTAGAGTGACCAGATACAAAAGAGGGCAGGGCGCCTGCAGCTTTAACTGTTGTGATGAAGAGGGCATTTCACCAGGTGCTGCATGCATACAAATGACACCTGCTGAAATTCCCTTTTCTATGCAACTGTTAACTGTTCTGTGCCCTGTCCTCCTTTCCATATGGCCACCCTACTGAAACCCTTTCCTCCACACTAGGGAGAACAGGCCTGATCCTGACACATCCCTAGCCTTCTTCTTTCTCTGCCTTCATAGCCCTTAACCTAGCTCTCCCTCTCCCCCTCATCCCTTTATCCTGCTATTTCCCCCTTCCTCCCAGCCTCTAGCCTTGCCATTTCTCCCTCCCCGCAGCCCTCTTGACTAGCCAGGCTCCCACCCCAGCCATTAGGTGACTAGCCACATCCTCCATGGGAGCCATTTTGTGGTGGCTCCCCCAGCAATTTCTTAAATTCCCAAACGTGCCCACAGATCCAAATAAGTCGGATGCAAAGTAATGCTCCCTTAAGGCACTGTGGTCAGTTACAATGGCAGATGGCTCACAGCCGCCCATCACAGATTGTGGTGCTTCTGCCCACTGCCAGAAAGTTCACCGAGAAAGGGGAGCCGCTGGTGCTGGAGGGAGCACGATCAGAGGGCACTTTGCCAGTGGGCCATCACATCTGGAATCAGAACTGGATTCAGTTTGTGGGCCACACTAGTGCAGGGATGAGCAACACAAGGCCCTCCAGGTGTTTTGTTTCAGCCCTAGGCAGCAGTGAAGGATGCTGGGAGTTTATTTTTAATGATTCGTTTTATTTACAACATTTGTGTACCACTCCACATCTAAAAATATTCCAGAGCTGTGATCATAAGAGGTAAAACTGTAAAAAGATGTAGGCAGGATCTATATGACTGCTTTATAACGGGACTGAAGTGCATCGACAACTGTTGGGGCCCTGGACACATTCCATATACCATTTTCAAAGCGTTTTCAAAGTGTTATATCTTGCTTGGTGTAGATCTAAAACACCATATTAAAATGCTTCTTTTTAAAATCAGAATGCCAATAAAAACCATGGCTGGTCAGTTAAGGAATGCTTCCTGGAATAGAGCTGTTTTCAGGAAGCGCTGGGAGCAGCACAGTGTTGGTGCCTTCCTGACTTCCAGTGGCAGGGAGTTCCACAGAAAGGGAGCCAAAACATCTGGAGAGCCAGATGTTGCCCACCCCCTGCCCTAGAGCATGGCAGTGTTGGGAACTGGCTTATAACTAGGTCGATAAGATAATTATTATAAATATATGCAGTGCCATCAGTGGACATGATCATTTATAGAGAAATGTAAACATTCCTGACCGAAAGAGTTTACAGTCCAAATTTTGATTTGGGAGGTGGGTGTAAGTGGGAAACGAGCAGAGGAGCAGAAGGGTGAAGGAAATTAGAGACAATGTGATAACAGGCAAAACAAAAAGGGTGGAAGAATGAAAGAGGCAAGGCCAACAAGTGGCAGAGGTAGGTAGATGCAGTTACAGGCACTTTTGGGGAGGTGTGGAGTGGTAAAGCGCTTAAGCCTGTCCTTTTGTCCCTTTCGGTGTTTGCCATGTAGATCGTTTCCACTTTGCATTCTGCTTGTGGCTCCTCCAGCCACATCGGTGAGCGTGAATGTTGAATCATAATTTCCGTTCACGCGCACGGGCGTCTTGTTGACAGAGGGAGCGTTCTCTCTTTTTGGGATGCTCATGTGTGAAACCGATTTGGCATGACATACAAATAAGACAGAGCTCTGGGTAGGGGTGTCGTTTGCTTGTTTTTACTTGGGGAAGCTGCACTGATCTCGGCAATTTGTTTGCTTTTGCTGTAGGGAAAGCAGAGGACGGCCAACGCACGACGCCCAACGCAACGTACATTTTAAAGTTTCTTAGTTTTGAAAGCAGATGGGGCCAAAGCTCCTGTTGCTTTCTTTTTGACATCCTCCTTTCTCTCTCTCTCTTTTTTCTAGGGCTGCACACAGCCCCCCCCTCGAGTTGGAGGACAGTTCAGAGCTTCCAAATCGGCCCCAATTTGACTCGGTATCGGCCCAGCCCACTTTGGATTCAGTTCCATATCTGAAACAGGCTGGCTGTTTCAGTTTCCTGAGCGTGAGGCCGACCAGGAGTCATAGGGCTCTTCTCCTGCCCCCCCCCCCCCGCCGCCCCTCCCATGGGACTTACCTGAAGCCTCCGCATGCCATTTATGGCCACCATAGTTTACAACAGTAGATCTATGGCAGGTCAGAGTAGAGGACAGACGGCTCACCAGCATGCGAAGATTCAGGTAAGTCCTGAGGGTGGGCAGGCAGGCGAGTTGGGGGCAGCAGCTTGCCATCAGGCTGAATCAATCCAAACAGCTTCGGCTACTTCAGGCTGAGGTGGTGCAATCCTGTCCTGAACCTGATTCGGGCCAAGGTGGAACGAATCGGCCTGCATCCCACCCATTAGGGTGCTGGGGGGGAAGGACAGTTCACTCTTGCCCGGGATCTGAATCGATCTCTTGCAGAGGAGTTTTGAAATTAGGCCAAGCACCTCAGTTTGTCCGCTCCTGAAATATACCCTATGCTGGACAGTGTACCTGATTTCATATGAAAACTGAACATCAAAGAACATACATTCTCAATATAAACAAAACGTTTTATGGCTTTAATGTGGCCACTTTCTGTATTCTTGGAGGCCGCTCTACATTCCACAGATTGCCCACCGACCCGGCAGAACCATCCAAATCCCTCACAAATGACTAGGCACTTATTCAGAAGTGTGATGTGTGTGTGTGTGTGTGTGTTTACGTGTGTGGACATGCATATGTGCACACAGCGAGTACAAAATCTGTTCTGCAAAAGATCTAAAGAGGCAGGTTAGCTAGGGTGACCATATGAAAAGGAGGACAGGGCTCCCGTATCTTTAACAGTTGCATAGAAAAGGGAAGTTCAGCAGGTGTCATTTGTAGATATGGAGAACCTGGGGAAATTTCCTCTTCATCACAACAGTTAAAGCTGCAGGAGCTATACTAGGGTGACCAGATTATGGCACCAGTTGAAGTATTTGTTTTATCCATGTCAGCCTTCCCCCAACTCTGTGTCTTCCAGATGTGTTGGCCTACAAAGCTGGCTGGGGGACTCTGGGAGTTGTCGGCCAACACATCTGGAGGGCACCACCAGGTTGGGGAGGGCTGAGCCACAGCGCCATACAACTCTGCCTTCTGTTTCAGAGGCCTCTTCTTCCTGTACTCCAACAAAATGCCATCATTTCATACCAAAAGCATTTGCTCCTTCTGTGCCTCGCAACGTTTCTGCCAGGTGAATTTCAAGTGCTCTTTGCCAATGAAGTTGGTCATGTTTACCTACTTGAGATTCTTTTCTGAAGAAATGTTGCCTTGTTCTATCATCCAGGTTATGCTGCAAAATCATGAGTGTGGCTGTGAGTCAGGGTGATGGGATCTCATCAAATCTAGCTGCAAGCATTCCTTCCTACCTCTTTTTTTTTCCTTTTTCTTTACATTTTCCACTGTGCAAAATTCCAGCCTTGCAAGTCCGTGCAGCTTGGAGCACTCATCATCAACTCGGCAAAGAATCAGCCACTGCATATGATTTATACAAATGGTAAAACGCCAGGTGTGTCCAACGTGGATCCTACAGCGGAAGACAAATGCTTTCATCTCTGTGCTGTCATGACGGCTTACCAGAATGGGGAGCCATTAGTCTGCTGTCTACCGTGCACTTGAGCACCTTCAACGCCTATGGGCAGAAGGCGGCATGCTGGTTAGCTTAGGGTGACCATATGAAAAGGAGGACCGGGCTCCTGTCTCTTTAACAGTTGTATTGAAAAGGAAATTTCAGCAGGTGTCATTTGTAGATATGGAGAACCTGGTGAAATTCCCTCTTCATCACAACAGTTCAATGGTGCAGGAGCTACACTAGTGACCAGATTTAAAAGAGGGCAGGGCTCCTGCAGCTTTAACTGGTGTGATGAAGAGGAAATTTCACCAGGTTCTCCATATATACAAATGACACCGGCTGAAATCCCCCTTTCAATACAACTGTTAAAGATACAGGAGCCCTGTCCTCCTTTTCATATGGTCACCCTAACCAGGTTAGCAGTGGTCAATCATTTCTCTTTCCAGGATGTGTATGAAATAATGATACAATATTTGAAATATACATGGAGAGAGATTGCTCCACCACCACCAGCCGCCTATCAATCACAGTTGCAGGCAGGGGTATATAGGTGAACTTATTATGGGATCTCAGAGGGGCTGTCACATGGCCAATGACAGCAAGTACAATAACAAGCGACTAACAAGCAATGTTAAAAGAATTTGGTTTTTTAAACACACATTGATTAAACTATGCTAGGATCACTGGAGGCCACATAAAGTTGTTTGGGGTGCTAAGGTAGCCACGTGTCCTCTTTTACATAGAACAGTCCTCTATTTGAAGGGCTGCCAGAGGACTCTTCTCTATTCTGAAGGGGTTCCCTATTTGAAGAGTGTCCGGTCCAAGTCCAGGTTAAAGAAACATCAGAAAGAAGCGTTGGGCCTTGAAATTTCCCATCAACAGTACCAGGACAGCAGAGGCATGAGGGTCACCTTATCACAGTCTTCCACACTATGGTAGATTGTACTGTATTTCTATTTAAATTATATGAACAATTTTTAAATTGGTGTCAATACATATAAATTAGCGTATGCAAATTTTATGCAATAGGCATCCTCTTTTATGGTGATTCTCAAGTGGCCAACCTTTGCCGAATACAGGCCACCAGTTTGTAGATGGTAACTGCTACACAAAGCATGCAGCCTGATCCCTGAAAGGCTTGCTACAATCCCAACCATTTTAGCTTTTATTTTCCTTTGGAAAGGTTATATCCCTGATGATTGCAGTGGAATGTTTCTCACGGCAGCTGCAGTACCACATCTGAAAGGATATCTGATAAATGAGCCTTCCTCCAGAACAGCTGCCATTCTTGGGGTTCAATCCACATTTTTAATTGTTTCCTTTATACCAAATGCTAAATATCGTTGTCCTAAATGGGGATCTTTTCTGGTCACCGTATTACGAGATGTGGGACTGTCCAAAGGTTCAGGCAGGCAGTGGTGACTTGCCAGCTTTATGCTCTCCTACCGGCAAACATCTACTTACACTAAAGACTGATTTCTATTGGATAATAATATTTAAAAATTGGGACCTGCAACAAAATGTTACAGTGCGGAATGTTCCTGGTCAATGCTCTAGCCAGCCAGATTTGCCCCTTTTCAGAATGCTCCATTCCATTGCTTGCCCACCCCCAACAATTGGGCAGCATTCTGTGCCTAATGAGTATGCTCAGTCCTCATTGGGTTGATTTATTTATTTATTTATTTATTTATTGCATTTATATTCTGCCTTTTTTCCTCTTAAGGAACCCAAGGTGGCATACATAATCCTCCTCTCTAGTTTATCTTCACAATAACAATCCTGTGAGGTAGGTTGGGCTGAGAGCTGTGACTGGCCCAAAGTAACCCAATAAGCTTCCAGGACCGAGTGGGGACTAGAATCCCAGGGCATGGCTAGATGAGGGGGGTGGAGGGGGAGGATTTCACAATATGATGATCGTGAGATCCTCCCCCTCCGTCTACACACGGTGCACAATGTCCCAGGAGAATGTAGGACGTCACGCCCGCCATTTTGTTTTTTTTGTTTTGTAGATGAGAGCATGAGCACTCAAGTGCAAAGGTAAGTTTTTTTTTTTTAAAAAAAATACTCCCGCTCACCCCCACCCCCGATGGGCACCCCATTCTCAGGTCCCAGCTCCTCGCGGTTACTTGTGAGGAGCTAGGGCAAAAACGGGATGCCTGGCCAAATGTCCCGCGGTCTTGGGATCAGCCAGAGACCATGGGAAAAGTTGGGATTAAAGAGTAGGGCGATATCCCCAGGAAAGGCAAGGATCATCCCTCTGTGTTTCCAGGATCCCCTGACCATCATGTGGACACAGAGGGACAATCCCGGAGCAATCCTCGGGATATCGCCTGGTTTAGACATGCCCTGGATCTTCAGATTCCCAGCCCAACACTGTAGCCACTACACTACACTGGCTGTGTTTTGTGCATTTGCCTCCCTACACCCCACTGAGAGGTTTTCCTCCTAAACCCTTTTTATACCTCTGCAAACACACAGTTCCTCTGAGCTTGCTGATTCCTCCTTGTGCAGGGAGGGTGCCATTTTTGGCTACATCAGGACTGGTGCTTGAAGAATGAGTTCACTATTAGTATATACTGTATAGGATACTACAGGGCAATAAGCATTGTGTCAGTATCTGTTGCTGAAGCTTAATGTTGCACTGCGCCACGAGATGAATGTGCAAATTGGAAGATTGAATTTTTAAGCAAAAGGTTTGTTTGTATCTTACCATCTCCTTTGATAATACTGTTTATGAATTGAAAAAGGAAACTGCTCCATCGGCAGGATCATAGTTCTATTATCTGATCTTGGGCCATGCATTATTGATTTCCACCATGTATAAAAACAAAGGTATTATAAGCTTGAGATAAAAATATAAAGTATAAAAAAATGCTTAAATTGCTTTTGAAATTTAAAACCAATTTTACACGCATGGTTATGTAGGGTAAGCAGGATTTCTTGAGTGGTGGGTGGCATATTAAAATAGTCTCTTATTCTAAGGCATCTACAGCAAAATGAGAATCTTCAGATGAAGGTCTGAATTTTAGCTCTGCACTGTGCAGCCAGTAGTTCCACCCCGAACAAATTGCTACCTGAGTTAGAGCTCATATGGTGCACCCCTCCTATCAAGGACAACTCTTTATTTCTTTATTTCTTTATCATTTAGTATAATATTTATAAAACACTCCACATCAAGAGGTATGAGGGCAGTGTACAATAAAACAAAACACTGAAGTTACATTAAAAGCAAACAGATCAATAAAACAGCAGCTAGAATTTGCTCATCCGTCAGGAAATTTATTTATTTATTTATTACATTTCTATACCGCTCCATAGCCGAAGCTCTCTGGGTGGTTTATAAAAGTTAAAAACAGTAAACATTAAAAGTATGCAAAATTTAAAACCATCAAAAACATAAAAACAACAGTATAAAAAGAACAGCTGAAGGCTGCTAGGAAGGGATCGATGAATGAGCACCAAGCTTCCCTGGAAAGGAAAATCCTGAGCAAACACCAGAACCAAAGTATTATAGGTGCCTAGCCTCAGTTAGAAGGGCCATAGCTTAGTGGTAGAGCACCTGTTTTGCATGCGGAAGGTCCCAGGTTTGATCTCTGGCTTCTCCAGGTAGGGCTGAAAAAGTTCCTGCCTGAAATCCTGAAGAGCTGCTGGCAGACAGTGTCAATAATACTGTGCTAGATGGACCAAAAGTCTAACTCAGGTTGGCCCCGTTCAGATAACACACTAAACCATGCTGCTTAACCACAAAAATGGTTAATGGAATTTTGTGGTTAAGCAGCATGGCTTAGCGTGTTGTCTGAATAGGGCCTATAAGGCAGCTTGCTATGGTCATGTGTCATTCCTGGGGTGGTGGGAGCTGCCACACATTAAGAAGTCTTGCTGTAATTTGGAGACATAAATTCCACCTTAACCTCTCCATCCCGTCCCTTAATCTATAATAATAAAAGTGGATGTGTGTCTGTCCGTGAATCCTAGACACCTGAAACTTGGCACGCGTGATGAGGGGACCATAGGAGTGTGCGCTTTGGGGTTATTTGGTTTTTAAAATGCATTAATTAATTTTAATTAATTTAAACATGTCTCTGTGTTTGAAGAGTACAGTACCAACTTCAGTCACTAGGTGGTAGACTTCCATAACCAGCACAAAGCCAGAATTAAGGCCATAGCCAGAGGGAAGGGGCACGAGGCTGGCCCAGGTATTCCAGGCCCTTTCCTGAACGTTCAACTTTCATTGAAAAACAAACAAAACGCTGCTGAGATCAAAGAGTGGGCAACTTGTAGCCTTCCAGATGCTTTGGACTACACTTCCCATGATCCCTCAGTATGCTGGCTAGGGCTGATGGGAGTTGCAGTTCAAAATATCTGGAGGGCAATAGGTTGGGGAAAGCTGGGTGAGAGAACTCATGTATTACAAAACTGGATTTTTTATGTACCAAAGTGCTCTTGAATTGAAAACTGAATTCAGAACAAATCTTGGCAATTGATGCCGTAGATCCAGTGAGTTCATTGTGCATACACATGTACACACACACACACACACACACACACACACAGAATTCAATGCAAACATGTGCTCCCTGTGTGTCCAGATTGGCCTCCTACCCAGTTTTTTTTTATGGATTTGTCAATTTGTGACTTGTGAGTGGATAAGTACAGGGATATTTAGTCTGTTTTTCTTGAAACCCATGCATCACTCTCTCCCCCTTTTTTATGATTGGTATATCTGATGGGGGAAACGATGGCATTCCTATGTATGTAATGGTTCTTTGTTTTTCTTTTTCACGATTTATTTTTTGTTCTGCTTTGTTAACATTCACAATAAAAAAGAAACATTTTAAAAAATGTGTCGGTAATTGAAATAAATAAATGCATAGTATTTAATTTCATAAAAATGAAAGCTCCTGCTTGCATGGAGCTCTGTATTTGAACACTGAGGAGCATTTCACTGCAACCAGTTGGTGATGATGCTCCATTCATAGAATCATAGAATAGTAGAGTTGGAGGGGCCTATAAGGCCATCGAGTCCAACCCTCTGCTCAATGCAGGAATCTATTTTAAAACATACCTGACAGGTGGTTGTCCAGCTGCCTCTTGAATGCCTCTAGTGTGGGAGAGCCCACAACCTCCCTAGGTTCCATTGTTGTACTGCTCTAACAGTTAGGAAGTTTTTCCTGATGTCCAGCTGGAATCTGGCTTCCTGTAACTTGAGCCCATTATTCCGTGTCCTAGGAAGAATCTACACTACTGCTTTAAAATGGTTTATATTAACAGTAGTGACAATTGTTGGGGCCCAGGACACACTCCATATACAGTTTTCAAAACGTTTTCAAAGTGACATGTCCTCTTGGTGTAGATCTGCCCCTGCACTCTGGGAGGATCGAGAAGAGATCCTGGCCCTCCTCTGTGTGACAACCTTTCAAGTATTTGAAGAGTGCTATCATGTCTCCCCTCAGTCTTCTCTTCTCCAGGCTAAACATGCCCAGTTCTTTCAGTCTCTGCTCATAGGACTTTGTTTCCAGACCCCTGATCATCCTCGTTGCCCTCCTCTGAACACACTCCAGCTTGTCTGCATCCTTCTTGAAGTGTGGTGCCCAGAACTGGACGCAATACTCAAGAGTGATATCCTCACCACAAGCCTAGGGTGACCAACTGTCAGGATTTTCCCGGATTTGTCCTGGTTTTTGTTCTTTCCATGGTGTCAGGGGGGATTTTCTATAATTTTCAATAATGTTCTGGAATGACACACCTTCCCCTTTAAGGCTGCCATTAGCATGGCAGGAGTGAATGACATGCTTTCTTGAGGCACATCATTCCCCCACCCCGAGCTCCAATTGAGGTCTTAAAGGGGAAAGTGGGTCATTCGTGGACATTATAGAAAAGGCCCCAATTGGAGTGGATGGTGGTGGTGCAGAGTGAATTCCTTTCCCCTCCTCCACTCCAATCGGGTTCTTTAAGGTGGCGGGGGAATAACGTACTTTCTGCAGGACTCAGAAAGCTGCTTCCCCACACACACACTAGGTGTCCTCCTTTTTGGTTTCCCAAATATGGTCACCCTACACAAGCCCTTATTTTAGCTTGAGGTTTGGAAATGTTTCCATGTATTAAAAATGCTTTTGGATGTTAAACTCCAGGCTTCCAAATATCCCTCCCTCCTCTCTATAAAAACTAAACACAGCAGCTTGCAAAGAGAGCGAGATGTTTCTGGAATGGTCATCTTTAAGAAGGGTGCAATTCAGCATGAAAATTCCGATTTCCCCATTCCTATTATGCAAAAGAAGATCCTTCATAGATTAGCATAATAGAAGTGGCAACAATAGTTTTTTAGCTCGTTTAGTAGTGCTTTGATTTTTCTTAACAATCATTAATGATGCAGCATTAGCAGCAGTCTCAAATGTGCAAGTGCTCAGAATTAGGCTTGAAAGAGATCTGTCTCTCCTGAAAGAATCTCTCCGGATCCTTGCCGGCACACTGACATGTGAGTTGATCCACCCCCTCGCCCCATCCTTTCATTGCTCTTGCCTTGGGCACTCTGGAGAACTTCGCAATAACCCATCCTGTATAGCTCCTCAGCATCCTTTTCCTTTGGATACAGCTCTGTCAGTTGCGTGACATTCCAGGTTGCTGGGGGCCGTGAAACCGATGGAGGGGATAACTAGAACGCAAGTGGAGAAATGCTTGAGCCAAGACTGATTAAACACAAATTAGAACTCATCTTGGCACAAGAATGAGGAACCACCATGGGTCAAATTTAGCCTGCCACCCCCCCCCCACTCTGGCCTGCAAAGGCCTCTAGTTGAGGCCCCATCAGCTCACTGGGAACCCACTTCTTCTAGATGCTGGGAGCTCCTTGAAGCAACATTTCCCCAGGGCTTCACCACAGCTAGACCTAAGGTTTATCCTGGGATCATCCAGGGTTCACCCCTGCCTGAGCACTGGATCCCTTGTGTGTCACCTAGGGCGTCGCTAGACGAGGCCTTAGAGCGCCTTCCAACCCGGTTTCCCTGCTGTGCGTCCAGACGACGCACAGGGGAATCCAGCGGCAGGCCGCAGTGAGGCCTCCTCCAACGTGCCGTAAGCGAATTCGCTTATGGCGCACTTTTTCCCCAGCTCCGGCCTCAGGCCGGAGCTGGGGAATGTCTAGCCACTTCCGCAGCTTTTTGCGGCTACTCGCTTACTCGCGAGTAGCCGCGAAAAGCCGCGGACCTGCCTGGCACAGCGCTCGTATGAGCGCTGTGCCCATCGGCCCAGGGGCGGGGGGGAAAGAGAGGGGAGGGGGAAGGATGGCAGGGTGGGTGGCAGGGGGGGAGGGCGGGTGACAGAGGGAGTGCCACGCGCCGCCGCCGCCCGAGCAAGCAGGTGAGCGGCGCTTGCCCGGGCAATGCCTTGCCCGGGCAAGCGCCGCTCGCCTGCTTGCTCGGGCGGCGGTGGCGGCACGCGGCGCTCCCTCTGTCACCCGCCCTCCCTCCTTGCCACCCACCCTGTCATCCTTCCCCCCCCCCCCGGTTTTTAAAAAAACACCCCTTACCTTGCCGCAGTCTTCGGGCCACCCGTGGCCACTTTAAACAAACAAACAAAAAAAAAATGGCGGACGACGCAGGGCTTGCGTCCTCCCTGCGACTCCGCCGTCTGGAAGCCTAGGCGAGGCGCGCTAATGTTAGCGCGCCTTGGCCCTGCCTCCCTGCCGGCGTAAGCCGGCAGGTCTAGCAAAGCCCCTAGATGAACAGGTTTGACCCCTGGACGATCCAGGGATAAACCTTAGGTCTAGCTATGGCCTCCGTCACCATGGTTAAAGCCATGGTTTAAGGTGTCTTCTGAACACAGCCTGGCTTTCTGGCTTAACCACAGTGTTTAAAGCCATAGTTTAAGGTGTCTTCTGAATGGAGCCAGTGTCCCAATACAGCAGTTTCCTAGTCTGTTTCAGAGTACAGGTTACACACAAACAGTTCTTTAAAACCTGCCAGCTAGCTGTTCATGAAGGGGAGAGTTAGAGGGAATCTACACGTCGTTGTGAGGGCGCACTGGGAGCGCATATAAGTGCCCTCACAACGACGTGTAGATTCCCTCCAACCTCTCCTTTCCCGCCTTAGCAGATAGGCACTTTAGGTTGATAGAGCAACTATACCCTTATCCATGCTCCAAGAACCTCTGGTTTGGATTCTTGCAATGCGTTGTATGTGGGGCTGCCTTTGATAATGGTCTGAAAACTTCAGCTGATCCAAAACAGGGCAGCAACATTGTTAACAGGGACTGGCCAATGAGTCCACAGTACACCAGTTTTTTCCAGCTGCAGTGGCTGCCAATCCAGGCCCGGGCCCAATTCAAAATGCTGGTATCAGTATTCAAAGATCTAAATGGCTTGGGGCCTGGTTATCTGAAGGACCACCTGCTCCTATGTGTACCTGCCTGAACCCTAAGATCATCTTCAGGGGTCATTCTCCGTGAGCCCCTGCCAAAGGAAATGAGGCAGGTGTCTACCAGGAGGAGGGCCTTCTCTACTGTGGCACCCAGCTGTGGAATAAGCTCCCTAGAGAGGTTCTCCTAACAACTACATATACTCCTTTTGGCTCCTTTTTACTTTCTCTGTATTTTAACATTTTATCGTCTTAGTCTTTTAGCTCTGCTCAATCTGTTTTTTAAATCTCTGCATTGGTGCTCGGATTTATTCTGGTGGTACTTTTATATTCTGTTTTTAAGGTTCCATGTTTTATATTTTATGCTGTACCTTATGGTTTTAATTCTTGTGAACTGCCCAGAGAGCTTCGGCTGTTGGGTGATATAAAAATAAAAATGAATAAATAAATTAATTGTTTTTTGAGGTTCTTTTAACTGGCAACGAATCTGAGCCCCAGCTGTTTTGCATGCACTCTGTTAGACCTGAGAGCCTGGGAGCCTGGGATTTTTTGTCCTCCTAATTTAATATAATGTCACCGCAACTTCATTTTACTTTCTGATTCTTTCTATTGGTCCCTCAGGTACGGGTGACTCAGAACAGAATCTCATAAAATATGAAGAGGAACACGTAAAGGCTTTCACAGAATAAACATTTATGATTTCCTGACAAAACTGCACACAGACAAGTATTGAGCAAAATGGTGGCAACAGAGGAACACTAAAAACAGAATTGAAGTGTTGATCAAATTCCTGCTTAAACTGACAGAGCCAGTACCAAAAAAAAAAAAAAAAAAAAAAAAACTCATAGAAATGCTGTTAATCCGGCAACCTGACAAGTTTCCATTTCTGAGTGGAAATTGACAAGGGTTTATGACCCAAAGCGGTGACAGTGCATGACGTTTCTTGATACTAACAATGGTGGCTTTTTTGACCCTTCAGATTTTGGAAGGGTCAGTTCTGGCGCCAACATTGTTATCAAGACTTTTCTCTTCTCCCAGGCAGTCAACAACATATGCAGAGATTTTAACTGACCCCAGAATAGTTGTTTTAAATGGATATTGTTGTTTTTAATGCTTTTGATGGTTTTAAATTTTTGTATATTTGTTTTTAACATTCACTGTTTTTAACCTTTGTAAACTGCCCAGAGAGGCTATGGGGCCGTATATAAATGTAATAATAAATAAATAAATATTTTTTTTTTTTTTAAAAAAGGATTATTTTTTGAAATTCAATTGACTTCTGCTAAAAAGAAATTTTTATTTTTTAAAAAATTATTTAGTACATCTAAACAATACAATATAAAACAATACCACATAATACACAGTAATATAAATTGAACATTTGATAAACATATATTCTAACTTAATTCTCTTAACATAATCATACTTAACATAAAAGTGCTCCCCCCAACCACGGGATCTTATTCATATTTCCAAAATCTCATTGCTTCTTCTGGAGGTGAATGAATTTTTTTTTAAAGGCCTACTCCTGAACCAAATGCAAGGGTGATGGGAGTTGTAGTCCAACACATCTGGAGGGCCCCAGGTTGGGGAAGGCTGTTTTAGAGCATCAGAGAGAAAGATCTTCATGATTATTTTTCAGCCAAGAGGTCTTGCACTTACAGGTCATAAGGAAGCTGTGCATTGGTCATAAGCAGCAAGAGTACGGTCTGGTGGAATCTTAGACATTGTACAGCAGATCCTGGGTGTGTCTCTTCACTGTTTTCTGGAATGCTTCTAATGATCCCTTGCCATTTTAGAAGATTGAAAATTATATTGAGAATCCATTGGTCTCCTAAAGTGGCTCAATAGTAGAGAATATAGTTAAAGAGAGAATTATGAAAAAGAGAGGAGGAGAGAATATCCTAAGGTAGATAGGCATCAAACCAACAGGGGAGACTACACAGAAATGAATAGAAAAGTTTGCGAAATGGACAGCAAGGGATCATCATACGTTGCACAATAGGACTACACTTTGAAATGTCTGATGCAAGAATACGATATATGTGACCGTAACCATTTTATACAACGGTCCTCGGGACTTCCATTTCCCAAGTCCAGGAAGCCCAGATACAGGAGCCCCAAAGGGTACACCGATTATGGTTGCACGGTATGCAAAGTTACCCACAGAGATGTCCATATCACACGTGTCCACACGACATGCATAGGGAACCCAAGATCTGGCTGTCTAGGGATTTCAGTTCCCTTGTTTAAAAGCAAGTGCCTGCTAGCAGCATTTGCCAGACATTTTCTCCCTCAACTCCATCCCCACCCCATATGCTGAAGAGAGTTATCAACTTATCCTGTTGTTGAGATCTGCAGGAGAGGCCCTCTTGAGACCATCATTACCCGCAGAAACCCATTTCTCAGCCATGCATGAGAGGGCGTTCTCATGTGTCACTCTCAAACTGTGGAATACACTCCTTCAAGAACCACGCCTTCCCTGTGTGGGCACAACATCTACCTGATAGAGAACAACAGAGTTCTGGTTCTCCCCTCCCCCACTGCACTTGAAGGCAGTATAACAACGTGTTACATGGAATGGCGGGGTGAGGTCGGTGTTTGCATCCCACATTGCCATCCAGGCCCAGCACCATTTGATCAAACTGAGAACGTGTGAAACTTGGCCAAATGGAAGGAGGAGGCTAGCTGAGGAGATGGGAGGGGCCTCACAATCCCCCATCACGGCTCATTGCAGAGAGGAGGAGGAGGGAGCTGTTGAGCCCAGTGGAGATCTCTCAGTGTGTGTCAGCGCTCTGCCCACACCAGGAAGGATCATTATACTCCACGTATGGAAGTCTGTGTATTTCTTATGTTTTGGATTCATTTATTTTTATCCTGTCTATACCAGACCCACAAGGCATCTCAGTACATAAAATGTGCAGCATTCAGGATCGTACAATACATATATATTTTTCCAGACTCACCAAAAAAGTTGAGATTTGAAAAGAAATAATTGAACACATGGCTGAAATGGAAAATTGATGGGCATTGTTCGAAAACAAGAAGGGATGGGAACTATAAGAAGCAGACTATTTTGTCAGTCAATGGATTCTGCTTAGTCACTAAAGTCATGAATACTGTGAAGACGTTCCAATGGAACAGGATGTTTTTGTAACTTTATAATGGAAAGATCAGTTAGTGTCAACAAGACGTTCTTTGTCATTTGAGTGGCTTGAAAAAGAGAGAGATTGATATGGGTGGGAGAGAGAGAGAGAGAGAATAAGAATATTATATTATTAAGCCATGAGTGCTGAGGCCATTTGATACAATCATAAAAATCAAGAGGTAAAGCTTACTGGGACTGTTCCACTCCACATTAAAGGGTGGGGTGGGGTAGGTGAGAGACAGAACATACATGTTTGAATACCCCCACCCATGAAAAATACTCCCACTGCATAGAAAAACTGAATACCAGGGAGAAAGCTAGATTAAAAGCTAGATTCATCACAACAGTAAAAGTTGCAGGTGCCCCGCCCTCTTTTAAATCTGGTCACTCTAGTATAGCTCCTGTATCTTTAACAGTTGTATTGAAAAGGGAATTTCAGCAGGTTTTCCATATATACAAATGACACCTGCTGAAATTCCCTTTTCTAGGCAACTGTTAAAGATACGGGAGCCCTGTCCTCCTTTTCATATGGTCACCCTATTTTATACACATCTTCAGAGAAGGCTATCTGACACTGTTTAACAAGCACCCTCTAATGTTGGGTAGTACCCTTCCATTACAGTTTCTCTAGTAATGTAATGCACCTTTTCCTCTTTATGCCTCTAAATTGGCTGCCAGTCCAGGTCCGGGCCCGATTCAAAGTGCTGGTATTGACATTTAAAGCCCTAAACAGTTTGGGGCCAGGTTATTTGAAGGAACGCCTCCTCGCATATGTACCTGCCCAGACCTTAAGATCATCTACGGGAGCCCTTCTCCGTGAGCCCCTGCCAAAGGAAGTGAGGCAGGTGGCTACTAGAAGGAGGGCTTTCTCCGCTGTGGCACCCCGGTTGTGGAATGAGCTCCCCAGAGAGGTCCGCCTGGCGCCTACACTGTACTGCTTTCGTCGCCAGCTGAAGACCTTTTTATTCTCTCGATATTTTAACACTTAATTTTAACTTAAATTTAAATCTTACTGTTTTAACTCTGTATTTTAATCTTATATCAATTTTGCTGTGTGGTTTTATCCTGGTTGTGCTTTTTGTACTGTATTTTGTAATTGTGCTTTTAACCTGTTGGTTGTTTTATTGTGGTTTTAATTTTTGTGAACCGCCCAGAGAGCTTCGGCTATTGGGCGGTATAAAAATGTAATAAATAAATAAATAAATAAATAAATAAATAAATCTTGACATGGCTTAGGGCCTCAGCATGTCTTAATCTGACCCTGACACTGTGTTTTCACCTGCGGAGTTGTGGAAAAATAATACTCATTCAGGTTCTCTTTTTTTTACAACGCGCCTGCCTTAGCACATGTGAGGCCTTCAGGGCTTATCCGCAGTATAAATGTTTAAGCAGACTTAATGATATGGAGCTAAATGCATGGGAATACAGGCGAGTGAAGCCTAGCCTCTCCCGTCACATCTCAGTAATGTTGACAGGCATTTAGCAACAAATTGGGCTTTTGCTCAGAGGCTCACAGCAAAGAGGAGAGCCTGCTATGATCCAACCATTTCTTTCTAAAAGGGGACGGAGATGTAATGGATCCCTTCCTGGGCAATTGCCAATCTGCAAGAATCAAAGCCGCGAGGAGGCTGGCTCCCTTTGGGAATGGCAGAGAACACGCCACCCAGCAGGTCAGTCACACTTTTTAACATGACAGCGCTCGGGTCTCCACTGTCAAGAGTCAGCAAGTGCTACAAAGAAGGATCTGGTGTATAAATTACACCTGCCCCCGGGGCCAGTTGGAAAACCACAGCAGTCGGCAGCATTGAGTTGTCATCGTCTTGTCAGCATTTCTCACTGTGACAAATCTGCAAAGAAAGGCCGGTTGCTTTTTGCTGAATTAATTTCCATCCCAGAAAAGGGATGCATTACACAAATACGTGCAAATAATAATAAAATAAAATAACATCTCTGAAACAAGCTTGGCCCTGTGTTTACTTTCCACAAGATTTTTTTGTTGTTGTTGGTGGTGATGAATGCATGAATTTGAGTGAAACAAGTGGTAGCCTGCACAACGTTTCTACACCTGCCTTTTTCCCCCGGGATCATCGCGGGATCGTCCCTGTGCATCCAAATGACACACAGGGGATCCCGGGAGCAGGCAGGGATGATCCCTCCATTTTCCTAGGATAATCCTTAGGTGTAGAAAGGGCCCATGTCACGGTTTCCCCAACTCTGTTCCCACACACAGTCACACTAGGAGCTTGGATACTTTCACCCAGCTTTGGGGTTTGCTCAATTTATGTGTGTGAAGATTTCCTCCACACAAAACAAGGGTGTTATTCTTAGGATGAGGAAAATGTTTTGCATTGTTTTGGGGCGAGGGAGGGCATACAGTGGCAGCTTCTTCTTGGACATGTGTATTTCCCCCGTTTTAAAAATTCCCTCCCCAAATACTACTTGAATTACCCTAGTGTAAAAGCAAGAAAAAGAAAGACCACCCTGCATTTTTAAGCAGCCAAGAGAAAACAAATTGAGAGGAAGATGCCATGACAAATGGCAGAATAAGAGCCAAGGAGAGCTTTCCTCCCAAAGCAAATACTAGCTTCAGAGGAGGCATTTTCCTCAGGACTGTAGCAGAGGAGGAAAAGGCTGCATTCTCCCTCCATGCCCGCTCTGGTCCCATTTTAAAAACAACAACGCTGCATATTAGATACAAAGACACATTGAATGTAGCTTGGCCCTCACATATGCAATTTAATAGTGGACTTTGGTAGTATTGCCTGGTCCTTTCTAACATCTGCCTTAAACGATGTGAACAAGCAGAGTTTAAATAATGTCTTAATAGTTGAATTGAAATGTTCCAACCTTGGTTCCCAGAAACCAAAAAATATCCTAAAGCCATCTACACAGGATCTCATTGCCAAAGGATTGCACCCGAAAAGATACATAAATAATAAAGAGCATCAATGCAGCAGAAAAATATCAAGGGTTAGTTCCCCAAAACATAGTAGAATGAGACCATCCTAATCTGCTATCAGGAACACCATAATATGAGAGAGAGAGAGAGAGAGAGAGAGAGAGAGAGGCATTTCTACACCTGCCTTTTCCTCCAGGATTGTCCTGGGATCATCCCTGTGCATCCAAATGACACACAGGGGAACCCGTGAGCAGACAAGAATGATCCCTTCATTTTCCTGGAATAATCCTTAGGTGTAGAAAGGAAGGGGGAGAGAGAGAGAGAAAGAGAGAGAGAGAGAGAGAGAGAGAGAGAGAGAGAGAGAGAGAGAGAGAGAGAGAGAATTTCGGAGTTCTGGGGTGAACACTGAAAAGAAACCAAATTCTTTCCATTCCTCTTAGGATGGAATGTGAAGAAAAGTTTTATCAGCATGGTCCATTCATGCCCCATATGTTGCGTTAATGCCCCCTTTATGGCTGGCATTTACATAAAAGGCATTTCTTTCCCCCCCCCCCCCAACGGCCCCTCCTGAGCTGCATTTTTTTTTTTTTTTTTTGCATAATGGTGGCTTGCTGAGAGGTTGGGTGGCCACTCACCAGGCACCTGCAGACCATGCAGTGGCTAGTTGAAGAAGTCGAACAGGGTGGGCGGGTGGCAGGGTTTGCTGAGCGGTGTGCAGCACAGATGGAGGTGACTCTGTCCATCCCTGGTCTTAGGTAACTTGGAGCTGGCGACAGTCCTGGAAGACCCTGCCTGGTCTAAACTTGCCTTGGTATCCAGCACAGCAAATCTAACCTGGCCTGGCCTGATACAACGGGACTTGACTCCACCTGACCTGATTGGTTGTGACCTGACTTGCCCTGATTGGGGTTTTGTTTTGCCTCTCTTCTCTTGCATGTAGAGAGGAGCACCTCTGGATGCCTAGAACCAAGTTGGACAGGTCACAGATGCCCCCCTCTTAACAGACTTCCAAAACGCAGAATAGTTTTTGGAAATATATTTGAGGAATGTATAAAGGAATATAATGTAGTACATAAATCACACATGGGTATGTTAACCTGGCCCCAGTACTTAAATTAAGTCATGCCTACTTTTTCAAGTCAAGAGATGTTTCTGTCAATAATGCACTTATATTCAGTTTAACCGTTTGAGAAGTATTTCTAGGCACCAATATACCAATATACTTTAATCACTTCTTGACACCCACAAAATTGCCATTTTGTAGCTACATTGGGTGTTTTGACCTACAGGTATTAATTCAGATTTTGACCAATTAATAGTATAATCCAAAAGTGTGCCAAAAGCCATCTGGACAGCCATCTGGCAGGTATGCTTTAAGATAGATTCCTGCAATAAGCAGAGGGTTGGACTCAATGGCCTTGTAGGCCCCTTCCAACTCTACTATTCTGTGATTCTATGATTCTATGATTTTATTGATTTTGGTACAGAAGACTCTAACATACTGATAAATAACATGTCATCTGTGGATAAGCCTATTCATACACAAAACCATAAATGTTTCTACTCTGCTTAATTGTTCATACCAAGGGTTACAAGCACAAATTAAATATCAAGTCAGAGGACAGCCTGCCTTGTGTCCTGCTCCAAACTAAAAAAAAAAAAAAGGAAAACCCTGGAAGATTTCCATTTCTCATTACTCTGTATTTTAATCTTATATTAATTTTGCTGCATGGTTTTATCCTGGTTGTGCTTTTTATACTGTATTTTGTATTTGTGCTTTTAACCTGTTGGTTGTTTTATGATGGTTTTAATTTTTGTGAACCTCCCAGAGAGCTTCAGCTATTGGGCGGTATAAAAATGTAATAAATAAATAAATAAATAAATAAATAAATAAATAAATAAATAAAAATAGTCTTGACACAAAAGAAAGGTATAAAATTCTAATCCGACTAAAAAATTCCTGTGGGTATCCAACATTTCCTAAGTTCACAAACATAAACTGCCAATAGAATCCATCAAATGCTTTCTCAGCATCAAGTGAAATAATTGCAGCTGAGTCTCCTCCTTGGCCGGATCTACACTATTGCTTTAAAGCGCTTTATAACAGTTTTATAGCGCTTTAAAGCAGTTAAAGCGCTTTATAACTGTTATAAAGCACTTTAAAGCACTAGTGTAGATCCGGCCCTGGTCTCTGGCAAATATACTCCACATGCTTAGAATGTACTAATGTATGTGTTACACACTGAGGTTTATGAGCAAGAATTGTCATTAATATTATGGAAATTGGCCTATATTTTGCACAATTGGTATGATCTTTGCCCGATTTTGGGATAACTGATATATAAACATAATATAAAGACACTGGTAACATTCCTGATTTCAAAGCCTTACAATAAAGACATAAAATGTGTAGGACTAAAAAAAACACCTAACTGCACCTTGTCATGCTATAGGAAAACCATCTGCCCCAAGCTGTCCCGTTCCACATATTTTTAAATGACACACTTAACCACTTCCACCTATAAAGGCTCAGGACGTAGCTCCCTTTGCTGCAAATCCACTTATGGTAGGCTGACCATATGAAAAGGAGGACAGGGCTCCTGTATCTTTAACAGTTGCATAGAAAAGGGAATTTCAGCAGATGTTATTTGTATATATGGAGAACCTGGTGAAATTCCCTCTATATCGCAACAGTTAAAGATGCAGGAGCTATAGTAGAGTACCCAGATTTAAAAGAGAGCAGGGAAGGGCACCTGCAGCTTTAACTGGTGTGATGAAGAGGAAATTTCACCAGGTTCCCCACATATACAAATGACACCTGCTGAAATTCCCTTTTAATGTAATTGTTAAAGATACAGGAGCCCTGTCCTCCTTTTCATATGGTCACCCTAACTTATGGATGGACCAAATCTGGAACAAAATTGTCAAATTCCTGATTTGTTGCCCCCCTATCCTTCCTGTACAGTTCAGAATGAAATCTTTGAAACTCTGAATGGAACTCTAAATATGCTTCATGATCTCCTATATTTTGCCACAGATAAGCAAAAACAAATCTTGACAAAATAGTTAAGGGCAGAGACACCACACTGACAACAAAGGTCCACATAGTTAAATCAATGGTATTCCCCGTAGTAACTTCTTCTTCTTCTTCTTCTTCTTCTTCTTCTTCTTCTTCTTCTTCTTCTTCTTCTTCTTCTTCTTATTATTATTATTATTATTATTATTATCCCGCCTTTTGCCCAATGCTGGGCCTCAAGGCGGCCTTACAAAGTTTAAAACATACATGGGGGGGGGGAGGTGATGGACAAAACCATAAATGTTTAAAATACACAACAAAATTATAAGACATTAACATAGATGGAGGGCCAGATTATTCTCCAAAGGCCTGCTGGAACAAAAAAGTTTTAGGAGCCAGCCTAGCTTCCCTGGGAAGAGAGTTCCAGAGCACTGGAGCAGCCACCGAGAAGGCCCTCTCCCATGTTCCCACCAGGCGTGCCTGTGAAGATGGTGGGACTGAAAGAAAGGCTTCTCTAGAAGATCTTAAAGCACGGGCAGGCTCATAAGGGAGAATACGTTCTTTCAAATAACCTGGACCTGAGCCATATAGGGCTTTATAGGTCATAACCAGCACTTTGAATTGTGCCCGGAAACAGACTGGAAGCCGGTGGAGCTGTTTTAACAGGGGAGTTGTATGCTCCCTGTAACCAGCCCCAGTCAACAATCTGGCTGCAGCTCTTTGAACCAGCTGGAGTTTCCAAACACTCTTCAAAGGCAGCCCCACGTAGAGTGCGTTACAGTAATCCAATCGGGATGTAACTAAGGCATGTGTCACCGTGGCCAGGTCCAACATCTCTAGGAATGGGCGCAGCTGGCACACTAGCTTTAACTGTGCAAATACACTCCTGGCCACTGCCGAAACCTGGGCATCCAGGCTCAGGGCTGAATCCAGAAGTACACCCAAGCTGGTGTTGGAGGAAAATTCTGAGAGTGCCGTGGACTGCAAGAAGATCAAACCAGTCCATACTCCAGGAAATAAAGCCAGACTGCTCACTTGAGGGAATGGTATTAAAGGCAGAACTGAAGTACTTTGGCCACATAATGAGAAGACAGGATACCCTGGAGAAGAGGCTGATGCTAGGGAAAGCGGAAGGTGAAAGGAAGAGGGGCTGATCAAGGGCAAGATGGATGGATGATATTCTGGAGGTGACGGACTCGACCTTGGGGGAGCTAGGGGTGGCGACGGCCGACAGAAAGCTCTGGCGTGGGCTGGTCCATGAAGCCACGAAGAGTCGGAAGCGACTGAACGAATAAACAACAAAGCAAAAACATTTGGTGTAAAGTCCTTGCTTATAAGAAATGCAACCTGAAGAGTAGATGTGTCGTTCTTTCTTTTTTAAATCCTCTCCCTGAAGTAATGGCTGTGTTCCTAATGTTCTAGGTACGACAAACTGTAATTAACATGTGTGAGAAATTAGAGTGGATTCGGGGAACAATGGCTCGTGTTTTACTGTTACCCAGTCTCAGCATAATTAAAAATAAGTGCTTAAGTGTTACTTTGCTCCTTTCTTAGCTGCCAAGGCTGTTTGTTTAGGTGATGAGTGGGAAGGGGGAGTTGTTTGCTTACAGCAAAAGGAAACACAGATTGGAAGGGACAGCTATGTTAATGTGCAAGATGTTGATCAGTGTGCAACTGTGAACATAATCCCCACCTGAGCTGCTTTGGAAACATTGAAAGAGTCAAGGTGTTTTTGGCAGTATTTCTAGGGACGGTATTTCTTACCACACTTATTTGAGCATGTCCATTAGTCAGAGGTAGGGTGGCCATGTGTCCTAATCTACTGAGGACTGTCCATTATTTGGAGTCATCCTTGATTTCAGGGGTGGGCAGCTTGAAACCCTTCAGATGTTTTGACCTCCGTCTCTCATGATTCCTAACCATTGGCTATGCCTGGCTAGGTCTAATGGGAGTTGTAGGCCCTCCCCCAAAAAATCTGGAGGGCCATAAATTGCCTGCCCTTGCTCAATTTGAAGTGCTGTCCTGTCAGCCTTTGAAAGGAGAGAGTTAAAGGGCCTCAAGGTTGCTCAAGAACAATTAGAACATGGAAGGAAGACTGAGCAGACATTTCGGTGACCTGGTCACAGTCTCCCCCACTGTGGTAACATATATAGCATTTCTTTTTAAATTACAGTAACTATTTCTAAATTTGTATCTACACCTAGATATTACATGTGCAAAGTTTGGGGGAAAAACTGTTCTCTCTTTATTCCTCTTTTACGGTGATGCATTTTTTTTCTTCCTTTTTGGCAATGCTAAAGTAGCCACCCTCGTGCGACGCAAGAGGAAATGCCCTTTAATAACTTCCCTTGCCTTTAATAACTTCCAAAGAGCTTCTTTGTTCTAGTTTCCTGCATGTGTGATCATGGGAGTTGAAATCTCAAAATTGACTCGAAGCCCTGACATCAGGCTTGCCACCTCTTGAATCGGCCTGTGTAGCTCTGCCTTTCAACAACAGCTTGGTGTGTAGAGATTACGGGAGATACAATTTTTTCTCTGTATTCCAGCAGGGTGCAAATTATATCTTTTCAGCAGGAAAAAGGGAAGAAGAAGCTTCTCTGCACGTAGGGTTTTCCAGAGGGGCAATATCCTGGGGATCGCCCTGGAATCGCCTCTGTGCATCCACATGACACACAGGGGATCCCAGGAGCAGGTAGAGATGATCCCTCCTTTTCCCTGGGATATCGCCCTACCCTTCTATCCCAACCTTTCCTGTGGTCCCAGGATGATCCCAAGACCATGGGATGTGTGGCCGGGCATCCCATTTTCATCCCAGCTCCTCGCGAGTAACCACAAGGAGCCAGGAACCATCAGGGTGGGGTGGGGGGAATGGGACTATTTTTTATTTTAAAAAAGCTTACCTTTGCACAGAAGCGCTCCTGTACTCTTTTTCGATAAAAGAAATAAACAAAATGGCAGTCACGACGTTCTCCATCCTCCCAGGACATCGCACACCACGTGTAGACAGAGTGTGATGATCCTGGAAGTAGGTAAGCCCGGGATCGCCCCCTCTTAGGCCCTCTACACCTATAGGTGTAGACATAGAATCATAGAATCATAGAACAGCAGAGTTGGAAGGGGCCTACAAGGCCATCGAGTCCAACCCCCTGCTCAATGCAGGAATCCACCCTAAAGCATCCCTGACAGATGGTTGTCCAGCTGCCTCTTGAAGGCCTCTAGTGTGGGAGAGCCCACAACCTCACCAGGCAACTGATTCCAAAATGCCCCAAGTCTTCACACCTCGATTTCACCAAGTTTAATGTAGCCAAACAATCTGTCAAAATTTCATCCTCCACTTCAGTGTTCCCCACCCCCTGCCTTTCCCTTGAGAAACTCTGAATTGGAGGATGGAACTGACCATTTTTTTTCCTGACAAGTACTGAATGTGGCTCTACTAGGCTAAATGAACTAGTATATAGAGAGGATGAAACTCGCAAGGATACTTACAATGGGAACATGTCTCTGTGGGGCACGACCCCCTGATGGTTATATATATATATATATATATATATATATATATATATATATATATATAATTGTAAACCTGTTTATGCAAATTAGGGACTCCACCAATCCCATTTGCACAAAGTGCCACCATAAAAATACCAAACACGAATTCACGTATCAACTCACTAAAGACCGGGTTGACACTAAGGGGGGGGGGGGGAGGAATGAAATCCACCAGGGCTGAACTGATAAAATCCATTGAGATTTCACCCCCAAAACAGATTTCTCATACATCCCTACTCTAAGCCAAGTAGGCAACCCATGTGTTTCCCACCAGTGTTTTGGAGAGGTGGAATAGTGTAAAAGTTCTATGATGTTGCTCTCATATATGAACGTTAGTCTAGCAGAGAACAAAAGTGCCATTATCTTAATATCTTTAAAAGCGCTGAATCAATGAAATGGAAACCAGAGTATATTTTCCCTGAAAGTGTAGAGCTGTTACACCATCCCCCCCCGCCAACCTGTTGCTGGGGAACATGGGTGGGAGGGTGTTGTTGCACCATGTCCTGCTTGTTCATCCCTGGCCGATGGCTGGTTGGCCACTGTGTGCACAGAGTGATGGACTAGATGGAGCCCTTGGTCTGATCCAGCATCAGGGCACTTCTTATGTTCTTATGTTCTTATAACTAACCCTTCATGAGTAGTTGTTTTTTGTCCTATTCTTCTGCTTGTTGGGTTCTTTTTTAATTCCACTTTTCTTCTGTTTTCCTCCTCATTCACCCATAAGAGTCATCGCAATGAGCCATCAAATGTCACCCTGCCTCCTTGATTGTGTGAAGCCGGACATCTTGTGTTTCTCATCGTATTCCTATCTGTTTAAATTTTTGCATTGCTGGAAGTTGTGCATTGCAGCTTTCCTCATCTTGCAAACTTGCAGGGTCCCCCCCTTTCTCTCTTGTCCTCAGGTTTATTTATTTCTGTGGGATGGGGAGGAGAGATGCAAGAGAACAAATAGCCTGCCATGGCAGCAGTAGCAAGCTGTTGAAGATCCAGCGGTCAGTCTTGTAAAAAAATAAATAAATAGATGAAGCAACTCATCACTACACTTCCTTTTGGCAAAGAGTTGCCTAGTGTCACGTTCTGATGCTTTGAGTCCAATGCTGACCCCTCCCTTTAATGCAGCTTCTTCTAATATGCCTCAGACACAATGTATTGTTATGGGATTGCAATCGGATTTCTGTGAACAGGACTGTCATTGTGGGCTTGCCTTTAAAAATGGTCTATTTTGTTTGTTTCAGGGGTGGTTTAAAAAACAGCCCCTGAAGAGTGGAATGATCTTTGGGGGCTCCAGAAAAAAAACTTACACTTTGGGGTGAGGGGCTTACCATTTTGATGAAGCACCCAAGGTTTCTCTCTCTCTCTCTCTCTCTCTCTCTCTCTCTCTCTCTCTCTCTCTCTCTCAATCTCTCTCTCTCCAATACTGCCACTGCTGCCACTGCGTCAAAAAACCAAAGAAAAAACACACAAAAAGGCAAATGCTGTTTTAGATTGCATCAAAATCATGTGAAGTGATTGTTCCACTCTACTTTGTGGTGGTCAGATGTCATCCGGAATATTGTGTCTGGTTCTGGACACCGTACTTTAAGATGGATTCAGATAATTAGAATGTGGTCAGAGAAGAGCAATGAAGATGATCTAAGACCCTAAAAGGAAACTAAGACCCAAAAGGAAAGATGGAGGGAACTGGGTATTGTTTGGCCCTGAGCACTTTTCAAGTTCTTAAAGGGTTGTCACACAGAAGAGAGGCGCAACCTGTTCTGTATCATTCAAGACTGTAGGACACAAAATAACAGGCTTATGTTACAGAAAGGCAGATTTCAGATGAACATCAGAAAAAAAAAAACTTCCTAATTATCACAGCACGCACACAATGGAACCAGCTACCTGGGGGGGGGGGTTCCCCATTGCTGGAGGAATTCAAGCAATAACTGAAGAGCCATCTGTCAGGGATGCTTTAAACTAGATTTCTGCACTGAGAAAGGGGTTCAGGTCAAAGTCCTTACTGGCCCCTTCCAACTCTATGATTCCATGATCCAAGCAGCAGTGGAACAGCCCAATGGCATTCCTTTTTCAATTTGAATAGAATGCCCCAACAGAAACAGGCCGTGTAGCAATCATCCAGATTGCGGTATTCTATTTAACACCCCTGTTGTAGAGCGTAGTAAATAGCCACCAGCAGTCAGATGTCAGTGCAGTGTTTCTCCAACTGTTGGCCAGCCCACTTCCAGGTGAGCCTCAGCCCACTTCCAGGTGAGCCTCAGCCCACTTCCAGGTGAGCCTTAGCACTACAGCCCACTCTGCCATCTTTTGGTTAGACTGATGTCAGCAGCAGCAGCAGTAGCAGCACCCTACTTGCACAGTGCATAGACTCATATGTGTCATAGGCCAGCACCCCGAAGTATCATCCTCAGAGGATTCCAACCCCTCATCCTCAGTACAGGCTCTGAAGTCAGTTGAAGAAGGCTCAGCCACAGAAAGCCATCGCATGGCTTCTATCTCCCCAGGATGCAGCTCTCCAGAGGATGCCCAAGGGGTGGCTTCTCTGTTCCTAAAAGAGGCTCCATTACCCTACTCAGACTGAGGACTTGGGCCATGAAGAGACTAGCCTGCCATAGCCACTTCCACATCACCTCAGCCTGAGGTTGCAAAAACAGACCAGGCCCCTTTAAGGGTCAAAGCCTCAGTAGAAGTAGAGGTGGAGCTAACCAAACTAAAGGCCAGTAACTTCCTACTTAAACTTCAGATTTGCTCTGATCTTTGTTGGAGCAAAGTATAAACAAGCCTAACTAGCTTCCAGTCCCAACAGCATTTAGAGCTTTCCATGGTGCTGATCCATTCATATTCTGAAAATCGTTTCTTGTTGATTGGTCTTAAACCTTGACCCACCTGAAAACCTCATTTCTGATGTTGAGGTTTTGCTGCAGTAGAAGCAGAGTAGAACAGTGTGGTTAATTTAGGGATGGCTGTTGTGGGAAAATCCAGCCCTTTGGGGGCTCCCCAGATTTCCCCAGAGCCCATGGCTGGGTTTACATACATGAGCTGAGCCGTGGGCTTTTCCCCAGAATCTGGGACATTTCTTGGTGGTTTCCCCCCCTAACATTGCCATTTATACAAATTGTGGCTGCAATTTGCACAAATTTTGACCATAATTTGCTTAATTTGTGCAAAATTGCAGTTAACATATGCTTAATTCTGTGCGAATTGCACCCACAAATTAAGCATATTATGACCACAATTTGCACAAATTAAGCACATTGCAATTTGCATAAGTGATGATTTTAATCCACCCACCCCAATCCATGAACTGGCCTGACTCCTACAGATCTAGCTGTGCCAGAGTCTGTGGGACCCAGCTGCTGAAAGCTCAGATGGATTCCTCTGACATCCCTAGGTTAGAATTGGTTAGAGAGCAAGGCTGTAGCATGCAAAGTTGGAGGGGAGGAAAGAAAGAAAAAGAAGAAAGGCAATAGATGGATGGTTTAGCTGGCTGAGTGTGAGGGAAGAAGGAGAAAGAATGGAAAGAAGAGAAGGGAAAGGGACAGACAGACTGAGAAGCACCCAAGGCTTTTGCTGTGCCTTCTGGCCATATCATCAGCCACATGCTCTACTTCAGAAAAGCAACCTGGCATTGGGAAGTGATACTGGGAGTGTGTGTGTGTGTGTGTGTGTGTTCCTCCTACCACAGGTGCTATTGCCAAAGTTAAAAGGTCCCTTCATAAATGTATCAACTTAAGAATGTTCACAAGTTTGAAAACATGTCTAGAGGAGCATATTGGGTAGTACAACACCGGACCTAGCATGGCAACGTCTCTGGATGTCAGTTAGTAAAATCCAATTGACTCACAAACCCAGTTGGATGTGGTTACCTGAAAATGTAATGCAGTGAATGGGCAGGAGGGGGGAATTCAACAAATCAGTGAAGTTGTTTTTGCCAAAACATGTTTTGCAAAGGAGCACCAAAAAGAAAGCTACCGAAAGGTAGAGGCAATTTTTTAGTACAGCCAAAAATGCGTTTCTAGGACAATGAGTGGTTTGGGCTCAACCCTGCCTCGAATCGGGATACCAGCTTGGGCTTTGGTTTGAACCACTTCCATTTTCTTTAATGTTGGGGCAGTCGCAGGCGTTTTACAAAGAACAGTTGAATTATTGTTCCTCATGTGTACCTAACTTCACAAACCTACTGAAGGTGCATGGAGACGAACCCTCTGAATACAGACGCTTTCATATCTCATAATGGCAGACTGTCCTTGTCTCTTGGTCACAGAACTAAAAAAAAAAAAAGCTGCTGAAAGTCTACTGCAAGGAGACTGTGACTAGAGTCTCCAGTAGAGACAGCCAAACTGTTTCTTTGAATGTCTGACATGAAAAAGATTCTCCAGAATAAATGTCTACTGTGGAAGTCGGAGAACTGTAATGCTCTTTTTTCCCTCCCAACTTTGAAAGTTTCCGTTTCACTTTTGGCTATCTGACCCCCTGTGATAATCATCGGTCTTTCTTCTACCACTCCCCCTTCTGCTTTGATTCTCTCTGTTTTGAGTGTAGCTCCTCACCTTGCAGGTATGTGGAGAGGATAAGTGAACTGAAGACATTTCAATAACCCCATGCTGCAGTCAGGACCAGCATTCGAGCCCAGTAGAGGTTAATGCTGCTATTCCAGCTGACAGATGTAGTAGAAGCTTCTCGCCGTGGGTTGATTAAAAAGGGTGATGATGAATCCATACCATAGCATGTCAGTACCTTCCCCTCCTGTTCCCAGTTAAGCCTTTTGCCATTTATCTATTTGTATAACTACTTATATGCCATTTTTTGCTCTCTTATGATTCCCCAGAAATGATGCTCAACTATAATAAAATGGTGACCATAAAATCAATTTAATTCAAACATACTAGCTTATCCAAAATAGCATCCTCAGAAACAAACACTGTGTTGGACAGAAACACAAGGACATCTTTTATTTATTTATTTATTTATTTATTTATTTATTTATTGCATTTCTATACTACCAAATAGCCAAAGCTCCCTGGGTGGTTCATAAAAATTAAAACCATTCAAAGTATAAAACAAACATTATAAAAACATGATGTAAAAATACAATATAAAAGCACAAGCGGGATAAAATCAGCAGCAGTGCAGAAATACAAATTTAAAACAGCAAAGTTAAAATTAAATTGATAGACTGTTAAAATGCTGAGAGAATAAAAAGGTCTTCTTCACCTGGCATCTGAAAGAATATAGTGTAGATGCCAGGCGAACCTCCTTGGGGAGTTCGTTCCACAGCCGGGGTGCCACAGCAGAGAAGGCCCTCCTCCTGGTAGACAAAAAAGCTTTAGGGTGCAATCCTATGTGTATTTAGACAGGAAAAAGTCCTACAACTCCCAGCACGCCCCAGCTAGACTTGTTCATGTCTAAACATGCATAGGATTGCACCCTTAATGGTCATTCCAAAGCAGTGGGGCAGAACCTCCGGCTCACAGGTGAAATCTGGTCTGCCTGGGGTCCCAATCCGGCCTGTTGGGGTTTCCGTTATCCCTTTATAATCAGATTTAAAATATTTTAATTCTGTATTTTGATTCCTTTTTTTCCCCTTTTGTTGCCCACTGCTTGGTAGTTGTGAGTAAAATCCAATGTAAGACTTTATACTGTTAGTTTTACCCTACCTAGTGTCTGTTTACCCTACCCTGTGCCTGTTTGCTTTCTCTTCCCCTCCTTATTGTTTTATTATGGTTTTATTAGAATGTAAGCCTATGCGGCAGGGTCTTGCTATTTACTGTTTTACTCTGTACAGCACCATGTACATTGATGGTGCTATATAAATAAATAAATAATAATAATAATAATAAAGTCTTGTGCTATGGCCTTGCCCATAAAAATGTAATGGTCTGTTACTCCTTTTCTCTGCAGCATGGCCTTGGCTCAGAATTCAAACCAAGAATCATGCTTCTAGAGCAGAGGTAAGCAATCTGGGGCCTTCCAGATGTTTTGGACCACACCTTCCATCCGTCTTGACCATTTGCTATGCTGGCTGGGGCCTTTTGGGAGTTATAAAGCATCTGGATGGTACCAGGTTGTCTACCCCTTGCCCTAGAGCAGCCTTCTTCCAACCTTGACCCCCTCCAGATGTTTTGGACTACAACTCCCATCATCCCTGACCAGTGGCTGTACTGGCTTAGGCTAATAGGTGCATCAGACTTGGGAAGCCTAGTTTATTGGTACAGTCCTTCAGCCCCCATCAGCATGGTAGACTGGTGAATTAGGAAACACAGAGCTAATTCCTGGCTCAAGAGTAAGAACTATGCTTAAACACCTTTGCCAATCTTCCCTGGACCCAATTTGCTAAGCTAAAAGATGTCCCTACCTCCGGAGTGCTGAGCTTGGAGGTAGAAAGTCCAGCTTCACATTCCTGAATTGCATGGGGGCAAGCGAAGAAACCACTATAAATGGATCCTTTGATGGATATCTCTCATATGAAAAAGCAGCTGTACACAAGATGCTTTCAATGCCACCCACATCCTCATTTGATTCCAAGTTGTTTCTGGTATCTGGGCTTCCTGAACTGTACAAATGGAAGCAGAGCCAAGCACTGCACACCCTAATGACAGCCTCATCTCCGCTTGGCAGGGGTGATCATGGCACTTTTGAGTCTGCCAACTGCAGAACTTCACATTGGTTGACCACCCGAGTGCTTGCAGCAAACCTGCAAGATTTCCTTCTGTTTCCTGTTTAACGCATAGCGAGCCAAGCAAAGGAATACAGGAGGCGAGGCCATTTGCGCACATGGGGAGCGAAGGGGGAATTTTCTGCCTCAGAGGAGTGACTCCGGGTGTGTCCACGACAGTAGTGTCATGGTAATTTTTGAAATGCAGACTCTCCTTGTGGCAGTCTGGATATCCACACCCCAAGGAGGATTCCAAACGGTAGGCAGCTGTGTTGGTCCATATCAACAAACCAGTTTGAAGGGTTTTCATCTGCTAGGATCAGGCCTTAAGACTCTTAATTGTCCATTTGAGTCCGAGCTGCCCAAAAATATGCTACCTCGCAACAAGGTACAATATAGCTTTGCTGGGAAAATGCATTTTCCCCCAGCGCTTGTGAGGAATGCAGCAAAGTCGAAAGGGAACAGTGAAGTCTACATGGGGTGGCGGATGACACCAGCCTCCCTGTCCATCAAAAGGTGCCGTGTCCCTAGGAGCCATGACTCCATGACACCAGTGGCTCATGGATGCCCATTTCGTGGGTAATAGAGTACTGCTGGAGATCCAGAGTGATCGCTGCTTCATTTTGTGTTTCATTGTGATAGTATGGAATATGAAACTTTCTGCTGAAATGCACCCTATGCAGAAAGTCCCCCACCCCACCCAAGACAACTCTTATTCTGAAGCATGTGTCATTTTTTTTTTAAAAAAAGGTAAAGTTATTTGGAATGTAAATTGAAGACGCTGATCTCAATTCTCCAAATGACATCGATTGCAATGAACTTGAACCCATTCACATTGAGATGATGCTAGATGAATGCCCGTCTTATGATGGCAGAGCAAAGGTTGTGCTGCCTGTATATTGCAAGCACTCTTGGGCTGTGGTGGGGTGGGTGGGGGCGCGCAGTATGTATCTGTTTGCTATGCAGACACCATGACCATCATCCCCATTACAGAATCCCAGTCTATGGGGTGTGGGCACTGGGTGCTAGGCCACAAATATGAAGGCTAGATAGCAAAGCTGCCCTCAACATCCCGCAGGTACAGCCCTTTACTTTCTCCTGTAATACAGAACAACATGTTAGCAACCATTACCCTAAGAAGGGGGGAAATGAAGGCTTGCACTGAGATTAGAGCTAAGAGATGAAATTGTGTCCTTCCCCAGTGAGCCAGGGATACAAGCTGCAAGCAATCTGGCCTGCTTCATTCTGGAGAGCCTGTGCTGGGTCCTGTTTCTTGGTAACACCATTTCTTGGTGACACAGGAGGGAGGAGGAGTTGCCTGAGTAAGATACAGGACCTGCCTCCTAATCCTAGGACCAGGGGCTCACTAAACTGGTGCCCCCCAGATGTTTTGGACCACAATCCTGATCAGCCCTGTCCAGGAGCGTCAATGGTCAGGGATGATGGAATTGTAGCCCAAAATATCTGGAAGGTACCAGGTTGAGGCAGCACTCGCTAAAATAATGTAATTTGGGGAACTGGCATATATATACCATAGTCAGAAAGTGTGATATCATTTTTTGAAAAAGATGTCGACTTGATTTTTACAATGGTTTGTTCTGATGACGCTGATTTGGCAGTATCTGTAACTACCTTGGGTTGAAATGTGAACAAGGACGCAGCAGGGCAGCACATCTGAAATGGTTTGGCAGGTTCTGTAAGAAGGGTGGGATTGTTACAATCTTCATCATGGTGATCTACGGATATGAATTGCCAGAGTTAAGCTGTTTAAGATGCAGTCTTGTTAGTTACACCATTGGAGATGAAAAGCCCCTGAACTTGGAGGCGTCGGGTCATCCAATGCAGGGCAGGAGGAACAACAGAGATTATCTTCACCTCCCTGTCTTCCTGCCCTGCAGATTTCACTAGATGGGCTTTTTGGCCCATCTAGCGATGGCACTTCAAGTATGGAAGAAAGGAGGCTTTTTTCCGTCGCTCCAAATGACAGCCCAGATAAATGCAACAGCCAGGAGTGCCTACTGTCTAATCAGCTTTGGCTGATATGCCAGCTGCACCCTTTCCTAGAGTCGGAAGACTTAAAGATGGTACTGGACACATTGGTAACTTCGAGGTTCGACTTCTGCAATGCGCTCTACATAGGGCTACCTTTGTGCCTAGTCCGGAAACTTCAGCTAGTTCAAAATATGGCAGCCAGGCTGGTCACCGGTACACCTAGGGGTGACCACATTACACCAGTTTTAAATCTCTTCACTGGCTGCCAATTAGTTTCTGGGCGAAGTATAAAGTGTTGGTTATCACTTTTAAAGCCCTACATGGTTTTGGGTCCAGGGTACCTGCGGGATTGCCTTCTCCCATACGATCTGCCCCACACACTCAGGTCTTCTGGGAAGAATTTACTCCAGCCAACGAAAACAAGGCTGACAACTATTACCCAAAAGACCTTTTCTTCTGCTGCTCCCAGTTTGTGGAATGGCTTGCCGGGAGAGATTCATCAACTTAACAGTCTTCCAGAATTTAAGAAAGCCATAAAGACTGGTCTCTTCCGGCAGGCCTACCCAGCTGAATTTTAAGATGCCTTTTTAATAATGTGCTGCTTTTAATAATGTACTAGTTTTAAATGTTTTAATTAGTTATATGTATTTTATGGTGTTTGCATTTGTGTTGTACCCCGCCTCAGACAATGTCTAGGGACCATAGGACTGTGTCCTTAAATGCTTATATTTCTGCATGGTCTGTTGCTGGATTGTAGAATCTGGCCGTGAGGAACTAACAGCCTGATTCTTTCTATGAAGGTTGGTGGAGAAGTAGGCAATTAGGAGCAGAGCAATCTGTTTCTTTTCCTTCCCTCCATCTTCAACCACATTAGCTAGAGGCCAGATTGAGCACTTTCTCCAACCTTCGCTTTGTTTTCGGTTTACCATACAGGCACCCGGTGTCCCCTTATTGATGCACGCCTTGCATAAAGTTGTCCAGTTGCCATGCCAACTGCACCTGCTGTTCGAGAACTGGCTCAAACAATAACTATACATATTAGGAATGTGCATCAGATTTGGCCTGAAGCCCGAGCTGAATTAGGCCGCTTTGGAACATTTGTGGTACATCCCAAAGCAAAACAGGCTTTCCTCTGAAGCGACCAGAAACGAATCCGGACCCAGCTCAGGTTTTATTACTGACTTGAACTTTGGAGATACAGACACTCTAAGGCCTTGGCTAGACCTAAGGTTTATCCCGGGATCGTCCCTGCCTGCTCCCGGGATATCCTGTGTGTCATTTATGTGAACAGGGATGATCTCGGGACAATCCCGGGATAAACCTTAGGTCTAGCTAAGGCCTGTGTCTCTTCCCCAATCAGCATCTTTTGGTTTCATTTCTCTAAAGAACTTCCAGGGCTCAGGAAGATACATTGCCCTTGGACTGCCCCCTCCCCCTAGGGCCTGCACCACCAAAATTTGGTCATGTAACAATGGCAGCAAGGGGAAATAGCTTGCTTCTAAAGGCAAAATGTGTGGGTTGCTGCTGAAATTTGTTACTACAGCAGCTACAGAGATGAAGTCTCTTCTTTCGGAGAAACCAGTCCTGTATTTGAAGAGCTGTCAGAGGACCATCTTCTATTTGGAGGCATCCTTTATTTAAAGGGCTGTTCTGTCTCAGAGCTCCATCACACCTACTTTTTTTATCCGGTTTTCATCCACAGTTTCCCCCTACATTTCCTTAGTAAGTTGAACACTGGGCACTTTCATGTCTGTGCATTGTTGTGCTCTTTCAGCTCATGTATCTTTTCACCTGGAGTGCTACTATGCTGGTGAAATCTCCCACCCTGCCCCCTATATTCTCCTTTCCCCTGCAGTTAATTTTTTACTTTTAAAAAATATGTCTTTATTTCTGCCAAGTACAATAGTACAGCAGCCTGAAACTGCACAATTATAGTAAAACAACACATTACACTTTCCCCTAAGATCATGTTAAACATACTCCAAGGAAGGGAGGCCGCTTGTAGGAAGCAGGAGGGAGTGCATGGGCCGAGACTGTTGCTGCTGCTTGGCTTGGGAAAGGTTTACCAGGGAGGAGGAGTGAAGGTGTGTTTTGCTCATTTCAAAGGGTGGGCAGATGAACAATCATTTTAGCTAATTTCTTTTGTAAAGGTGGTCAGGCATCTCCTTTGCTCCAAGGTAACCAAAATGCTTACATCTGCATAAGTTTTAAAGATAAAGGGATCAAACTTGTCACAGTGATAGCTCTTAAAAAGGACTTTAGCCATGCCAAGTTTAAATCAGATCCATTCTTCTCTTGATTTTTAAAGATTTTTTTTAAAATTTCCCCCCTTAAACCCTTTCCCTTCAGTCCACCAATGCAAAAGTCCAACTGTTTGCATTTGTAAAGGATCTATTTTCCTTTACTTTGATAATGTCAAACTGTGTAATGATGCAATGGTGTGCCTAAGGGATTATGGAAAGTCAACCCTTCACATGTGCACGGACTGTGCTCCCTATCCTCATTTCAACGAAATATTGTTGCACTATAAAACTTAGGAGAAAGGGGCAGGGGGGGGGGGAAAGAACACACAATGCTTTCCCTAGGATCCTTATGAACCAGCTTTAACCATGGTGAATAAAGCAAAAATCCTTATTTACTGTGGTTAAAGCTGTGGTTTAAGGTGTCTCCTGAACACAGCTTGGCTTTCTGGCTTAACCACCATGGCTAAAGCCATGGTTTAAGGTGTTTTCTGAATGGGGCCTTGAGAAAGAGAGAGAGGGAGGGAGGGAGAGGGAGAGCGAGCGCTAAATGTTTCAGCTTCTGCTCTCTTAAGTAGCTGCACAAGTATGTCGAGGACAAAAGCTAAAACGTTTAGCTCTCTCTCTCTCTCTCTCTCTCTAAGTACTTGGTTGTTAGTCTTTTTATCTCTCTCTCTGTTTCTTTCAATCCTATTCAGAAACAGAATATTTGTATTCTATAGTTGCTACTAATTTTGCATAATTTTATTTCAAATGAAATGTGTAACTGCTTGCTCTCTCTCTCTCTCTCTCTCTCTCTCTCTCTCTCTCTCTCTCTCACTCACACACACACACACACACACACACACACACACACACACACACTATTCCCATGCTTAAATCCTATTTTCCACATTCTTTTCTCATTTCTGGGATGCCAGCACTCAAATCAGAGGCCTCTATGAGTTTCCCAAAAAAATATGAAAGTTTAATACCCAGGACCCAGCTGTGAAAAGACTAGCCAAGAGTGTTCAAAATGAATACTAAATTGGATTTGCCTTATCTTTTTACTTTTATCAACTTTATGCATTTTAAAAGTTTTGTAGGGTTGATGACAGTGTGTATTTAATGGTACTCACTGGTCCACGTTCAGTCCATCACTTCAAAAATCTAGAATTTGCCTTTGAATGGCTTTCCTGCTGAGATCAAGGATGAAGAGGGTTTGCTTAGTACAGCTGCAAAAAGAAATGAAAGAAGAAGGCAGTTGGAAGGTGGGTGGTCTGATGCTTGGAGAACTAGCATTGCCTGCTGGTTATGTGTTCTCTGAGCCCCTGTACTTTCATGCCTGGCCTGTAGATTGGTGAATAATGGCTAAACTAAATGTGATGTTCCTTGTCCTGTGGCCCTGTTGGTGGTCATTGTGGCGTTACACCCCACAAGTCAATTCCAAATGTATGTCTGCAGTTTGTAAGTCTGTGGTTTTTAGAATGTTGGCCTGAGTGGGCGGAGTTAGAATGTCTTGGGAAGGGGGAGGAGTGATATATAAGGGAATGACGGAGGGGATTGAGAGGATCTTTTCAGGGAAACTTTTTAAGGAGACTTGTTAGGTACTCTTAGAGTCTGTAGTGCTCTCTGTGTTTAGGGTACTTAAGTTCTGGGAAATTTGAGGGTCAGTGTAGTGAGTGGTGTCTTTAGAGTGTGGTGTACACGTAGTGGATGTATATTAATCAATACTGATAATAAAGAAAGTTCAAGAGTGATTGTGTGAGAAAAAGGAAAGCGTGAATGTGAATGAGTGACAGGATTGTATGGAAGGTTTCCAAAAGGTTTTTAAATGTTGTTATTTGAAACAAAGCTTATGAACTTTTAAAAATAAATTTTGATTGTTTTGTCTTTAAACTACCACAAAAATCCCACGTGTCTGTTTGGCATTTATCATCTTAAGTTTACACATTTAACACCCACTCTGACAATCATTCACCTAAGCAGATATAACTCACAGCGCATTATTATTATTAGGGGTGTGCATGGACCCCCCGCTCCGCTTCACTTGCAGATCCGCCATTTTCCGGATCGGGCCGCTCCGCCCCGCCCCCGCTCCGCCCACTTCCGCTCCGCTCCGCCCGGAGCTCCAGATCCGGATCCGGAGCTCTGTTTCCCCCCCCATAGGCTTGCATTGAAAGCTAAAAAATTATACAACTTTTTTTCTGTTCAAGTTAGAAACCTCATGTTTGGCACCATGACACCTCATGGGGATATACACACGCACGCCAAGTTTCAAAGCAATCCCATCATCCCCTGATTTTTGGCGAATTTTTGAAAATCGGGCACCCCACACACAACATCCCTGCGAGGTGGGCAGGGGAGGAGGGAGGGAAGGCATGCAGGCATGCAGCTGGCATTTCTGGGGGCATAAGGAAGTGAGCCAAGGATAAGCCAGTAATGCATATAAAATGGAATAAATCAATCAATAAACAAAGGAGGGGTGGAATTAAAAGCAGCAGTGTTGCTCAATAAACACCAAGAAGAATTTTTTAAAAAAGGCTATATCTGTCTTTTACCAGCAATAGGGGGACGTGCCCGGGGGAGGGGGAAGTAGCTGCCAGTTCAAGACAGCCACCAACAGCTCTGAGAAGAAGTAAAACACTCACTTCAACTCATAACAGGCATTGCTCCACCACTGAGAAGTAAACGCTCACTTCAACTCATAATAGGCATCGCTCCACCACTGAGAAGTAAACGCTCACTTCGACTCATGATAGGCATTGCTCCACCGTTTTACTCTCTTTGGAAGGCTCTAATGGCCTTCCAGTGCAGGAGAGAGTGGGGGCACGTCCACGATGAGATGCCCTAGGGGAGCTCATCCCCTTGCACCACATCTATTCAGTTGTTCACCAAGGTTAGGGTGGGGAGCAGTGCTGTGTTTCTATCTCTTATTCTTGGCTTAGTATATGATTTCAGGTTGTGTTTGTGCATTTGGTAGGGCTACTGTTTTAAAAAACACTGGGAAAAGCCCGTTCAGATGAAGAAAGAGAAGTTTCCCAGAATCCCAAGTTACCCGTTTTGCCTATCCCCTCCTCTAACTTTGGGATCATGTGATCATGACCGGGAGCTGACTCTGCCCCTCAGCCCTTTGAAAAAGGTATTTTTCCCGCCGATTTTTAAAAAACTTCTAGCGCGCGACCCGAACAACGCAGAAAGTTGAGAGTAGTCTCAAAATGACCCGCATCCACGACTCTCTGTGCACAAGGATTTTCAGAATGATAGCTTAAAAACCAACCCAGTTATGCCCGAGTCTTTCCCTCAATGCAATCCTATGGGCGAAAAGCCGAAAACGCCGTTTGAGCCGCGCGGTTGACCCGATTTTCACAAAAATATAGCACGTGACCCAGACAACACAGAGAGGTGAGAGTGGTCTCAAAATGACCCCCATCCACGACTCTCTGAGCACAAGAATTTCTAGAACGATAGCTTCAAAAAGAACGTAGTTATGCGCGATTATTTGCCGCAATGCAATCCTATGGTGAAATGTTTTCAAGATGGCGACCGGAGCGCTCCGCCTGAACTAGGAGCTCCGAAAAATGGCCGCTTCTCTTCGCCTTGCTTCTAGGGGGTCCGCGGTCCGCTCCTACTCCGCCTCTGGGTAAGGCGGAGCAGGCCAATCCGCTACTGCTTCTACGCTCCTAATCGGAGCGGATCACACCCCTAATTATTATATATATTAAAATCCATTCTCCATTTTAAACCCCTTTCTCCACATAGTTTGGAGGAAGGTGGGTTTTATCCCTTGCCTCAGGAGTATCAAGTGGTGGTGCTTGACTTGAGCAGGGAGTAGCTGCGGCCGGGTCTGGTGTTCAGAGCCTGTGTCGTGGCAGTCATCCTCCTCAAACCAGCTCTTTACCTTTTTTTTTTAAAAAAAATTAAGTGTACATTTCTTGCATTCTCACAATGAACATTGTGTGGGCAGTGCTTAATTGGGTCCCGTTGGTGAAGGGAAGAGAACAAATAGGCACACAGGCATAGCTGGGATAACAAATTGGCCACAAATTTATTGACTCACTTGAATAGGCTTGGCGGTGGCACAGGCCATGGACCATGTCATTGGCCAGCCCACCTGCTGACTGATTCTCCTTCCTGGCCTGCGAGGAACACTGGTGGTGGATGGCAAAGCATGGTCCGCACACCACAGTGCAGACCATTAATATGAACCTCTTTCCACCACCATGGACATGGCCAGCTTGAAGCCCTCATGCTGGTCTGGTCTTGGTGCCACGTCCCTGAGATCCCTCACTGGAATCCTCACCATGAGAGAGCAGGGAGCCCAATCCTGCTTCCCCTCACCAATTAATCTGGCCCAATGCCTATCACAACTACGGAAGTTGTGACAAATGTTATAAAAGGAAGCATCCACAAAGAATTTGCTGACAGGCCAGATCAACTTATTTACAATGGAATTAATCTGGGAATGGGGAAGGCAAAAACCCTGTGCAGTCTTTGCCAATTGGTATGTGGGTAAAATTCCTTCCCAGACCCATTATTTCATCAATACTTCTGCCACTGCAAGACATCTTACTACTGGAAGTGGATGGGTGGGGAAGTCAGCAACTGCAAGCCTGCAGCCACATGGGAGGTCTGCCTTTAGGGGCATCAGGTTGAACTGGAGTGAGAACAAAGGAGAAGTCTTGTTCTGCTGGGTCCACCTCTTTGGCACCCCCCCCCCAATCAAATTACTGTTTGGATCAGCAGTCCACCTCCTGGGAAGGAGATGCTGCTGCTGAAGTTGTGAAACTGCTCCTCACCAGCCTTTCTCCCCTCACTGCTGGCAGCCACACTTCCACAAATCACAGCTCCCTGCTAAGAAAAGAACTCAGTTTCGATCTAGTTTGGCCCTTAAAAGGCTGCAGATCAACCATGTTGTCTCCTACTAATGAAATGCTTCCTGTAAAATCTGCTCTGAAGTCGTCACTGCTGGGGTAAGAAGGAACATAAAGCAGTAGGATTTGGCAAGGGAGAAACTCTCTCTCTCTCTCTCTCTCTCTCTCTCTCTCTCTCTCTCTCTCTCTCTCACACACACACACACACACACACACACACACACACACACACACACACACACATCCTTGCCCCAACAAACATTGCATCTATCTAAATATCTATTTTTGAAGTCAAATCTGGATGTGGCTGACCTTTTAGGAGACCGACAGTAGTCATAGATATATGAGTGAAAGAATGGGACATTTAGGTCTGCAGTGTGGGGTGGGATGGAATTATAGTGTTGCCAATTTACCCCCTAATGAGAGAGTCCCAATAGTCTAGCTCCTGCCTATCTCTCCTCTCTCATCTCACACTATCGCCCCGCTCGGGCTCTCCGCTCCTCTGATGCCATGCTTCTCGCCTGCCCAAGGACCTCCACTTCCCTTACTCGGCTTCGTCCTTTTTCTTCTGCTGCCCCTTACGCCTGGAACGCTTTTCCAGAACACTTGAGAACTACAAACTCAATCACTGCTTTTAAAACTCAGGTAAAAACTTTTCTTTTCCCTATAGCCTTCAAATATTGAGTTTGTTCTGACTCTATACTGTTAGCTTCACCCTACCCGGTGCCTGTTTACACTTCCCTGTGCCTGTTTGCATTCTCCTTCCCTCTTTATTGTTTACTACAACTTATTAGACTGTAAGCCTATGTGGCAGGGTCTTGCTATTTACTGTGTTATCTGTACAGCACCATGTACATTGATGGTGCTATATAAATAAATAAATAATAATAATAATAATAATAATAATAATAATAATAATAATAAGAAGAAGAAGAAGAAGAAGAAGAAAGCCTTCAAGTTTGAAGCCTCTGTTGTTCTCAGATGTGCAACCAATGACTTCCATTGGTCAAAATGAGCCTTTGCCATTGCCTCAGCTACTGAGGCCCTATGGAATATTTGTGAAGATTCCAAGCTGTTAAAAAGGTTAACCATTGCCCCTTCATTTATTTCGTCCTATAGGTGAAAAGGCCAGCTGTAAAAGAGGACAGGGCTCCTGCACCTTTAACAGTTGTATAGAATTGAAGTGGTGGTGGTATGAAAGTGGTATATAAAAGGCAGGAGTCACACTACTGCTTTATAGCAGTATTGAAGTGCACTGACAACTGTTGGGGCCCATTGACACATACCATATACCGCTTTCATACCACTTTCATAGTGTTATATCCTGCATGGTGTAGAAATGTCATGGGCCCCAACGCTTGTCAGTGCACTTCATTACCACTATAAAGCAGTAGTGTGGATCCTGCAGTGAACTTCAATACTGCTATAAAGCAGTAGTGTGGTTCCTGCCTTTTATATACCACTTTCATAGTGGAATATCCTGGTTGGTGTACATTTATTTATTTATTTATTACATTTTTATACTGCCCAATAGCCGAACTCTCTGGGCGGTTCACAAAAATTAAAACCATAATAAAACAACCAACAGGTTAAAGGCACAAATACAAAATACAGTATAAAAAGCACAACCAGGATAAAACCATGCAGCAAAATTGATATAAGATTAAAATACAGAGTTAGAACAGTAAAATTTAAATTTAAGTTAAAATTAAGTGTTAAAATACTGAGAGAATAAAAAGAGAATAAAAAGGCGACAGAAAGAGTACAGTGTAGGTGCCAGGCGGATCTCTCTGGGGAGCTCATTCCACAGCCGGGGTGCCACAGCGGAGAAAGCCCTCCTTCTAGTAGCCACCTGCCTCACTTCCTTTGGCAGGGGCTCACGGAGAAGGGCCCCTGTAGATGATCTTAAGGTCCGGGCTGGTACATATGATCCCTAGGAGGCATTATCAAAGTGATGATCACTGATTAGAGAGCCAGTGTGGTGTGGTGGCTAGAGTGTTGGTCTGGGAGTTGGGAGAGCTGAGTTCTAGTTTCCACTCAGCCATGGAGGCTCACTGGATGACTTTGGGCCAGTCACAGGCTCTCAGCCCAACCTACCTCACAGGAGTGTTGTTGGGAGAATACAATGGAGAGGAGGAGGATTATGTACACCATCTTGAGTTCCTTGGAGGAAAAAAGGCAGGATATAAATGTAATAAAAGAATAAATTAATAAAGTGCTATGTGTGAAGTGTGTGTGTGTGTGTGTATATATATATATATATATATGGAATGTGCTGGCATGAATGAAGTCTGCATCGAGGGAGTGTGTGAGAGAATGAACACATAGCACACAACCTCCCTCAGGCCACCCAAAGTGCCGAGCTCCATCATCTGCGTTAGGCAAGATAAATGTACCCTGGACTGGCTGCCCTCTGGTTTCTGTCTGCATCAAATCAATACTGTTTCAGTTTGAATGTGTACAATTTGTAGGGTCAAGAATGGATGTTCCGGATGAGTGCATCCAATACTGTAAGTTGAATGGAACATCTTTTTCCCTGCCCACATCCAAAGCCATTTAGAACCGAGCAATTCCTGTTGTACGACAGCCAATAATAAGGTGGGAAAGCCTTATTTTTGGTGCATCACATTCTCTGAAGTTATAGAATAATGCCTTAAACAAAATATGTGGGAAGCATCCAGCGGGGGCTGGTGGCTCTGATGTCAGTGGGGCTGTGAATCTGCTCTGGATTTCAGTCAGAACGAGTGAGACTGAGGGCAAGTCTACATGAGGGATTATCCCGGGGATCACCGGGATAGCCAGGATGGCTTTAATCCCAATTTTCCCCACAGTCTTGGGGTCATCCCGAGACTGTGGGACGTGTGGGCATCCATCCTGGTTTCTTCCCAGTTCCTCATGAGTAAACACGAGGAGCCAGGAACCGGGCATGGGGCACAGAGCTCTTCAGGAGCTCCGTGCCCATAGGGGGGAGCAGGATTTTTTTTAAAAAAACCTACCTGGATCACACTCATTTTCAATTAAAAACAAAAAACAAAATGGTGGGTGCAACACCCTCTTCCTCCAGGGACGTCGCATGTCACATGTGGACTGAGGGGGAGGATCTCGTGATCATAAAATTATGAGATCCTGCCCCTCCCTCCTGGAAAGCCAGGAGGTCTAGACATGGCCTGACTCTAAAGGAGCTCTCCAAGGTGCTGAACCACTGACATTGGCACCACCAGCCTTCCCTGGGGGCATCTGCAGCTTGCTTTGCACCCCTCCCCTTTCATTATTTTAACTATACTAAATCTATAATCAAACTGGAGGGAGCTTTTTCAATAAGAAGAAGAAGAAGAAGAAGAAGAAGAAGAAGAAGAAGAAGAAGAAGAAGAAGAAGAAGAAGAAGAAGAAGAAGAAGACTCCTCTGGGCAGAACCAACTGCTTTGAAATCATGGTGAAATTTCTGAGTGGCAGGTGCTTGTGATCATCTGCTATCTCTAGTCTGTATAAAATTAGATTGACGGAGAAATGATATCTCAGCTATTTTCCATTCTTTCTCCCAACACTGCAGTTCCTGAAGTTGAGCTACAGCTGCAGCCAAGTGCACAGTTGGGCTCAGCTAGGTGAACAAAAACGCTATAATTAGGACTGTGTGTACTCTGTACTCAAGATGATGCAGCCAGGCAGCCCAAGTTCTGTGCTAAGAAAAAAAGGCTGAATTCTGTGTGCATTCTAGCTTTGCTCTATTTTATATGATTCTTAATTTTTGTACTATTTTGCAGAACGTACTCTGGCTTTGCTGGCCATGGGGAGGGGCCAGATTTATGCCAATCTGTGAAGCCCCGCCCCAGGACCCTGGAAAAGCTTTCTCACCTGCTTCTTTGCCTTCTGGGGCTTAGCAGACTCATTGCCACCACATTTTCAAACACATCTTTGCAGCGGTAAGGAGTAGAAACTTTGTGGTTTAATGACAGCTGGGATTCTGAGGAAGTTGAATTCTACATCCAGTCTTGCTTTTCTGTGCTTTGCTGGTACACCCTAAGCAAGGGGACACAGGCATAGCCCTGGCTATATCCATGTTTTTGTAATCTCTGGGATCAATTATTCTAATGTGTCTTAAACAGGGCTGCCTTTCAAGGCAGTTCCCCAAGTGCAGAAGGTGATAGCCTGCTTGCTCACTCAGGAGGAGATAGATCCTGTCCTTTCTGGACCTATCACTGGCTGTGCTTTTATATTGTATTTTATAGCATGTTTTTATACTGTTTGTTTTATACTTTGAATGGTTTTAATTTTTGTGAATCGCCCAGGGAGCTTTGGCTATTGGGCAGTATAAAAATGCAATAAATAAATAAAATAAAAGTGCTGAAACTGTTCCACTGGCTTGTAGTGTTCTGGGATCAGCTCAAGGGTGTGGCAGGCCAACATTTCATATGTTAAAAACAGGGGCACCGTGGAAGGAAAGTCGGCTCTCAAGACTGCTTCCTGGCCTCCCACTGGAGTCGAGGACCCGTTGTTGTTGTTGTTGTTATTAAATTTATATCTCACCTATATATGGAATACTCTGGGTGGCATAGAAAGTTAAAACAATTTAAAAAGATAAAACAATCAATAAAACCATGCAGCATAAAAATAATATGTAACAGTTAGCAATCCAATTCCAAAAAGGGAAGGCCTTCCAGAATAATAGTCTTTAATGCCTGCTTAAAGGCATCCAAAGAAGTCAGAAGGTGCATTTCAATTAGCAGGTCATTCCACAACTGAGGAAAGGGTCCCATGGCATGTGGCCCCCAATCTCACATTCGGCAGTCATAGCATTCGGGCCGGAACACAGGGGTGGAGGCGCTCCCTGAGGTACCTTGGACCTAGATAATGTGAAGCCTTAAAGGTAATCACCAGCACCTTATATTTTGCCCAGAAAGGAATTGGCAGCCTTGGAGAGGACAGACCTCTGTTTGATGGGCTGTCTGGGTTAAGTCTACTTTGAAGATAAAGAACCATCAGAAGGAAAAGCAGAGCTGGGGTCTTGAAATTGCCCAGCAATGGGTAAGCACCTAGGTTTCCTGGGTGGGGGGAGCATGTCTATACCATATGGTGTAGAGGGAGGGAGGTGGGAGGATCTTGGACTTACATGCTTCTGAGATTGTCGCAGGGTGTCGCACGACATCCTGGGAAGAAGAGGACGTTGTATATTTATTCCCGCTCACCCCACCCCTGATGCCCAGGTCCTGGCTCCTCGTGAGTAACCGGGACAAAATTGGGATGGCTGCCCACACATTCTGTGATCTCAGGACGATCCCGAGACCATGGGAAAAGTCAGGATTAAAGCCATCCTGGTTATCCTGGGAAAACAGAAGGGATCATCCCTCCCTGCACCCGGGATCCCCTGTGCATCATTTGCACAGGGATGATCATTCGCAGGGATGATCCCGGGGTGATCCCTGGGATACTGTCCCGTCTAGCCATGCCCCTGGGCTAGAGCTACACCACTGCTTTATAGCAGCATTGAAGTGCACTGGTAACTGTTGACGCACATTACACCTTCCATACACTGCTTTCATAGTGGTATTTCCTGCTTTTTATTCCATGTAATGCAAAATACCACAGCAAATGTCATTGTGTGTCCTATGAGGTACAAATATAGCATTACCACGATGGACTCTTAATGATTCGACACAAGGGTAGATCTGGCCCTGGTCATTGTTTACCCTGTGGTGCTGAGATGTATTGTATTTCTATTCAAGCAATAGTAATGATGTCTAAATTTGAGTCTACATCAGCATATGCAAATGTTATGCGAATCTGTGCCATTTTTGGTAAGGCGATTCCTCTCTTCTTTTTTGGGCAATGCACTACCCTACTTGTCAGTTCCTCTTCTTCCTCTCCTCAGCAGCTGAAAAATCTTGGACTTCCTTCTCTACTAATCCATTCATCCTTGGCTGCTGGTTTCCTGGTGCTATTTCATACATCTTTACAGTATTGTTAGGAATCTTTGGGACGTGTGTGTGAGGTTGAGTGGGAGTTTGTGTGTGTGTATGTATGTTTGGGGGGAGTTTACCTAAATAGGTTCTGCTCTTTGGTGTGGCATTAAGTGTGAAGGTCAAAGCCTGCTAACAGCATTTTTTATGATGAAACAAATGTGGGACTCGTGAGCCCAAGATTATGGAAAGGCTAACCTTTCAGATGATTAAAAATATGCAAATTTAGGCAGAGGCATGGATTCTTATTTATCTAAAAGTGATGTCAGTGAGCATGTGCAAGGCGGAGAAGTTCAAACTGGGTAGAAGTGACTTTTTACCTGTAGTTATGAAGGAAAGCTGGTAGTGAAAGACACGTCTTGGGTCTTTCGAAATAAGTTTAGGTTGCAGAATAAATGAGTTATGGTGGCAAGATAATGTGTTATTTCGTTTGATCGATTTGGGCTGCCATTGGATACACACTCAATTTATGTGGGAGCAAGCCCAGTGGTTCTTACTGATGGGTATACATGCATGGGATTGCAGTATAATTTATTTCATTTTTATTAGCAACCAACACTCTCTGGGTGGTTTGTCTTCAATTCCTTTCAACCTCAGATCATATTTAACCCTACCTGCTACAGGGGACCATTAAAAAAAAAATCTTTAGCGTTATATATGGTTCCTTCCCACATTCATTCTCTGGCCTAATCTACACCAAGCAGGATATTGCACTATGAAAGTGGTATATAAAAGGCAGGAGTCACACTACTGCTTTATAGTGGTATTGAAGTGCACTGACAACTTTTGGGGCCCATTGACACATATACCATATATCATTTTCATACCGCTTTCATAGTGCTATATCCTGCTTGGTGTGGCTCCTGCCTTTTATATACTACTTTCATAATGCAATATCTTGCTTGGTGTAGATTAGGCCGCCCCCCCCCTCTCTCTCTCTCTCTCTTTCTCTGGCATTTATCTTCATCACATGCTTCCCAACCTGTTGCCCTCCAGATGTGTTAGACTACTATTATCAACATCCCCAGCCAATATGCATATTGGGGACAGCTGTTTTATAGTCATTCCCTCTCCCCAGGTACCAGGAGAAGGGTAGGTTCTGACCAGTGGGGGCTAGTGGCATTGATTTCACTGGGGATGTGAATTCATTCCAGGTTTCAGTCCGAACCAGCCAGAACTCTAAAGGAGCTCTCCAAAGTGCTGAACCTATTTTGGGTATGAGTTCAGGACCTTGTATAACTCTTTGGCCATAGCTAGACCTAAGGTTTATCCCTGGATCATCCAGGGGTCAAACCTGTTCATCTAGGTGACACACAGGAGATCCAATGCTCAGGCACGGGTGAACCCTGGATGATCCCAGGATAAACCTTACGTCTAGCTGTGGTCTTTGAGCTCTGGTTGGTTCTCTCTAAAACCCAGAACGGATTCACAATACCACCAAAATGAGAGTCACCAACCTCCATTGCTTCTGACTTCTTGACATCCTCACCAAACGACAAGTGCCAGAATTCTTTGGTGGGAGCTAAGACAGGCAAAACTGTATAAAATTAATATATGGTCTATATAACTTTGGCCAAAATATAGGTGCTCCTGGGGAATAATCTCATGGGATTTGAAAGAGAAAGGAGGATCCCTCAATCTCCCTAAACGGCACCTCTGGATTTATCAGTGGAGGTGAGAATAAACCAAGGCCCAGGACTTTTGAATGGCATATTCTACTCTAGACCGGACACAAGCGGACACACAGGCTTCGTTCTTGGCACAAATGGGAAGAGTTATTCATTTCTGCTGTTCTATATGCCAACCACACCCTAAGATAGGAAACAATTGTTACGGGAGAAAGACAGACCCTTTGGGCTCTTGGCAAAAATATACACAGTCTGTCTATTGACTCAAAACAAAAGAAGCAGCAGATGCTACCCATAGGGAAGCAGCGAGAATTTCTATCAGGGTGACAGACACACACAGAATGGGGAAAACTGACAAGCATTTGAGTGACCAAAAAAGAAAAAAAGAAAAGAAAAGCTAGGGATGCTAAGGGAGGATTAGTGATGTGATACAATTTGGGTAGACTTGTTTATTCCACTGCAGCAGTTTCTAAAGGACTTTGAACTGATGAGTGCCTGTAGCTCAGTAATGGGAGATGAATTATATAATACTCCTAAAAATGGGTCTTTGAGCTGACTCATATGCTCACATTTTGCAAGCACAGGGTGGCCAGAATGCCGGAAAATTTTGGTGTGAATATTTTATGCATATCAATTACTTCTTTCTAGCCAACGCTCACATTTCCTGTGCTAGTTCGTAATCTGATGCTTGGGGCATTGCTGTGCTAATAGCAAGCATCTCCATTGGGGGCAGAGAGTTGAAAGGCCTCCAGGGAAAGCTTGATGTGAACTAAGAAGGGAGGCCAAAGAACCAAGTGGTGATGTAGCAAGAGCAGCAACTCCAGAAGAGCATGTTGGAACTAGCTGCATGGATCTAACCATGGTGTTGTGGAGCCAAGGCTCACAGGGATACAGCTCTGACACTTTTTTATTAGCTGGGACACGGGTGTCATCTGCCACTGCCACCCTCAGAATTCCTTGTAATGCAAAGTTTTTTGGGGTGGTTTAGTGCCAGGATCAGACCTGTTCCCCCTAGTGTGGGGGAAGGGGTTTCGGGCCCCGAATCAGACTCCGAATCTGAAGAGGAAGAAGGACCAGGACCAGAAGTATGCCAGCCAAAACAGGAAGCTGTGAAAGAGATTCTCCAACACTCTTCAGGAGTCAAGGATGAATCCTCCCAGGAGCTTATTGGTCAGGATGCTGAAGGCTCAGATGCTATCCTCCTCCCATCCCTGGGAAATCAGCCTCTGTCAGAGGGGGAACAGAGTTTGGAGTTGACAGATCCCAGAGTCCACTGCACAGTGAAGTGGGCAGAGTTAAGAGGAGGTGGAAGGTGGTCCCTTAGGGTAGCCACTCACCAGAGGCCTCTCCAAAAAGACCCTCCCTGAGGTACAGTGCTTGTTGGATTGTGGTGAAACTCTCCATTTTAGTTGAAAGGCAACTGCCTAGCTTCATTAGGTTAATTAAGCTTAGAGGATAGCTCCTAGCATTCACACTCCTATCAAGTGTGAGGAGATGTTTATTTGCTGAATAAAGCTCTGTGGATTACATGGTGGACCTTTATTGTCTCTCATCTCGGTGGGAGGGCTTGGAATCATTATACTTGGCCTTGAATAGGCAATTGAGGGAGCAATCCTATAGCCCATAGACAGAGTCTGGGAGATCAAAGGATACTTCAGATTCCTGGATCCAAGATTGGAAACAGCACTCCAACGTCAGACCCAAGAATCCTCCCCTGCCCCCTCACATCCGACATGGAGAGAACTGCATCGTTTGCCTCTTGGAGATCCCAAGGGTGATCTCAGAGGGAAAGGAAAGAGGGTGTGCCAGTGGATGGGGAGGGGAGGAGACAGCTTACTTGGTGTCCCGAGGCCTCTCGAGCCTCTTTCCCTCCCACTCTCTGATGCCACAGCTAGACAGGCAAAAAGCCCATCTAGCTAAATTGCAGAGCAGGAGGCAATAGAGATGTGCACTCCACTCCGCATAACCGAGGGTCTGTCAGAGGTCCATCGGAGTTCCAATCTCACAGAGTGGATATTGGATGGTTTTAAAACTAGCAGATCCCGTTAGTGCGGAGCGAAGTTCATTTGGAGCTCTGAAGGTATCTGAAGTATCCAAAGGTTTTTTAGGATTTGTGAGGGGTCATTTTAACTTGAAGGACTAACTGAGCACTTTTCCATATTAGGAAGATGCTAGTGGGGGAGGGGTAGTTTTGAGACTGACGTCTGTGGTTAACCAATAGCCACAGTCTCCTCCCTGTACCCCCCTCTAAACACAGTGCTTAAGGGGAGGGATTGTGAATGATATAACCCATTTCCCCCTGCCCTGGAACTCATTCATTTGCTAGCTCATGGAGTGGTAGGAAGGAAGCAGGAGAGAAAGAGTCCAAGTTCTGCTCCCCATATGCACTTCTTCTCTCTCAAGAGAGCTTGCAGAACTTTCAGAAACTAACCTCCTATAAAAATCAAAGTCCCCTGTGTGTGTCAACTTGGTACCATATACTATATGTTTCAATTATGGGAGCTGTGTCTAAACTACAATGAAACTACAACTAATTTTCTTCACTTCTTGAAAAATTGATGTTGGCTGAAAGGAAGGATTTAGGAAAAATGGCTGACATGATGAAAATAATGAAAACCATTCCATGTAGATGAGTTGTCTCAGGAAGTGCTGATGACTGGCAGGCAGTGTAGATCCATACAGTCTCACAAGCCAATATTAGGATACAGAAAAGAATCTCATGTCAAAGGCTGATCTGTGTACCGCAAGTATGGACGCAACTCGGCCAGACGTAAAGTCAAGAGAAGAAGGGGTGGCAAGAGAAAAGTTTGCTATTGCTAGCACTAGTACCTCCTGTTTTGAAGACAGGACTCAAGTTTACATGCTTTGAAAAAATATATAAAAACTAAAGGTATTTATATTTATTTTTGTTCTGTCTGACCTCTCATAGGGAGAGCACACACACCCATTTCACCCCATTAGAGCAAATGGTCAGGGAACACAGCAGATCTCTATTTTTATAAACTGAAGATGCATCAGCAAAGTAAAGGATAAAAGGTCCTGGGCAGTTTCAGATGTGTGTGTGTGTGGGGGGGGGGAATGGTTTGAGGAATGGTCCCTAAAAATCAAGGGATGAAGGGATTTGCTTCCAACTTGGTATGGCTAAATCCCTACTTAAGCACTACTGGGGTGCCAAGTTTCATCTCTTTAACTTTAAAAATGACAGAGCTGTGAGCATTTTGGTTTCCCATAGGCTATAATAGGGCAGTTATCTGAAAACCGAACAGTTCTCCAACGGGTAATCTGATGGGGCAGAGTGATGGACCTGGTCCAGAAATCGGAGCAGAGAATCACCTCATTGGAGCACCACTCCAATTTTAGGAGTGGAGCAGTCCTGCTCTGCACATCCCTAGGAGGCAAAGATTGGGTTCAGAGGCTTACAAGTAACAAGGGCAAATCCAACAGGATTGTATCCTAAGATCCATGAGTTTTACTAAAGACCTGCTCCTGGTGGAGAAGAAAACTGCTAGGACTGGTTTGTTGGTATGAGTCAACACAGCTGCCTGCAATTTTGGACGCTTCTCAGTGGTGTGGCTATGGGGACTGTCATGATGAGTGACTATACTTCAGGATTTACCACTACACTAATGGTTGCTATTATCTTCCCCTTGACTAGATACAAAAGAGGGAAAGGCTCCTGCAACTTTAACTGTTGTGATGAAGAGGGAATTTCACCATGTACTGCATGCACCTCCTGAAATTCCCTTTTCTGTACAACTGTTAAAGATACAGGAACCCTGTCCTCCTTTTCATATGATGGGCCATAGCTAGACCTAAGGTTTATCCCTGGATCGTCCAGGGGTCAAACCTGTTCATCTAGGTGACACACAGGGGATCCAGTGCTCAAGCAGGGGCAAACCCTGGATGATCCCAGGATAAACCTTAGGTCTAGCTGTGGCCATGAACACCCTGGTTTACATTGTTTTAATTTTTCACTGTTAAGAATTCTAGACTATTTTTATTATATTGTATTTTAATTTTTATGAACTGTTGTAAACTGCCCATAGAGCTTCAGCTATGGGGCAGTATTGAAATGAAACAAATCATAATCACAATCATGTTTAGACAGAAAAAAGCCTGGAGCATGCTGGGAGTTGTAGGCCTGTTTCTTTTTTAACATGCATAGGATGTGCCTTAAAACTCGAGGAGGAAGAGGAAGAAGAAGCAACAGCAGCTGTACACAAATCATTATATGCAAATTGAGGCTACTCTTTGGAGAATGTGTTCCTGTAAACATGGCGCTACACAATGTGACTAGCATGCAGAGGAAATTAGAGAGTTGATTTTAAGTCATTTCGTTTCTGTTACCTGTTCCTTCAGGTAACAGAAAATGACAGCACTCACTACGCTGAAAATCATGTAGAGAATAGGCTTGACTCCAGCAGGCTACACGAGTTTGGTTAATTCAAGGCTATTGACAAGGCCCATTGAGAAAGAGGACCCTGCACATTTCTGGTGTTGGGGAAATTAATACAAAAATGGCCTCGAGACCTTCAGCAACACAATCAGATTGGGGCAGGCACATTTTGTGCCTGAGACTAATTGAGAAATGATAGCAAGACTTTGGAAGACACGGACAGCCCAAGTTTTATGTGCTTTTCTGCAGCCAGTAAAGATCAAAACCGGCAAAATTAAGGTGGGGGGAAGCTTTCAAACCCTCATTATTTAAAAGCTGGTCCTTTTTTCTTTTTCTTTTTTTACTTTCACCAATGCAACAGCTGTTTCTATGGAGACAGGAACAAACCAATCACTACAAAGGAAAAGGAGAGGGAGAGAGAGAGCGGGGGGGGGGGCTCTTCCTTAGGTCCCTGTTTCCACAGAAACGCACCTCATAATTGCAGTAAATAAAGTTGGTGTTACACTCTTGAGCTAACTCGAGGCCATGGCGTTTGAATGATGAACAGCCCTTCCTGCTTTGTTGGCCAATTGAGCCAGAATCTACGTCCTGTCGCGTAAGGAATGGCTGCGTTTCCTATAATGTTCAATTAGAATGACAGAGTTCCATATGCATAGATTCAAGCTGGGGGTGTGTGTGTGTGTGTGTGTCAGAATCAACATAGGCTGAAGGAACACCTGTGCTTGCATGTAGATTGTGCCAATCAGATGTGCTTCATGAGTATGTTGAATCCATGTAATATATGCCATATGTATTTTGCCCAGAGACAGTACTACCTCCCTGTTGTGCAAATGTACAGGGTGCTTATATCAACTGATAAAAGGGAGAAGGTGTTTTGCTCTCTCACAGCCTTCCCTGACGTGGTGCCCGTGAGATGTTTTGGACTACAACTCCCAACATTCCTGACCATTAGCCATATTGTCTGGGGCCGATGGGAGTAGAAGTCCAAAACATCTAGATGGCACCAGTCTGGAGAAGGCTGTTTTGCCACTTCCATTGTACGTGTTACATGGTTATTTTTCATTCCCTTCAGAAAAGGCAAGGTTTGGCTTTGATTTGATTTCACTGCACGGGATTTCTGCATACACCTTGCCAGTAACTAATCTTCAACCCAAGCTGGGTTATGAATGGATCAAGATCTGCCTGTTCACTGGCCTCGTACAAACCTGGTGCCAAAGTGCCCTTTAACTCCCTTGGGCCCAGCTAAAGAGGAACAGGTGTTTTCACTGAGCTCGTCTCTTATTATTCAGCTCAGCTAAGGTACAGGCAGACCAACTTCCACCACACAAATATGAGCCTTTGTGAGTAAAAGATTTCCATTAGGCCCCCACCTCACCATGCTGGCTGGAGAATTCTAGGAGTTGTAGGACATTTTTTTCTGTCTAAATATGCATAGGATTGCACCCTTAAAGTCTTCTAAAGTCCTTTTAAAAATACTTTTAGTACTTTTGTGTTTTATTATTTTAGTTCTTGCAAGGTGGTTTTACATCTTATACCTGCTATTTTATGTTATGCTGCGTGGGCACCGTCATTAGTTTGAAATGGTTGGTTTTATTGTGATATTTTTGTTGCTGTTCTTATTGTTATTATGTTTTGAATTGTAAAATGCCTAAAGAAATCTATTTTATGAGGCATTTAACACATTGAAATATATATATATATATATTCATTCCTCAGGCACGTATGGGACAAATGCCGAAAACTGTTCATGCTGGTGGAAGTCGAAGGAGTTGCTTCAATGCAGCCTTGAACCTGCTTCTTGGCTCACATGGGAGAAAATGGCTGCACGCATCATAGGCAGGGTGTGTTTAGGGGCAGAGGCTGATTCGTTGAGGAGCCTCGGGCAAAGCGCCCTCTGCTGGGCCTCCTCCTTCATACCTGGAATGGCAGCTGAAGCACTTCGAGTGGTAGCAGGTGGCTGCTTCTAGCTGCCATTTTCATTTGTCTAGAGCATTGTAGGAAATTAAAATGGCAGCTAGGCACAGTACCAGCCCAAAGGGCAGGGTTGGGGAAAAGCTTTTTAAAGGTGTGTGTGTGTGTGTGTGTGTAAAGTGGCCCTAGTGGGCCCTGATGTCGTACTGAGGCCACAGTATTGTTTGCCAAGGGGCACAGTTAGGGCTGGACTTCAGAAATGAAGTCCAGCACCCCACAGCCTAAAAGCCCCATCCCAAGTGACTACCTAGAGAGTGGCAATTGATGGAGGCAGCAGCAAATAGGGCCAGCTTCATCACTTGGGCTGGCATGGGCATACAAGGACCCACCAGAAGGACACAGATCTCTGCAGTATTCTTTCATACTTATTTGTAAAAATGTTTTATTGTCAGGGGGTGGCCACACTAGCATGTATATGGTTACAGCTGCTCATTTTCATACTTTTTCTTTTAAAAATACATTATACTTTTCGACAACAAAATGGTGCTTATTCCCAAGTCAATGTGTTTAGCAGAAGAAGTAAGCTGCGGTTCATTCTTATAGTCATGATGGGCCCATGGTTTAAGTAAGTTTAAAATGCAAAACTGCACATGCTTAGAGAGTTTCATATTATTATTATTATTTTAATATATCAGGGCTGGAAAACAGGGTTGGTGGGTGGGTTGCCCCAAGGTATCATGATTGTAGAAGGACTTGTGAAGCATGGAATGGCAGCGGGGGCTGGTGGGGAAGATAAATGCTATTTGGGTGCTTCACAGTCGAAGTCATATATGTGGTCATCGAAAGCATACCCCCATATGTGTGGCTCTGTTTTCGGTGGGGCTGTGAATCCATTCTAGGTTTCAGTCAAAACTCTAAAGGAACTATTCAAGGTGCCAAACCAATTTTGGGGATAGGGTTAAGCACCTTGGATGGCTCTGTTAAAGTTCTGGCTGGTTCTGACTGAAACCTGGAATGGACTCACAGCCCCACTGAAATCAGAGCTACCAGCCTCTACTGCCCCCCCCCCCCCGCCCAAGGCCATTTAGTCCAGGGTCTTCAGTGACCTAGGTGGTTGCATGGGTGCTAATACCACCTTTGGGCTATGCTGAGGACCAGTCAGGACCAGTTGACTCCTCCTCCTCTTAAATTTGTTCATAAAGATATGCAGCCATAGATACCCCCTTCTGCATCATACACACACAAAAACTATTTGTGTGTATTTTGCTTTCTCTTGCATTTTAATAACTACTACTACTACTCAGATTTTTTCTTCTTGTTTATCAAGAAAGTTGCAAATTTTGGAAAGTTCTAATCAAAGAATGACCCAAATGCAATACTCACCTATCCCTAAGGATATGTCTAGCAATAGGTGCTAGTCCTGATGGCTACCTTCTACCAGAGGCAGGATGCCTCTGATTATCAGTTGCCAGGGAACACAAGTGGGGTGTGTGTGTGATGCTGTTGCCCTCATGTTTGTTTATTTATTTATTTATTTATTACATTTTTATTTATTTATTTATTTATTACATATTCTGCTCATGGGCTTCTTTTTGCTGAATATGGTTGGCAAATGTGGGAACAGAATGTTGCATTCTGATCCTGAGGGACTCTTCTTATATCCTTATAACAGGAGAAGGGGGCACTGTATAGGTGCAGTTCCCACTGCCTGCAGGTTTTGGGGGAGATGGCTGGGCAAATTTAGGCCTAATCTACACCATGCAGGATATTGCACTATGAAGGCAGTATGAAGGCAGTATATAAAAGGCAGGAGCCACACTACTGCTTTATAGCGGCTTTGAAGTGCACTGACAACTGTTGGGACCCATTAACACATACCATATACTGCTTCCATACTGCTAGATCCTGCTTGTGTGGCTCCTGCCTTTTATATACCGCTTTCATACTGCTTTCACAGTGCAGTACCCTGCTTGGTGCAGATTAGGCCAAAGAAGGAGGAGGAGGAGGAGGAGGACGGTTTATTTTAAAGAAATTGGAAGCTGGCCACCCTAATTTCCATCATGTCATTCCACCACCCCATTGTGGGTTGTATTGGGTTCTCAGTGGCCTTTAGGAAGCAATGAAGGAGAGGAGAAGAAGAAAAATGGTGCAACTGTTGAAGAGGGGCGAACAGGCAGGCCTCAATTCGTCATTGTAGCAGTCATTCAAAGGTTGGGTTCCCATGGCGACGAATGTTCCCATGGACTACTAAACCAGACTGACAATTTGCCACTGCCGGTCGGGGTCGGGGTGCTCCTCATGCTGAGCAGCCTGCCATCATGTGTTATTTATAAAATCCCCCAAAATACACTCGGCACTGTCCATGAATAGAACGCACATGTCCCAGCCCACCGGCTCGTGATCCAGATAGAAACATGAAACAAAAGGAGAGGACATTTGGAAGGAGGACGGGAGATATTTAAGAAAAGGGTGTCAGAACAAGGCAGCTGCTCCCCTTCCAGCAGTGGTGAAAGCCGGCAGGACGCCACTGAGAACGGACAGAACATTCCAAGGCACCGGCAGAACGTTTCACCAACGTTCATCACTCAATTTTTAAATGAAATGGTCACTCAAAGTCTGTCTCTGGAAACACACACCATGACGCAGTATAAAGACCATACCAGTGCAATGCAGAGCAAATATTAAAAACACACACACACAAAACACACAACTTATTCTCCAAATGGTAGCCTGAATTTAAAAATAAATAAATCTGGTGGCCAACTTATGGCCCTCAATTTTTTTTTTTTTTTTTAGACTTCAACTCCGATGATACCTCCCCATTGGTTATGCCAGCTAGGGGTGATGGGATTTGTAGGCCGAAACATTCAAGTATAGCACAATTCAACCAAAATGGTGACACTGACTTAGAAACACTAGCAACTAGTCCAAAATTCTGGCTTTTGTACACGTTTTGGCAACTGCTCTAGAGACCAAAATACTAGTTGCTCTCCACCCCAGAATTACCTGGTAACCACAAACATCAGCGGAGCATTCGATCTTCCAGAGCGGAGATTAGCCGCTTCCAAACCAATTGATTAATATCAGAGTGGAGACGTACCCAATTGGATGTCTCCGAAATTATCTGACTGTTTTTCAGGCGTCAATGCTGTGTGTGTGTGTGTGTGTGTGTGTGTGTGTGTGTGTGTGTGTCTCAATTGAATATCTCCATATTTGGAAGATGCTTAGTGGGGTGGAGGGTAGTTTTGATATTGACATCTGTGGCTAACCAATTAGGAATTGCCACAGTGCTGTCCATAACTGTGTTCTCCTCCAATCACAGTGTTCAGGAGAGTGGGAAACACTAACTGGCTGCTGGTTCTGGTCATGTGGGGGGACAGAGCATGTTCCTGCTCGGACTCATAGAAGTCAATCATCCACAGCTGGGCTGGCTGGCATTGTGAGTGAGCAAGTTTCTACACCTGAGTCAGGCAGGTTATTTATTTTAAGTTAAACTATTACTCCTATTGGCTGGCTGGGCTTCTAGTGCAGGGGGTGGGGTGACGCCATCCAATAGTTCTGGAGGTCACCAGGTTAAAGAAGGCTGGAGTAGGTTCTACCAGCAGCACTGGAGCTCTGCATCAGCAAAGTAAATGATAAAAGCTACTTCTGCAAATGCGCTGGGGTGGATTATCATGTGTGAGTGTGTGTGTCTGTTTAAGGGGGATAATGGTTTGAAGGGGGGATTAAAAATTCCTAAAAAATCAAGGCATGAATGAATCTGATACAAAGTTGACATGCCTAAAGCCCTACTTAAGAGATATCATCATGCCAAATTTCATCTCTTTAGCTTTAAAAACAACAGCAGTTTTTAAAAATAATAATTTTAAAGCCACAAACTTTTTAAAAAATCCTTAAAAATCAAGGCTTAAAGGGATCTGCTCCAAACACGGCATGTCTAAAGACCTACTTAAGAGCTATCAAGTTTCATCTCTTTATCTTTAAAAATTAGGGAGCTGTAAGCATTTGATTAATTTCCATTGATGAGAGTGGTTCTCCGAAAAGGGACGGTTCTTAGACAGGTAATCCAACAGAGCCGCTCTGAAATCAGGGCAGAGAATTGCCTCAACAGAGCTCTGGCTTGAATTTAGAGGTGGAAAAGACCTACTATCCAGGCTGTGGATGCCCCCCTCCCTCCCTGTAGTTCATTTGGAAGCCTCATGAGAAGACTGGAATCTGAATGCCACCGAATTCTACAGTAACCATCTCAAATGAATCTGAGACAGGAACTACTTTTAGTACTGAAATGGTTACTTAGTTTTTCTGAAAGATAAAAATTGCTTCAATTGTCACAGGCTTTTACTTGCGGCGGAACACATAACTTCTTTTAAAAGCTTCTCTTGAAGTGGATGTATTCTATTTTTGACACATCCACTTCATATCATTATAATATCCTTCGGAGGCAAGGTTTAGTTCAGTTAATTCTGAGCTTTATCATCCTTACTGATGATTGCCACCAAGACAGCCTTGCTCTGTCTGAAGACTTCCTTAAGCCTTCTGTGAATTCTTGGTCTCAGCTGGCAAGTGAATCTCAATCAAATGCAGAACAAAACAATCCTATCCAAATTGTTCTCCATATGCTTTGGCTAGAGAGAACCCAAGTAAGCTGTTGGATCTGTTGAAATATGAAGGGAAAAGGGACTTAAGGTACCATGTCTGAGCCCAGGTACCAAAACTAGCCTAAGCCCTTTGTGGTAAATGAAACCAGGTGTCTTAAATCAGCCACAGGTTGTGCACATCATCATCATCATCACATGTGTCACACATCATTAGAAGGATCCCATGGTAGACATCTGGGGTTGGTTCACGCATGTGTGTACATCTCTTGATTTCTTATGACTGATCTATTCTGCATGACTGGCCGCTGGGTGTGTGTGAGCGGACTCTGTCGAAGACCATTGCCTTTGAGGTGCTGGTGGGTGACATGCAACTTCTTTTTGTGATGGCTCATTCTCACATGCAAGTCACCACTTAAGGCTGCAGTCTTAAAGGGATGAACAACAGTTATGTCGGAACTGGCCCTTGAAACTCAATACACAGAGCTGTGTGGATTCCATATCAAAGTAATCCAAATCCTGTGAACCTACAGAAATTAAGCAAGTATACAGAGGTTCCAAAATTCACAGCTGATTCCAGTGGAGGTTGGTGGCTCCCATTTCGTGAATCCATTCCGGGTTTCAGTCAGAACCAGACAGAACTCTAAAGGAGCAATCCAAGGTGTTGAATCTATCTTGGGGATAGGTTTCAGCACCTTGGATAGTTCTTTTTAGAGTTTTGTCTGGTTCAGACTGAAACACAGAATGGATTCACAGTGCCACTGAAATTGGAGCCACCAGCCTCCATCAGCTGCATCCTCTGGATGTGTTCTCAGATATCCCATTATGTGCAGTGGAGATTACTCTTGGGTAAGTGTGCCATAAGACTGTCACCTTATCCTGATTTTGTAGTCATGAGGAGATGAAAGAAGCAATGCAAGCATACAATGCCTAATATTATTTGATATTCTGGGGTCTGAGTTTCTACCAGGCATGACTGAAATTGTATTGTACACCAACCTGAAATGTTTGAATCAAGCAATCAATCAATATATTAGAATCTCTCTCTCTCTCTCTCTCTCTGCAAGCTGAGATTCTCAGAATCTGGATTTGAACATTCCATTCCATGCCAGTTAGGAAGCTAGACAAGAACTTTATTGTCTCTCTTAAACAAGAACAGAACAGAGAAAGGAAACGCCTGTCTCCACCCAGAGGTAACTAAGTCCAGTGCTACCTAGTGACTAAACTATATAATGACAATATCCACGTAACAATTAAAACAAACCCCTTTCTCTTCATTGTGAAATACCTTTCAGAACTCAGAATCCCTGCTGATCACGCAAGGAAGATTTCTGAGTAGGAAAACAGATTCTTGCCTTATCCTCTTTTGGTTGTGTTTTTTTTTTTTTTGTTTGTTTGTTTTTGTTGTTTGTTTGTTTTGGTTTTGGTTTTTTTGCTCCAACAGCAACATGGATATTTCACAACATCCTAGTCTGTAATGATATTCCTCACTGGAGGTAAACATGATACTGAAATGGGCTCTGTAAGGGTGTGTCCAGCAATTGTATGCTAGGGACAGAAAGAGGAGGAGCCACTGCAGAAACAGGAGAGTAGGGGGAAGTTGTTGTTTTTAAAAAAAGTGGGGGTAAAATTGATATTAAATATTGGGAGAAATTCTTTAATCGTTAATTATTTCAGTTATTTATTTATTTACTACATTTATATCCTGCTTTTTTCCCTCTAAGGAACCCAAGGCAGCATACATGGGCCCTTTCTACACCTAAGGATTATCCCAGGAAAATGGAGGGATCGTTCCTGCCTGCTCCTGGGATCCCCTGTGTGTCATTTGGATGCACAGGGATGATCCCAGGTTTCAGATCAGGCTTCTCTTTCCATGGAATTGGTTGGTAGCTCCTGCCCTCTTCACCACTTTCATTGCCCTTGGATGGCTCTGTGGGGACAGCAGGGAAGGCCGGATCTCATCCCTTCAGATCAGGGCCTTTCCAGATCTCTTTTGGATACTGGTCCAAATAGAAGTGGATCTGGGAGAAGCGAGATGTCCGACCCTCGAAATCAGCTGCCAAAACACAGATGACCCAGATTGTGTCACATCCCTTTTAAGAATAGCAGGACAGCAGAATGACTTGCACACGCAAGCCCACATTTCATTCTGCACTTCTGCCAGGCTTTAGCATGCTTGGTGTGTGACACGTATCGAAATGTTAACGAGAAGCTGCTCTGAAAGGATTGTCACTCTGCATCCTTATTTTCCGAGTGATCATGGAGGCTTCCGCCTCCTTCCATTTGCAAGGTGTGGAATGGCCATTTCTATTACGTGCACAAACACCTTTCTGGAATGTTAAGCTCGTCTTCCATCCATCATTCGCTGCAGCCAGCTGCTGAGGCAAATGTATCACTGTCAGGAAGCAAGTTGTTTCAGGAAACCAAACAAGCACCTAGCAAAGAGGGAGAAAAATATGTGATTGGCAGGCTGCCCTGTAATTGTCCCTTAGGGAATTTCTTCCACCCTCCAGTGAAGCTTCTGTTGTTGGGTTGGTGTCAGAGCAATGCAGCCTGGACCTGATGACTACTCAACTGCCTCTTTCTCTTTCCATCAAGAAAGAAGTACTTTGGGAGTGCTTAATGCGCATTTCTGTGTTTCCACTAGTGGTGTGCAGCCATTGCACCTGCTTCCATGTTCCCTGCCATCAAGATATACCATCAACATATGCTATCCACCCCAGTGGATCACACATGATGCAATCCAAACTACAACCATGGCACAGCCATGAAATAACCTCAGTCTAGGTTAAATAACCTCAACAAAGCTAGCTAAACCACAACGAGGCTGAAATATAGTCAACCAATCTAGAGCAAAGACCTTGCAACACCACCAGAGCCAAGCCACAGGCCATCCATGGCATGGTCAAGGAGCTGGATATGTAGGAAGGTCACTACCTTTCTGCACCCATTCTAGAAGAAACTCTTCCAGCCCAACTTCAACCCAAGTTTCCAGCCCAAGTTCTAATTTGAGGAGAGCTCACCTGCATCCCAAATCTGGGTGTTTCCAGGCGAGGCTTTTATTGTGCGACTCCCTGCCAACTTTGCCGAATTTGACAGAGGTTTCAGATGGTGTTGTGATCCATTTGTTAGCAGGCCATGTTTTTCTACTGCTGCATCTGTCTTTTTTCGGGTGAGGAGGGAAAGGCAACAGCAGCACAACTTCTCAACAGACCTGGAGAGGAACATGTGCAATTGAGGCAGGGCAGGAGGAGTTGACCATGGGCATGGGACTGTGACGTTTGGGGTCCGCCCCCTTCTTTTTATTATTATTATTATTATTATTTATTTATTTATATAGCACCATCAATGTACATGGTGCTGTACAGATTACACAGTAAATAGCAAGACCCTGCCGCATAGGCTTACAATCTAATAAAGTTGTAGTAAACAGTAAGGAGGTAAAGAGAATGCAAACAGGCACAGGGAAGTGTAAACACCCGGGTAGGGTGAGGCTAACAGTATAGAGTCAGAACAAACTCAATATTTAAAAGCTATAGGGAAAAGAAAAGTTTTTAGCTGAGTTTTAAAAGCTGTGATTGAGTTGGTAGTTCTCAAGTGTTCTGGAAGAGCGTTCCAGGCGTAAGGGGCAGCAGAAGAAAAAGGACGAAGCCGAGTAAGGGAAGTGGAGGTCCTTGGACAGGCGAGAAGCATGGCATCAGAGGAGCGGAGAGCACGAGCGGGGCAATAGTGTGAGATGAGAGAGGAGAGATAGACAGGAGCTAGACCGTGAAAAGCTTTGAAGGTCAGCAGGAGAAGTTTATATTGGATTCTGGAGTGAATTGGAAGCCAATGAAGAGATTTCAGAAGTGGAGTGACATGGTCAGAGCGGCGGGCCAAGAAGATGATCTTAGCGGCAGAGTGGTGGACAGAGACCAGCGGACTGATCTATCGCTTGCCATGCATTTCCATTTGCAGAGCCATTTTGTGTCCTGCAAAGCAAATCCTCTCCCTCCTCCCAAGGCTTCTCCGAGTTTTCAAAGGAGGGAGAGACAGCAGAAACATACCTCTGAGAAAACTTGTGTAAGTTCTGTCTGCAAGGCTATAATCCCCTTACTGGCATGAATACACACACACACACACACACACACACACACACACACACACACACACATATGGAATATGTATTGGATTTGGCAGAAGTCCAAGCAGAATTACCCCCCTTCAGACCATTTCTGGTGCTTTCCAGGGCAAAATGGACTTCCTTCCAAACTGACCTGAACCAAACCTGTCCATGGTTGAGGTTTCACTGTAGAAACAGGCTTTGGAGATGCAGTTATTCTGTCTCCTCTCCAAAGAGTGTCTTTTAGTTTCATTTCTCTAAACGCTGATTATGAGCGGGGACAGGCCCACCCCAAGCCAGGTTTCTGCTGGAGGACCAAGAACTGGCTGCTTGTTTGCTCACTCGCCTCCCACCGGCTCACCTCCCTCCCACCTAATCTGTTTGGTGGCCAGCTAACTCAGCTGACTGAAGTTGCTCACTCACTTTTTGGCATGTGCACTCGCACACCCATCACCCAGCCACTCCTCCTCCAAAGAACCCACCGCTTCTTGGTCCTGCTGGATGCCTTCCTGCCAGTTGGTTTGCCGGCCATGCAGGCAGCTGGCAGGACCAAGAAGCGGTGGGTCCTTTGGAGGAGGAGAGCAGTGCAGTTCACTGCTCTTCTCATGTTCCACCACCGGATGCACCCGCATCAGGCTGCTTCATGATACAGCCAGTCCTGAGTGGGGAAAGCAGAGAGTCTGGTTGCATGACTGGCATATTGGTTGAGCGACTTATCCTATGGCATAGCGTAGCAGGAGCTTCCCAATCTCTTGGCACTCAAGTCAAAGCAGGCAGCTTCCGAATCAGTCCAAGTCAAAACAGTCCAAAACAATGAATCAAAGGAGCCCCGGGTGAGGAGCCCCGGGTTGAGGATGCAACAAAATTTTGCAGCTTTCTAGTCTGGCTGTGAAACTGACAAATAGGCGGAGTCTCGAAATTGACTAGAGAAATTGCTGAGGAGTTTCCTAGCTATTAAATAGCTGTTGTGTTGTTTTGCTGGTCTTGTGTTGTTGTGTTTTTTTGCTGGTCTTGTGACCGTAAATAAAATTCAACTGGTTCAACTAGCCCTGTTATGAACATGACCAGGAAAAGTCAGGATTTATATTCCCATTAGTAACCATGTTTACTCAGATGTAAGGCTGCAATCCACTCACCCTGTGCTGTAGTCATTCCGTTAACAAAAGGGAAATAAACACACGCACAAAAGAGGGTGCTAAAATGATGCTAAGAAGCACCCACTTCAAAATGTCATGAGAAGTTGTCCAGAAAGGAAAAGGTACAACAATGACCACTCGTCTGTGTCACACCGATGTTGTGAATGGAACCTATTGAGATGTACAAACCAAAAAAAAGCACTATGCTCCCCGGAGTTCGGACAGTCAATGGGAATTCCACTTTTAACTTATGGTGGAAAAACAATTATTGGCAGAACTAAGAGTCCTACATCCAGAATCGCCCCCTGTCCCTGTTACAATTTAGTAGGTCCTCATTTCTGTATGCCTGATGACTCTGGGGTCCTGGATGCTGCTGTCTGTTTGGCTGTGGTCATGAGATTTAGAGCCATAAAGCCATAAAAACCCTCATGTTATGGGTATATTTACCAATGTCCTTTCTTACTTTGCCTTAAAACTTGAATTTCTCAGACAGCACCCATGAAGTAGAACTGTGTTGTAACAGCAGAGATTGGGGAAGAAAAATGATCATAACTGCCAAAACGTTACACTTAAAGCCAAGGATACATTTACTTCCTCAAGCGCTTCGTAGTAATTGCACTCCGTATTTCATGCGCTAGGCAGTGAGTCAATAGCAACCTGCTGTTAGCTGCTTTAGCAGATAGATGTCTATTGATTCTATAGACAGAAAGACAGGAGATGGCTTTAGAGACTAAAGCAGTGTCCAGGGTTTGATTTCTCCCTCCTCCCCCAGAAACTAAAATGATTGTTTTGTGTTCATTGTCTATAGATAGCAACAGATGACTAAGGTAATAATAATAATAATAATAATAATAATAATAATAATAATAATAATAAGTGGGCAGTAATTTCAAAGGAGGTTATTTTGGTTTCCAGTAAGTGGCAGAAATGAATTTAATAGAGAGAGGGAGAGGGGGTGGGGAGAGAAAGAGGGAGGGAGGGAGAGAGATTTGCTTTGAAATTTTCTTTTTTTTCGCTGAAGATTTTCTCGGCACAGCATGGGGCCTGGGGGCTATGACACTGACCCAGTAAGTTGATAATCATGTAATAGACAGAAGGCCTGGCAAAAGGAAATACATTTTAAAATGTGTCTTTGCTTACATATTTTTGAAATAGTGACAGCTGGTGGCCAATCTGACCGCTAGGGCAGAGGCAAGGTCAGCAGAGACTGAGCAATCTTTTGAATCCTCAGCAGTCAGCAAGCCATACCACAGAAAGAAGAAGCCGGCGTGCAAGAGCTTTAAGATCAGGAGTCCAAGGCGGGTTCATACAGCTGCACAACGGACCCACATTCTCCTGTTCCAGGAACAACTCCCATTGCACGGAGAATCAAGTGGTTTTGAACTCGTGACTTTGAAACAATGGGGGAGAATCCACACCGCCACACAAGATGATGATGGTGCCACCCTCAGAGCCATACAGAAAAGCATCCAAAATGGTGGTAAACATGGCCGCCAGGTTCAGAGCGTCCAAACGTAGATCTCGTTACATGAGCATCCCCACAACAACCGCCTCGTCATGTCTCTGAGAAACCCTTGTTGATAAGGGAATGGTTGCATTATGAACCAATGGACGTTTCTGAATGGCCTTCAAAGGCAGCCCCACAGAGGGCCACAATGACCCCAAATTGCAATAACCTCAGGTCTCTTCTACTCCTTCAGTGATGCAATCAGATGAGGGTGGTATTAAATAGAGGTTCCACACATGACACATTATTATGGCACTAGAATAGCCGATAAAGCCCTTCCTCTGGCCAAGATACTCCCATAATGTTTACTCACAAGTCCCTGGAAATTTCAACAAAAAGTTGATTGCTTTTGGGATCAGTCCATGTTATTGCTTCCTGTTGATCCTGTTTGGGAGCTTAGTGATGAACAACTGTTAATTGCTCCTCTAATAGCCTCTCTGAACTGCACCAATGTCAGTTTCTGTTCCCACAAGGGAGGGTTAATTATTAAAGCAGGACTTTGTTATAAAAGAGAAGGGAGAGGGAGTGCAAAATCAGTAATTAAACTCTCTCAATCAGCAAATTGAGAGCAGTAAACACCCATTCTGGCCCGCTTGCATTGGCTGCCTATAAGTTTCTGAGCCCAATTCAAGATGCTGGTTTTAACCTATGAAGCCCTACATGGCTTGGGACAACAATGCCTGATGGAACACCTCTCCTGACATGAACCTACCCATACACAATGCTCTACATCTAAGGTCCTCCTCCGAGTGCCTACTCCGAGGGAAGCTCGGAGGATGGCAACAAGGGAGAGGGCCTTTTCAGTGGTGGCCCCCCCAATTTTGGAATGACACTGTTTTTAACTTTTGTAAACTGCCCAGAGAGCTTTGGCTATGGGGCAGTATATAAATTAAATAAATAAATAAATAAAATTGCCAGAACAGAAACAGACATTGAGGCAATCCAGAGAGGCTATTCTGTGGGCCAGTAAGATCCCAGGGAGGCAAAACCTCTAAGCACACAGTAAGGAGGAGCAAGAATTTTGTTTCTGCTTGCAAAACATACAAGCACACCCTCCTCACAACAACAATTGTGAACACAAGCAGGGGAACGTGTTCTCCAAAGTGTTCGCAAATTCTCGACCATGCACTCATGTTCAGAAAATAGGCAAATTTTGATGAGGAAAAAGTTTGCAATCGAGAAACTTGAAAGATGTGCCAGTTCATGCTTTAGAGTATAGGGGAAATTTGTGCAAGTTTGAGATCCTTTTTGCACAACATTCATGTTTCATCCTGATAGTTTTGTGCAATTTTCCCAGTTCGTGCAAAACGAACACAGATCACAACTGCAAGCGCAAATCGAGGAGAGACAGGCAGCAAGCCAATGTTCGGAGAATCACATGAATGTTGCTTGTTCCCATATCACTAGCCCAGGTTCCCACCCACCACTGGCATGTGAGCCCCTCAAACCTTCTGTGAAATGGAATTCAGTCCCTGGGCTGAATCTGCAGGGGTGTGCACGGACCCCCCACTCCGCTTCACTTTAAGATCCGCCATTTTCGGATCGGCCCGCTCCGCCCCGCCCCCACTCCGCCTGTGCCCACTCCGCTCCGCTCGGAGCTCCGGATCCGGATCGGAGCTCCGGTCCCCCCCCATAGGGGGGGTTACCGGGCCCTGCCGCCATCACCGCCCATGCGGCGACGGCGGCAGAGCCCGGTAAGGGACCAAGGGGGAGGGGGGCCTTACCTGCCTCTGTCCGCGGTCCGTCACCGTCTTCAATTGAGCCCGTGGTTCCACCAGGAAGTCTGGGCTGCAAGTGTGGCCCAGACTTCCTGCTGGAACCACGGGCTCAATTGGAGACGCTGACGGACCGCGGACGGAGGCAGGTAAGGGAGAGGAGGGCGGGGGGCGTTACCGGGCCCTGCTGCCGTCGCCGCATGGGCGACAGCGACAGCGGCAGGGCCCGGTAAACCCCACTTACCTTTCCGGCGGAGCTCCGGATCGAGGCGAAGGATCCGCCTTCACCTCGATCCTCTTCGCCACGCTCCGCCGGCCCCCCAATCCTGTTCGCCTCCGCCTTAAGGGCAGGCGAAGCCCCCCACTCCGCTACTGCTTCTCCGGTCCGATTAGAAGTGGAGCACATCCCTACTTAATAGACTATCCTCCTCCCATCTGGAATCAACAATGAGCAGTAAAATACCTGAATCTGCAATGGGGAAAATGTTCAATTTAAAGCCACGGTGTGCATGTGTGTTGGTGGAGGGCATTTTAATAGCACTTTGCCTGTCCGCAGAGGGATTGCATTTTATTACATGGGACGACAACACAGAACCCTCCGGATTGTAATGGTTTGATGATGCTCTGCAACAAGTAACAAAAGACAGCAATTACAGGGAAAGAAGCTCGTGTGGAAATAATATTTCTGTGGACTCTTCCCACTTTCCTTCTGTTTTACTGTGCTTGGATGGACAGGAGCCATTAACATCTCTCCTAGCATCATTAACAACTCACTTGATAGTCTCTGTGACTCCATTCAAAGTGCTTTCGAATTAACCGAAATGCAGTGAAGTGAGTTGTGCACTTATTACTTTAACTTGCTGATGTCGGCTTTTGATTTATCAGAATTTGTGGGCAAAGCATCTCTGTCGGTATTTCCAAGTACCATTTTTGGCCTCTGTCCCCCTCCCTTCTTTTCCCAACATCTAGGAAGAGGGTCTGAAAGTCCTTTTCTAGCCCTTTCGAAACCACCAATTTTGAGCTGAACAGCACCTGGCAAAATCGCATCCCATCTCGAAATCATTTGTAAAAGAGCTTCACTTAAAGGCCATGATTACAGTTTACTGGTCTTCCCTATTTATCACTCGATGGAAGAAAAGCAAGGGGGAAGAACACTAGGGAGACAGAAAATGAAGGAATCCATAAAGTGGTTTATTTCCTCAAATGCGTTTAAGAAGGATCAAGGATTTTAGTGGCGACTAAATTTTTATTTCTAATACAATAGCACTTACAGTCATTTTCAGGATAAGGGTGCTGTGCTAGTGCCCAGCAGAAAGATGTTCCCTGTCCTTGAAGAGTTGTAATTTGAGAATGCACCTGCATTAAATAGAAAGTAAGAGTAGGCTGACTATGTGGGTGTAACGGCTGGCCCCAGAACCTAGCATCCCACTGTGCTTTGAGGAAGATTCAGATGAGGTTCAGGTGTGACCTTGCTCACAAGACTCTACTCAATGAGTCAGGGGACAATAATCAGTATCTTCTCCTGTGTCCTCTCACCATCTGGAAACTTGGAGGACCACTCCCCAGTAAAACCTCAAAGTCCTCAACTTCACAGATACAAAACAAAGACAGGACCCTAACAACTGGCTCATTCAAGGAGGTAGGTCCTAACGTAGAGCATTTATGCCTGCCTTTATAAGGCTTCAGATAGGTTCAGCTCTCTGCTGAGACAACATTTCCTTATTATTCACAGTGAGGGAAAAGGCTCCAACTAGTCCAAGCTCACTGAGAGCTTTCTGGAGATCTGATCTGCCTGAACCTGTATGCTCTACGTGACTACTTCAGGGGCAGGGAACTACAAGCCTGTGGACCAAATCTGTCCCTCCTGGGGCCCATATCCAGCCCTCCAAAATTCCCCGATGGCCACATTCCCTTTCCCCTAATGATTATTTGGTGGTTTCCCAGCTTCAAAGCCTCCGCCCCGTCCCCCAATCCCAGCGTCCTGGCTTCGAAGCCAGCGCCTGTCCGGAAGCCGCTCCTGGCTTCGAAGCCAGGATGTTAGGGTTAGCGGCGGAGGCCAGGAACGGCGTGCCAGGAAGCCACTTCTGGGTGCGCTGCTTCGAAGCCTCCACCCCGCCCCCCAACCCCAGCATCCTGGCTTCAAAGCCAGGAGCGGGCGCAGGGTGTAGGCTTCAGAACGGCGCGCCAGAAAGCCTCCACCCCAACCCCCAACCCCAGCGTTCTGGCTTCAAAGCCAGGAGCGGGCGTGGGGCGGAGGCTTCAGAACAGCACGCCAGGAAGCCACTTCCAGGGCACGCCGCTTCAAAGCCTCCACCCCGTCCCCCAACCCCAGCGTCCTGGCTTCAAAGCTGGGAGTGGGCGTGCGTGCGTGCACATGGGGGGGCAGGGTGGAGGCTTTAGAACGCGCCTGCCTAGGGCGCAATATAGTCTGGCGCTGGCCCTGGTTACTAACCACACTGCCAGGAGGCACTCATTTGGAGCCACTGTTTGGCCCTTTCTACACCTAAGGATTATCCCAGGAAAATGGAAGGATCATCCCTGCCTGCTCCTGGGATCCCCTGTGTGTCATTTGAATGCACAGGGATGATACCGGGATGACCCCAGGGAGAAAGGCAGGTGTAGAAACAGCCTTTGTAAAGCAGCATCTCCACGTGGGTTACATGGCCAGGATTTGTGAAACGGTGGTGGCCAACTGCTACAACCACGTAAATTGCAGCTGCCCCAAGGAGGAAAGCATTCCCAGATGGGCTTCCCTACTTACCAAGTTAGATTCTTGCTTTTCTGGCATTTCTTACTTTCTTTCTTTTCTTTTTAAAGAAAACTCAATTTCATCCTTAAAATATGCTATATAATGCAGCTATAAGTTACTGGGTTGGTTGTCACAATGATGGAGTGTCTTTGTACAGCCATGTAATCCTAATAGCCCCTTCTGACCTTAAAGTCTATGAATTCAATTATTGATATCAAATATACTGCCTTGACAGTTGGGGTTCCTTCCACCTTTGAAAACATTGTGATGGATAAGACACAAAGCCCAGTGCTGAGGTTGTTTCTATTTTAAATGGAAATTTGATTCTTAGCAGGAATGATGAACAAACATACACACACATGCACCATCAATGCATAATTTGCTTACGGTTTAGTCTCGTGTAGAAAATGCTAAATAAATACATCAAAATAATAATACCATTCTGGCAAAAGTTCAAAGTAATGTTATGGATGATTGTGGGTATGGTACAGATGTGGCAGACAAATCTAACAAAATTCATCAGGAAGTGTCAGATGTAAATTGGGAGCAATTAGTGAGAAAGGAGGAGGTCGTTTCAGGAATAGCAAATTAGATGCCAGGTTTAAATATGTGCAAAAAGTAAATACCCATAGTTTCCCAGGAGGAATTATTGAGGCTATTTAAACATGTCAAAGACTCCCAAGAACCAAAGGAATTGTTTGGTTTTTTAAAAAAGATCCTCTATAATGATGCTCAGCTCCCTCTGTTGCTGGAGATTCTCTTGGGCTCAGCTCAGGATGTGCGAATCAGCAAATTGTGAGCTTGCTGAAGTTCTCCAAATTCCTTGTCAAAGCATGTACCAACTCAAGCCCATGTCAGATTGTGAGTGTTGGGTTGTTGTTGTTTTGCATAAAAATCCATACGTATTTTTCTGTGTATTTTTCCAAAGGCACACATCAGTTGTGCACATCTTTGAAATGTATGAATTCAGGACAGATAAAAGGAAGTACTTCTTCACACAGTGCATAGTTAAACTATGGAATTCACTACCACAAGATGTGGTGATGGATGGCCACCAATTTGGATGGCTTTAAAAGGGGATTGGATAAATTCCTTGATAAATTGCTGGAGAAGGCTATCAATGGCTACTAGTCCAGATGGCTATGTGCTGCCTCCAGGATCAGAGGCAGAAAGCCTATGTACACCAGTTGCTGGGGAACATGGGCAGGAGGGTGCTGTTGCACCATGTCCTGCTTGTGGGTTCCTGGTCAACAGCTGGTTGGCCACTGTGTGAATGGAGTGCTGGACTAGATGGACTCTTGGTCTGATCTCGGATGATCATCTTATGTTCTTCCATCAATTAAAGTGAATTTGTACATGTTTTTCAAAAGTATGCATTTTTTTCATGCACATTTTTAAAATGCATGCATGCTGTCGAACCCCCCCCTTTTTTTTTTGGCCCATGAATCACATTGCAGGCTCAGAACTAGATGGACTTGACCATGGATAGCATCCAGGTTCATGTTCGGTCTGAAAGGTGTGAGCTGGGTAAATCCTGATCAAAAATGATCTGAAACAAATTTCCCACCCATCCCTTAGGTTAGCAAAGTTGCTAAGGTAATGCAGATGGCCATTTACCAATAGCTCTCTTACTATGGTCTGCATGTCAATCTATAAAAATCCTGCCCAGAAGTGAGGCCCTGTTGTTTTTCGATTTCTGATCAGGTCCAGGAATAGGGATGAGGGAGAAATTTGTTTGGATCGTATTTTAATGCAAACTCGCCTGATTTTGAACTTCTGAACCAATATACAAACTGAAATGCAGTTATCCTTTGAAATTCATGCTTTCTGTGATTTTGCAATAAAGTTCTCCAATAAAAAAAAATGCATAGAAAAATGTGTATATTAGGGGACAGTGCATATAAAAATTCATGTATTGGGGAAAATAACATCAAAAATCCATTGCATCAGGAAAATTGCTTACAAAAATGTGCCTATTAGGCAAAATTGCATACAAAAATGGGCGCATTAGGAGGAATGCACACAAAAATGCATACTTTAAAAATATTTCAACCTTTAGGGCAAACCAAATTTAGGATGGAAAAAAATGGGAAACTATGAGCAAATAGAAAGGCTGTGTAAAAAACAAAAAGCTTTTCAGTTTCTGATGATTATCTCAAGCATTTCACGATCCAGTGAAAAGTCAGAGAAACACAAGATGTGTTGGCAGAATTGGCAGCGTTTCTAGTTCATCTTGGTCAACAAAAATAGTCAGGAAAGTTGAGATGATTTTTTTTTTGAAATAGCCTTATGTACTTGTTCTAATGTTGCCGGCTGGCATATAAGCAGGCAGTAGTCAAGTTCACTTTCTACACATTTCACGTTCTGCTCAGAGCCTCCAGGATATAGCTCATGCAAAGTAGTAGGCTGCCTTGCCTCCCACCTTCGTCTCACAATGATCGGCAAATGACTTTACTTTAATTGCCTGCACCAATTCTTTGTCTTCTTAGCTTTACTTATAAGACTTTTCATGTTCTCAATATATTGAAACAATTGTCAATTTTTGTGAGTGACAGAACCTTGGTGTTTGAAGAGCATCCTTTCCGCTTTCTGGTTTAATTGGATCTCGGTGCTCCACTAACTTAGACAGAGCACTGGAACTCTGGTTAACATGAGTTGCAAAGTGAGTTTAATAAGAGAGGCAGGCCTGCTTCCTGAGCATATGAAATGGTCTTATACCAGCCTTCCCTGTGCAGGTGGGCACCAAGGAGTTGAAGCACAACTCCCATAATCCTTTGCCAGCACGGCTGATACTGCCACTCTGACTGCCAGCAGATTCCAACATCTTGGGCAGGGCCCCCCTGGCAAATGTCCAACCTCACTACCCTCTCAAGCTGGAACCAGGGACAGGAAACTCTGATGCCCCCCAGATGTTTTGGATTGTAAGTCACCATTGGCTATGCTGGCTCAGGCTGATAGGTATTTTAGTCTTCAGTTGTAGTCCAGATGTACACAGTTTCCTGATTCTAGTGAAACCCTGTGTCTTCAACCAAACCTGGCAAGTTTCCTGTTTCGCTGGGGTTTGGGGATCATGGGGGACGTGGCAGCTAACTTTACGCTTCATCCCACGTACCTGTTTCCCTCGAATTATCCCCTACAGTGCTAAGCTGTCACCGTTGTTGTTGTAGTAGCTACCAGGCAGCTAGATCCTTTGCATACCAGGAAATGGGTTTAAGGGGGAAAAGGTAAAAAAGTCATAAAAAATCAACGGATGACCCAATCTGATTCAAATTTGGTATGCTTAAAGCTCTCCTTAATATCTATTACTGTGCCAATTTTGATGTCTTTATCTTTAAAGCTTACACAGATGTAAGCATTTGTTTAATTTTTGTTCAAATCCTGCTCCTGCGCCCCAGTGGCCGCTTGGAAAACAAAAATGATACGCTCGAAAACTAGTAGCAAAATATTGCACTTCTTTTGGTTAAGAAGTGCAATTAAAGCAGTATGCATGGGAGTACTTCACAATAAAAGCAGATTATAAGCTGGAAAACTTCAGAGTCCTTTGCATGCAATTCGCAGTGATTGCACAGTATAACGCTGGTGTGATAAAGCTCTTACTCAAGTGAGAGCACATTGAGTGGAATCTCTTCCAATAAGAGGATTTTGGGTAAAGTCTCAGTAGGCAGGGTCATCTCAGGTAAAGTCACATACTGGAGGATGCCTCTTGATTTGGTAAGACATGTCCAGATTAAAGGCAGGCCTTAGCAGAACCCCAGAAAGCTCCCACTGAACTTTGCTGGCTGCCGTTTCCCCCTTATTGCTGGTAACAGAAAAATGTTGCCTCAGCAAAGAGCTGAAGTCTTGTGGAGGCTGGCTGCATTGAGCAGGGGATTGGACTCGATGGCCTTATAGGCCCCTTCCAACTCTACTGTTCTATGATTCTAAGGCCTGTTCTGCAGTTCCCTGGGGAAGTTGGTGGTGCTTTTTAGAGCTCCCTCGTCAGGTGGCTTTTATAAAGTGAAAGAGAAGGAGATGCTACTGGGGACTTGTTCTCGAAGTCTGAGGAAGGGCCATGTCCTCAGGCTGGGAGGAAGTGGCAAGAGGAACAGTTTGCTCCAGTTGGGAACACCCCAACTGGAGCAAACTGTATCTTTTCCTCATCTGTGTCATCCTTGAGCAGTGCAGGGGGCCATGTTCCAGAGGATGGAGTATGAATAAAGGAGATAAAGCTTTTCATAGATAAAAGTACAGGGAACTTTTCACTGGCTTAATTTCTTCAGCTTTGGCTACTGTGGAAGGTGCAGGAGCAGGGCCAGCACTGTCAGAAGGCCATGTGTGGAATACTGTAGACACCTTTATATCTGAAATTAGCATGAGCTTTCGTAGGTTACAACTTACTACATGAGATACTATAAGACAGGGTCCCCCAACCTTTTTGGACCCATTGGCAAATTTGGGAATTTGAGAAACTGCTGTGGGCACCACCACAAAATGGCTCCCATAGTGGATGTGGCTAGTGAAAAGTGAGCTAAAGAGGAGAATTTGGGGAGAGAAATAGTGAGGCTAGAGGCTGGGAGTGGGGGGAGAGAGAGAGAGAGAGAGAGAGAGATCTGTGTGGGCAGAAGAAGGTTGCAGCAGATGCAGGAATCGGAAGGAGACCCTGGTGCCATAATGTTTTTCAAGGTTTTTATTAAAAAATACATTTCTGAAGGGAGCAGGGAATGGAGAATTCATGGTCACCATTAGAGGTCCCTTCAGTTGCTACAGCAACAACATGTGCTTCACACCTTGGCTAGTTCGTTTGGAGTTCTGACTGACATTGGAGCCATCAGCCTCCACTGCTTATAAGACCACTGAAAGGATTCCTGCAGTAATGTGTGTGAAGCATAAAATGCACTGTATAAAAAGGTGAGGCAGTAACTCTGCTGAAATAACTTACAGCAATGCTGATCCCCCTCCCTACTAGTCATCAGGTGGCACAGAAGGAAACACCAACGGTTGCCCAGAATAGGAGGCGGGTCATTCCAGACATGTTGGAATGATGGCTAAATCTAGTGACAAGTACTTCCAGTTTCGTCTTCAGGTTTGGAACGCCTGACTCTAGAAGTGTCATCATATCAGTCTTGAACCATGTGGTACTGAGAAGATGGGAAGGCCAATTAGTGTCCTTATCCTTATTGACAGGACCAGCCCTTTCCTCATCCTTATTGATGGCTAATTGGCCCCAAACAGGCAAATCCGGCACCATGAGCGGTGCTTGCAAGGTTCAGGGACACCTGTGTCCATTATCAGTCAGCCGGTCCAATTCCTGATCCAGTGGTACTAACTTATGTGTTGCCACGCAATGTCAGTTCTGCCCTAACTTCTCTCCCTCCTAGGATCACACACAGACTCTCATCATGTCTCCTCACCTCCCGTATGCAATGCATCATTGACACATCCTTCACACAGTAGCTGAATAGAGTTTAGTGGAGCAGAAGACGAAAAATAGGTATTTCAATCTTTGTCATGTTGATTATCTCATCTTTCCTTTCTGGAGCTGAAGTGTACTTGTGCCTGCCGGTTTCCACACCCGCTTTCCGGCGGCTTGCTTTACACACGGAGAAATGCATCCTTCTCTGCTAAGTGCAACAATTTTGAGCAGGAATCAATAACACTCCAGTTGTTGGCTTTGATTTGTTCATCTGAGTGACTTCTGTAATGCGCGCTTTCTTTCTTTTTTGATTTAATATCAGGGTACAGGATGACGCTGTTTCTCGACTCGAGGACAACACAAGGACACAGATCCTTTTGAGGAGCGGACACCGGCGTTTGATGGCCATCTTCTGAAGAGGGCTGAGGCCAAACCGTTTGGGCAAGGTCAGTGATGGTTTTGCATAGAATACATTTCACACACATCTCTCTCTCTCTCTCTCTGTGATTTTGTTTTCATCCCTTCCTTTTCCGTGCTTCCCCCACAAAACTTGATTTTCATTAGGGATGAGGCATCTCCAGGAAAGAGGGGCAAAAGTGTCCATGATGAACATCACCACTCCAATGTCAGTACTACCCAACTTCCCATACTTGTATGTTCCCCCTTCAATGCACCGCTTACCAGGGGCCTGTTTTTTGTTTTTTAGTCTGTGGGCAATCCTGTTTTAGTGCCATTTTAAAATATATTTTTCATCTTAGGAATAATGAGGTGAAATCAGGGAAGCAGAGCTTATGGACAATGCCTTCCCTTTCTACAGCGTTTCTTACCATCAGTGAAGGCATCACCTGTCCCGGTCAAATCTGGCTTTATGATCAATTCATGGGAACCTAGGGCTACGGGTGTCAGAGAAATCCACAATGGAACCAAATGAGTTCAGGTTATGACTCCTCTCCCACAAATTCTGCAGAGGACTGGGTTTTCCCCTGTCAGGCAGAGTCCGTGGAACTGTGTACTGTTTTCCTAACCTTCAGGAATTTTGCAGGAATTTTGTCATAGAAAATTATGTACACCCACAAAAAAACCCAGATGAAAAATGTGCATTTCTGCCATAGGCTAAAGCGTGAAAATGTGCATTTGAAGGGGAATTTGCCCATGTGTGCACATGCAGATTTGGAAACTGAATTCAGAAACTGGGGGGGGGGCGGGGAAATCCGATTCTTGCAATGGAATGAAAGGCGCCTGACAATCTGTGAAACACAGGCAGAACGGATTTTGCACAACCCGTACATCCCTGCCTAGGGCAGGAGTGGGCAATTTGTGGCTCTCCAGATGTTCTTGGATTGCAACTCCTGGTAGTCCGAGCCAGCATAGCCAATGATGAGAGATGATGTCCAACAACCTCTAGAGGGCCTCAAGTTGCCCTCTCCCAAAGGCTGATTTGAAAGGATGTGATGTGAAACGGAGAGCCAATCAGGATTTCAAACAGCAGGGAACTGGGATGAAAAAGGCAAGATTCAGGGGGCAAAACCCTTTTTGTCTTCTCAAAATCTCCTTTTACATGCTGCTTTTGCGCTCTCTCTCTCTCTCTCTGTGTGTGTGTGTGTGTGTGTAAAGAGGGAAAGTCAGTGTCAGCTCAAGGTCTCGTGAGCAAGACACCCTCAAAGAGCCTTCTCTCTCAAGGAGTTCTCACCTCATCTTCTCACCTCCATTGCCACCAGCTGCTGTTGCTCCTTACCCTCTTTCTCATAATTACTACCACTTTCCTGCTTGCCAGGCAGAGAGCCAGGGAGCAAGGAGGCAGTGGCATCTCCTGTTCCTCATTCTCACGACCATCGTTGTCTGGGCCAGAGTGGGAGGCACATGAACAAGCAGATTGCAATGGTGAAGAAGAGGAGCCACTCTAGGGTCTTTGCTGGGCAGGTTCCTGACCATGCCCCCCCTTGGCATTGGCTCTGGACATCTCTATCAGTGACTGGGGTAAAGCTAGTTGCATGAACTATAGAATGGAAAAATGTCCTTCAGGTCCTCTATGCTTTTGTTAGAACACTGAATACATAAAACTGGAAAGAATTTGTTGGTGGCATTTTTCTCACGTCATTTGAAGGCTTTCACAACCACATGGCATTGAAATCCTCTGGCTTCAAAGTAGCATCTGCCTACATCTTCCAGATCCATGTCGTCTTTGTGGCTCATTGATGGCTTTACTGGGGAGATGCCTACCGAATGTTTGAAATCTACAGCAAGGCTCCCCTTCCCTTTTAGAGCTTAGATACGTGAATAGGAGAAAGGGCCAAGTGAGAGGGTGGGTCTGCCAGCTGCTGATGTTGCATCAATGCTTAACTTTTCAGTGAAAGAGTCTGGTGTGTTTTAAGAGGAGGGATTTCTTCCAGATCAAAGGTCACAGGCATTTGGGCTTGTCCTCAGCAGGAACCCACAGCACAAGGCAGCTGGGGTCACAGCCCCTCGGATTGCTCCGAGTGCACAGTGTGTCCTGATCAAAAGTCAAGGCTGACTGAGGCCTCATATGTCCTTCCACCCAGCTTAACCCTCCTAGGCCCCACCCTCTGCCTGACATCTTAAAGGGCCAACAATCTAGCCCCAAAGTGAGGGCTTCTCCTCTTCTCTATGGCTTCTCACCTGGTTCACTCCCTGTACCATTGGGCAGGCAGTGTGGAGTGGGAGATACTTGGCTCCTCAAGGGAATCCAGGCTTGTGGAAAGCTGTCTGTGAGAGTCTTGGCTCAGTTTCCACAGGTTCCTGCTCACATGCATCAGAAACCTAGTCCAGTTCCTCAGCTGGTGGCGTATCAGCCCCAGACTTGCTTTCCTCATCTTTTTCTGACCCTGTGCCTTGGCTATCATGTGAAGCTGGGACCATCACAACAAGTAGCTCAAACGCCACCTGTGGCCTTCCTCACCCTCTCAGCTTTCTGGTGGTGGCTCTTCCCAGTGAAGTAATTCCCATGGATGGGACATGCTTGCATTCAATCATCTCGGACCCATTCTTTGCTCATACTATGTGTGTGTTGCCCTTATGGAAGAGAGGCCGCTCCACTTGCTACACGATGCATTACACACCCAGACGAGCCTTGGATAAGCTGTCAGTATAGAGTGAGAAACGGTTGTTTTCTGAAATAGCTCAATAACATTTGCATTCCTATGAAAAAGTGAGTACACTTTCTCTATATAGCAATTTCATGGTTGGGGGAAAGAGCTGATTGCTGCTGAGAGATGGATAATTCATCATCTCAATCTCCAGAAAGGTATTTAATGGCATTCAGATGAGATATACAAGGTAACCTGAATTCTGTTCCCTTTGTGCATTTGTTTCCTTGTTTTAAATATCTGAAAGGGGGGAAGTACAATATCTTATCAAGAAACGCCCAGTGCATAGCTGTTGTTAAATGTCCTTCATATTTCAAAATATGTGGTCATATGTATCTTAAATCATTTCGATTTTGAATATCTGGTTTTAATTATTTAGGAATCCAGAGTCATTGAAGTTATCGGTAGAGCAATCTTATACTCGTATTATACAGGGATGGGGAGGGGTGGGTAGATACATTGCTGCTACACCAGGAGAACAGCCTTCATTTCCTAAACTTGGGAGGAGGAAAACACAGAAGCAGAGAATCCACAGACAGCATAAAAAGTGGCATCCTTGCCTCCATTGTCCCTGGAAACTCCACCATTCCCCTCCATTCATTTAGGGACTGTGTCAGTGATGACCCCCTCATGCCACTCACACATGGAGGGAGCCAATGAACTCATAATGAGAGGGACAAACTCCTAGCACACAATACACTGTCTGGTGACAAGCCTCCAGACCTCTTTGCAGTCAAACAAGGAAGACATTCTGTTGGTAAATAAATAGCCTTTATTATGCATAGCACCACCACATCAACAACTCTTCAGGTTACAGACCTAACCCAAATCCATCAATACTGAGCTAAGTTCTCTAGTCAGCTTTGTACAATCCCAATTAGACTAGAACAAGTTCCCTTTGGTACCCCTCCTGCAGTACGAAACCTGAATGACTATTCCAGACCTGCCCTCAGGGAGGGCCTTCCCCTAGGGACCTCTTTTTAGACCATCTCACTTCCTGAAGTTGCTCCACCCTCCTCACCCGTCATCTGATCTGTGGGTCCGTCACTCCCAACTCCTCCCATGCCATAAGATCTGGCATTCGCAAGGTGGATGGAGAGGTTTCTGCCAGGCTTTGACCCAACTGATTAGAAAAAAACTCCTGTCTGCCATTGTCTCTGTTCTCTGTGCCCTGTGGCCTTGGTAGCTTCCCCGCCACTTCACCATTTGCCTCATCTGACTCTGACTCTGTTCCCACACCTTCTCTCGGTGCTTCTGCAGAGATGTGGGGCCCAACCTTTACACATGCAAATGATGGCGTCTCCAGTTCATCAGCCCCAATGGCACAGCCAGCAGATGATGATGCCAGTCCCTTGTATCCCCACAGGCAGGGGCTTGAACCCCTATATGCTGCTCAGCCTTCAGGGGTGGGTTGTGGCCTATATACTGTGTGGAGCCTATATATTGTGGTTAAGGGCTGACCTATGCCATATTCTCTGTTCTACTGCAGTAACATGGGGAGGATGGTCATTAATTTGGGGGTGGCACCCTCACTTTGCCTTTAGCCATTCTGCCCGCATATCAGCCATGTTGGCAGAGTGTTGTGTCTAGTGGGGCTTCCGCCAGATCCTGTAGGCCCATAGCCTTCAGATCCTGAGTACAGGTTTGCACTGTTGATTTCCTTTTCGTTAATTGACCCTATGTTTTCAGCTATTAAGGTATGGGAAGGGCCACCTGTAAGAAGATGGGATTATGAAAACAATTAACTTGTCATCAACATGATCTCTGCAGTCTTTAATAGTCCCCTCTAATTCATGCTGCATTACTATCGTCATCACCATCACCATCATCATGGGCATCAAAGATAAAATGGTGAGAGTATCTGAAATCTGCAGTGTGGCCTAGCTAAAACTAAAACTTATCATCTAAAACTCTGAATTATCGTACATCATACATACCAATAAGGGAGAGGGCTTGACAGAGAGGGTTGGTTTACAGTAGAGGTGGACAACTTGTGGTCCTCCAGATTTTATTTGATTTTTAGCCTACAACTCCCATCAGCCCTAGCTAGCACAGACAATGGTGAGGAATTATGGGAGTTGTAGGCCAAACCATCTGGAGAAGTTGCCCACTTCTGGTCTATAGTATTGCAGTCTTTAGTACTACTTGGCATTGTCCTATTTGTGTATGTCTGTGTGTGTATGTGATATAATACAGAAACACACACACACACACATCTTTCTTGGGTTTTTCTAGTTCTTTCCAGTGAAAAAAGAATTTTAAAAGACTAGCATCCTTATTGAGAAATTCATATCACTTTTAGAGATAACTTCTAAAAACAACAACAACAACAACAACAAGAGTGGTTGTTTTCCTTTTTTATTTCTAATTTTCTTAAACTATAGGAAAAACTTTGTTATTTATAGAACTTATTAAAATTGAAATATAGAGATAAAAAGATGTTTTAAACGGGGATTTAAAAGGTGAAAATAAAGCCATGAATTCAGATTACAGGTAGATTTAGAAATATATGTAAGAGAAACGCAATTCCACCCTTGATCCCCCAGTGAAAGCTCCAGGCTTGATTTCAGAAAGAAATGGGCCAACCATTTCTTGCCAATGTCATTCGATATAATAACTTCCTGTTTCTCAGGGAATTATATATATATATATAAAAAATCACAGCTCGCCTTCAATGGAAGATGAAATCACAGCAGCTAGATCTAATCTACCACTTAAATCTTCTATTAACAGCTCTAATCCTCCAAGTGCTTCACCAGGGCCAGCTACTTTGAAGTCGATGCAAAGCGCGCAGGGTCCCCATTGGCAAAAGCACTTTGAGGTTTGGGCTGTCAAATAGCAAAGCAATCAGAAAATATGACAAGTTGCTCAAGAAGACATTTGCAAAGAGTTTAAAGTAACTTTCACTTTAGATCGTCTTTAAAAGAAGGGAGCTGGGTTTAAGGGTGGGAGGAAAGTTGTTATGATTGCTGAGTAGTCATTCCTTGGTTAAATAGGTTGCTGGTTAATGGCCCAGAATGGATGGCTAATGTTTCCTCAATGGGAGCTAATGGTTGGGAGGCAGATGGCAATCGCTCTGTGTGTTTTGAAGGAAAGAGCAATTTGAGCTTAGACCTTGACCTCCAGCAGCATCCAGGACTTTGACAGAAGAGGAGACAGTTGGATCAGGGGGATCAGTGCTGAACCCACAACAGGATCCAGGAGTAACCCTGTTGGACAGAAGCCCCTTGAGCCCCAAATTCCCAAATGGGGACCCTTGAATATATCCCCACAGAGACAGCACCCTCTACGTCAGGGGAGGGCAGAAGGTGTTTGGGACTTCAACTTCCAGAAGTCCCTGCCAGGAAGGCTGGCAATTGAAGTCTGAAACATCTGGAGATCTACCTTCTGCCTGGCCCTGTTCTCCACCAGGGGCCTCATGTGCCACAGTTCTTACTCCACAGAACAAGCAATTTACCAGGCAGGATTTATTTATTTATTTATTTATTTATTTATTTATTACATTTCTATATCGCCCAATAGCCGGAGCTCTCTGGGCGGTTCACAAAAATTAAAAACATTCAAAGTATGAATGACAAAGAGATAGCAGAACCCGGCGTTCCAAGCCAGGGAACTGCCCCTTTATGGCTCTTCCTCTTCCCCTGGGAGAGAGAGTCTGGCCCCAAAGGAATATAAGACTTCAGTGGAGCTCCACTCCAGACCTTGTTGGAAAAAGTCAGAGCTCTCCAAGGTCCTGTGACTTCAGCCCAATGTGCTACCGTGACTGGCTGACAACAGCAAAATCTGACACCGGGGCTGGCCCGAAAGATTTTGCTGCTTGAGACAGAGCAGCCAACGGCACTTCTCCCCACCTCACAAGCCAAAGTGTATCATACACAAGGCCAGTCAAATTATTTTGGCACCTGAGGCAAAAACTCTCACAACTGCCTCCCTCCCTGATATGAACAACAGATTAATAAGAAATTAAATAACTAAGGCCTTAGCTAGACCTAAGGTTTATCCCGGGATTGTCCCGGGGTCATCCCTGTTCATGTAAATGACACACAGGATATCCCGGGAGCAGGCAGGGACGACCCCAGGATGTACCTTAGGTCTAGCTAAGGCTTAACAGTTCACTGCCCTTTCAGGACACCCAAAATAAGCTGCCAGAGGCAGCTCCCTCAGTTTGCCTAATGTTAGGGCCAGCCCTATGACACCTTCAGGTGCCACCTCATGCCCTGTTGCATGTCTTTCACAGCCAGGACAGGACATATGCCTACAGACAGGGGGAAGAGGTGTGGGTGGGTGGTTGTAAAAACACTGCAGTGATACAGTGAGAAGAGAGACAGCCCTGGGAATGAGCTGAAGGCTCTGAGGAAATGATGTAATTTAGTGAATCTGTAGCCTTGTAGGAGTGCATGAAGTCTCCTCCAAAGAAAACCAAACCTGGGTCATATTTATTTACTGGTGTGTGTGTGTTTTTTTTACCATGCTTCTCAGGCAATTATTATCTCCTACAGCAACTCACATCAATAAAGAGGGAGGGAGGGAGGCCCTGCCATCAGGATTACAAACCAAAATGACAAGACGCACAACGGAAGTGGCGTGGAGGAAAAAGGAAGAGAAGGGGGACCAGTTGTTCAGGACCAGAACAAAATGGCAAACTATAAGTGGGCGTTTATATCCAGCTTGGGCCAGCTTGATCTTGCCAGTGCTTCTGCTTGAGGAGCAATTGGTGGCTCTTTGGCCAATGGATGAGGCCAGAGCATTCTTTCATTTTCCTTTCTGCATCTCAAGACTAAGGGCATGTCTACATCTCCTGGCGGACGGGGGAGCATCTCGCAATACGCTGATCGTGAGATCCTCCACCTCAGTCCACACGTGGCGCATGATGTCCCGGGAGGAAAGAGGATGTTGCACCCGCCATTATTATTATTATTATTATTATTATTATTATTATTATTGAAGATGAGAGCACGAGCGCTCCATTGAAAAGGTTAGTGTGTTTTTTAAAAAAATGATCCCGCTCCCCCCACCCCCACCCCAATGGGCACGGAGCTCACGAGAAGACAGGACAAAACTGGGACGGCTGCCCACACCTCCTGTGGTCTCAGGACAATCCCAGGACCATGGGGAAAGCTGGGATTAATCCCGGGGAAATGGAGGGATAATCCCTCCCTGCCCCCGGGATCCCCTGTGCGTGAAATGGATGCACAGGAATGAGCCCGGGGTGATCCCTGGGATAAGCCCTCATGTAGAACTGCCCTAAAAGGAGTTAAAGCCAGCGGAGTCTTCTTTCTGGCAGAGAGAAGGAAGTGAGTTCCTTGCTGCTGCTCCTTCTCTGGCTGACAGATGGGCCCTTGGCTCGATGTCATTCCTGTGCAGCAGCAGGCGCACTCTCCCCTTGGCTCTCTGTCCCCCGGCTGATGGCAAAAGCATGTTTCCTTCCTGCTGGCTCTGGAACTCTTCAGTGCTTGGGAAAGTGGGGAATGTGCAGCTATCTAAATCAACTAGCAGAACTCTTGCCTGGTTTAAGTTGAGAAGAAGGCATTTAGCTGCGGTTGAAAAGCTGCTGCGCTAATCCAGAGATACAATTAAGGCCACTCCAGATACTTGCCAGTTTCAGCAACGTTTTTTCAAAAAATGGGATGCTGTTGTGGGTTAGGAATTCTCTCACAAAATACTTAGACTTTTAAAAAACACAAATCCAGACCAGTGATGTTTGGTTCGATCCAAACATACCCATCTGTTTATGGAAGGTGTCCTCAGCTGTGAATAAAAAAGGTCTCAGCGTAGGTGCCTGGAAACAGGGTGGGTGTTATATATAAATTGCCAATTTCCCCCCTCCATCGTGCTGGGTGAAGGGAAAATCAGCCCAAATCACCTCCCCAATTGTGTGAGCAGACCTCTGTTCATGGGGGTCATTGGATCCAATCCATTGTTCACACTTGCTATCATACCCTTTTCCACCCTTCGCCCACACACAAACTCCTGCTTCTTCTTCCTGTTTCTGAGTTAGTCACATGGGTGATCCTGCCCAATCAGGGAACACATCGGACAGGCCAATGTCATAATGATAGCCTGACATAGTGTTGTCACTTGATGGCTTTAAATCGTAAGCAGTCAGATTTGATTCTGTCGTGATGTCAGTTCAGACAACGTAGAGCAGCCTTCCCAACTTGGTGCCTTCCAGATGTGTTGGACGACAACTTCTAGCATCCCCCAAACAGCCTTGGCTGGGGGACGTTGAGAGTTGTATCCAAACACATCTGGAGGGTACCAGGCTGGAGAAGGATGGTGTAGAGTATCAGCAATCAATGCGAATTTCAGTGAAGACGTGTTTTTACAAGAAATCTCAAACTGAAAAGGGACATTCATTAAAATGGGGAGTCAACTTGGTTCAGGATACACTCTTAAACTGCCCTGCTAGGGTTTAAGATCCATTGAAAATGGCTCAGTTCATTAAGTCCTCCAAACCATGTTGTCAACACAAGTCATGTTGAAATAAATAGGGCTTGTATAGTAGGTCACCACACTTCAGTTCGTTTGTTGATTTGCTTGTTTCATCATAGCTATTCAAAAGTCAGACATCCAATATTCAAGATAAATCCATTATAGGATAGAATTGGGGGGGGGGAAATGGGGGGATTTTAACTACTTTCACAGAGATGCTAATAGGCCCTATTGTAACATAGATTAAGGTAATTATTTCCTCATCATGTACACAGAAGAATCTTTCTCAGTGCAACAAGTGAGATAATCAGGGCTGATTTCAAGAGGGCGTGGGGGGAGAGAGCGCACTTTTGAGTAAATTAACTGGAGCAAAAATAATGTGGTCTTGTAGTGTTACCTAACAGCATACCGTCTCTTTTATTGTATTTCATATATTGTTTTCCAATAGAAGGAAAGATGAGTGATGGCAAAGGCAACAGGGTGAATTTAAAGCTTCATTTCCCCGTTTCCACATTTGCAGCACAATCCTTTGCAAGTTTAGACAGAAAAAACGTCCTGCAGCTCCCAGCTGTCCTCAGCCAGCAATGCAGGGGAATGCTAGAAGCTGTAGGACTTTTTTTTCCTGTCTAAACGTACATAGGGTTGCACACTTACTTGAATCACTTGAGTGTGGTTGTATGTGACTTCTAAGGGTTCCTTCATGCCAGTATTTTTCAGGTCAAAGACTGACAGCAGAGACATAATTTAATTTATTAGAAGCCTTTTCTGCTTCTCGTTGTTTTATATCATGTAGGTTGGTTTTCAAAACGCTTCGACCTTGTTCAGATGATACGCTAAGCCATGGTGGTTCAGCATTTTGAGCAAAACATTATGACTTAGTGTGTCGTGTGAACCATTCCTAACCATGGTGGCTACATAACCATGGTTTAAACATGCTCACTAATCATTTGCTGCAAAGGGGTTGTCTGAAAAGGCCCTTTAAGTTCATGTTCTACTTTGAGATGTGACCTTTCGCTTTAATTTCTGTACATTGTTATTTTAAAAAGTCATCCCCAGAGGTGGGAAGCTACTACTGGGCCCCAGTGGCACCAGTGGCACCTTCCCCGCTTCAGGAAACAACAGCAGCTTTGAAGGAACCAAATCATGGCATTGGGGGAAAGGAAATAAATGGTGAAACCCAGGGCTTTGCTGACCTACCTGTTAATCCGGTCGGGAGTAGGGGCGAGCCCACACTGCAGCTAGCATGGGCCGTTGCCCCAGTCTACACATGACACGCGACGGGGTAAATGAAAGCCCCGTCATGCCGGCCATTTATAATTTTTTTGCGGTTAAAGGGGCCATGTGCACAGGAGCGCACCAACGACCAAGGTAGGTGTGGGTTCCCCGCTCCCCCTGCCCCCGATTCCCCCACACACGATGTCCGATCCCCCCGCTGCCCACCCGACATGTCCTATCCCCCCATCGCCCCTGGGCCGCAATTCCCCCCGATGTCCCCTGGCTCCACTCTTTCCCCCCATCTCTCCCACCGGGTCCGCTCTTCCCCACCCTGGCCCTGATCTCACCCCCCCATGATTCCCCCCCAGCCCGATGGGCGCAGCGCAGCTTCTCTCAGCTACTTGCGAGTAAGCTGCATAGCCGGTAAAAGCTGCTGAACCGGCTAGACCTTCCACAGCCCCGGGCTCAGCCTGGGGCTGCGGAATTACTGGGCCACTCCAAGGGAGGGTTTAGCCCGGGCTGACCCCAGGATCCCCTGTGTGTCACCTGGATGCACAGGGGTAAGCCCGGGTATCAGCCCAGGCTAAACCCTTGTCTAGCAATGGCCCCATTCTCCTCATGGGTCCCGATCCTCACTGGGGATCCTGTGGCTGTCATTTCTAAATTAAGAAATGCTAAATACTAACACCTGCCTTCCCCGACCTGGTGCCCTCCAGACATGAAGGACTGCATCTCCCATCATTCTCAGACAGCATAGCCATGAATGATGGAAGTTGCAGGCCAGCACAACTGGAGAGTACCAGTTTGAAGGCCAGCCTAGACAGATGTTAAATCTCTCCAGCAATATGGCGCTCTCCAGAATTCATTCCTACCCATAATATACAAACTGAGCTTTTGTTAGCTTCTGTAATTCCAGAGCAATTATGGCACCAGTTGAAGGTTTTGTTTTATCCATGTCAGCCTTCCCCCAACTCTGTGTCTTCCAGATGTGTTGGCCTACAAAGCTGGCTGGGGGACTCTGGGAGTTGTCGGCCAACACATCTGGAGGGCACCACCAGGTTGGGGAGGGCTGAACCACAGCACCATACAACTCTGCCTTCTGTTTCAGAGGCCTCTTCTTCCTGTACTCCAACAAAATGCCATCATTTCATACCAAAAGCATTTGCTCCTTCTGTGCCTCGCAACGTTTCTGCCAGGTGAATTTCAAGTGCTCTTTGCCAATGAAGTTGGTCATGTTTACCTACTTGAGATTCTTTTCTGAAGAAATGTTGCCTTGTTCTATCATCCAGGTTATGCTGCAAAATCATGAGTGTGGCTGTGAGTCAGGGTGATGGGATCTCATCAAATCTAGCTGCAAGCATTCCTTCCTACCTCTTTTTTCCCCTTTTTCTTTACATTTTCCACTGTGCAAAATTCCAGCCTTGCAAGTCCGTGCAGCTTGGAGCACTCATCATCAACTCGGCAAAGAATCAGCCACTGCATATGATTTATACAAATGGTAAAACGCCAGGTGTGTCCAACGTGGATCCTACAGCGGAAGACAAATGCTTTAATCTCTGTGCTGTCATGACGGCTCACCAGAATGGGGAGCCATTAGTCTGCTGTCTACCGTGCACTTGAGCACCTTCAACGCCTATGGGCAGAAGGTGGCATGCTGGTTAGCTTAGGGTGACCATATGAAAAGGAGGACCGGGCTCCTGTATCTTTAACAGTTGTATTGAAAAGGAAATTTCAGCAGGTGTCATTTGTAGATATGGAGAACCTGGTGAAATTCCCTCTTCATCACAACAGTTAAATGGTGCAGGAGCTACACTAGTGACCAGATTTAAAAGAGGGCAGGGCACCTGCAACTTTAACTGTTGTGACATTTCTGTTGGTGTGCTCCTGCGCACCTGGCCCTTTAAGATAAAAAAATGGAGGACGCGATGGGGCTTTCCCTTACCCCGTCACGTGTTACGTCTAGCTAGGGGCGACGGCACACGCTAGCTGCAGCGCAGCCTCGCCCCGACTCCCCACCGGATTATCAGGTAGGTCTAGCTAGGCCCTGTGTCCGTGTGAATGGTGTGTGTGTTAGGTTGGCAGACTCCTCAGTTGTCCTTTGAGCAAGACCACACAAGCACCTGCTGCTTTCTTTGCCTACCTGACTAGCACAGGGGTCTCCCACCTTTTTGGACCTGTGAGCACATTCGGGTATTTGAGAAGCTGCTGTGGACACCACCACAAAATGGCTCCCATGGAGGACGTGGATAGTCACATAATGGTTGCCACGGGAGCCTGGATAGTCAAAAGTGAGGTGTAAAAGGTGCAAGGCTATTGGTTTGGAGTAAGGAGGAAATATCAAGGGGGCGAGAAAGAGCCAGGCTAGACTACCTTTACATTTTCCAACAGTTTCTTAAAGTTTTTTTTAAGGGGGCAGGGACAGGAAAGCTTTGTGGGTGCCCCACCCTCAGCCGCCATTTTGTGGTAGTGCCCATACTGGTTTCTCGAATGTTAACATGTGCCCGTGGATTGGGGACCGCCTGCCTACAACAACTGAAATATATAGAACTACCTTTACACAAATTCTTCCTACATTACCCAAGCCTCTCTTTTATTCTCTCTCTCTCTCTCTCTCTCTCTCTCTCTTGTCTCACCTTCTGTCGTGATTAAAATTTTAAGACTGTGGGTGCAGGGAGCCGTGTGTTTTCCTATATTACACTGTAACCTGCAATGTGCCCGAATGGTTCTGTATTAACAATAATGAACAGATATGCTCGCAAAAACCATACACTTCACTCCTTGCGAGGAAGCTGACGCTGTCCCCTGTCCCTAGAGCTCCCTATCACTTGGAAAAATGAGAAGCAGGAGTCAATATATACTGTACACATACCTACTAAATTGGCTCTTGGACCAATCGGAACCCAATCCGTATGTTTTCCTATAAGTTTAGTGCTCCCCTATGGGCATTATATGTCTCACCTCCCAGGTAAGAAGAACTGGAATGGTGCAAGAGGTAGCAAACCTCTAATTTTATGTTCTGATAGGTAGCCACAATTCCAGCTTACAAGAGACAGAGAATAGAGCATTGCAATTTGCCTTATGGGGGCTGGCAGCTTGAGTTTACAATATTTTATCTGCATATTCATTCTCTGGCAGTGTGGAAAAGAGCACACGGTTCCTTCAGTAGTGGGTGATGCGCTGAACCGTTTTGAATTGGGGAGCTGTTGCTGGGTCTGTGTTCCCACCCAGCTTCCTGGTGGGTCGCTTTCTATCTATGGCATCCTTCCATGCGTGTCAGTATCAGTGTTCAGTTTTAACCACTAGGTGCTTTGTGATCTCAATGGATTTTAATGAAAGCGAAGGGAATGAACAAATCCACATTTGTATTGTACTGTTAGATGTTTTGCCAGCATCGTTACTGGAAAGAGAGGTGTATTAGTTTGTTTCGTTTTAAAAATGTGTTGTTAAAGCTGAGAATTCATCTGTGACTATGAGTTCCACTTCATAAAAATGACTGTGTTGTGAATCCAAATGCCTTCAGTGGTAGATGCTAATAATGAGGAGGCAGGACAGCGCTTGATTATGAATAGTAAATCCAAGTCAAAGTAGACAACAATGAGATAGATGGACTTTCTCATCATGGAAATGTTTGTAAGCGCACTTATAGAATCATAGAATCATAGAATAGCAGAGTTGGAAGGGGCCTACAAGGCCATCGAGTCCAACCCCCTGCTCAATGCAGGAATCCACCCTAAAGCATCCCTGACAGACAGTTGTCCAGCTGACTCTTGAATGCCTCTAGTGTGGGAGAATGTGCTTCCAACCCCCTTTTAGACCTTAGCACTTAATGCACAAAGATACTTAGGCCTTAGCTAGATGGGGGGAAGTACCAGGGCAATCCCCAGGATCGTCCCTGTGCATCCAAATGACACACAGGGAATCCCAGGATCAGGGAGCGGTGATCCTTCCCTTGCCCCGGGATCTTGCCCTCACCTTTGAGCCCATTTTTTCCACAGTCTTGGGATGATCCTGAGACCACGGAACATGTGGGCTGGCATCGTGGGTTGTCCTGGTTCCTTATAAGACGTCGGGAGCCACGCATGAGGCACAGAGCTCCTCAGGAGTTCTGCTCCCATCGGGGTTGGGAGAGGGGGGGAAATTAAATTTAAATTTAAAACAACCTACCTTCCTGCACACAAGCGTTCGTGCACTCTTCCTCTTTAAGAAAAATTTAAAATGGCAGCTGCGACATCCTCACCCTCCGATGACATCGTGTGTCGCGTGTAAACAGAGGGGGAGATCTCACGATAAAAATATCATTTTTAGGTCTAGCTGAGGCCTTAGAGGAGCCTGCATACCTGGAGACATTGGGCTTGAGGCTTGTATGTGTATCCTTACTACACTTTTAGCCCTCATGCAAGCATGCCAAATGCCTGCATAGGACTACATTTGAACCAGGCCAAAAAAATGTATAATTATACCTTTTCTTGTTAAGATTGGTTCACTGCTGTGGCCGTCTCTGGAATGATCTAAGGCCTTTGCTAGTATAGTATTTTTGATTGTGGCCACAGCACTCCAAATATAAGCTGTTCAGGTGGAGTTCTTGGTTGGGATGTCCATTGCTGGGAAATCCTGTACTTTTGGGGGTCAACAGAGTTCCGCAGCTTGTATGATTGGCCTCGAGTCTGTGGGCTGAACTGCGGTCTGTTCTCTGAACTCTGGGGATTTTTGGCACATTTTTGGGGATGGTTTCGTGATTTGCACAAATTTCTGAACAATTTGTGCAAATTATGGCCGAATTTCTGCAAAACATGGCTGAATCGGTGCAAATTATGCAAATTCAGGCTGTAAGTGGTAAATGAAACAAAATCCAAGGGGGAAGGGAGAACCTAGGAAATCTCACCAAATTCACCCTCCCCCAAGGATTTCTCTGACACCCCTAGTTCTTGGTGGAGCTGTAAGAAGATAGTTTGTCCTAGTTAGCAACTAGGTTTCCAAGAAACCCCAATGAGCAAGGGTATAAGGTTGTGTTCCATGAACTAGGGATGGATTTATAGGTCTACTGGTCTGTGCCAATTACCCATGTGTTCATTCATAAATGCAACCCAATCAATTTCCACATTAAAGTACATAACGTTTAAAAACAAACGCACAACTATTTGTATTTAAATATGAATTTTAAATACGTGTTTTGAGCATGTGCATTGATACATGTATCCATGTATTTTATCTGAATGCATACATTTCGAAATGTATTTTCTTCTGAAATGTTTTCTGGGCTGGGAATGGCATTGCAAAATCCAGAGAAGCACAAAATCCGAAGGATAATTACATTCTGATCCACACTTGAATCCGGGAAGCCCCACCGGACCACATAAGCAAAGTCTGCATCTATGTAGGTTGTTGTCATGGTGATCCCTGGTGTGGTGACCATGGAAATACCCACCCTTTTCTCTCCCAAAGAAGGTCCTCCTCAAGACCTAATAGTTTCTCCCTGGGGTTTTGTGACATTATGAATAGAGCCTGCAATCCCCTGTTGTCATACCTTCCCATGCTTCAATAAAAGGAATAGTATTTATGAAGCAGTTTTCACGTGTTGAGTGCTTGTCACAAGGAAATCCTTGCAAGAACGCTGTAGAGGAGGCCAGTATTGAGATTTCCCAAATGGCAGACGGGCAGCTGAGCAAAGATTCTTGCAACTAGGATGGCTGCTGTGCTATTCTGTACATGTAGATGCAAATTTAGAAATAATGAGTGTAGTTTAAATAGACATTTATCTCACCATAGCGGGGAGGCAGTGACCTGTGAGCCTTCTCAGTTTGTTGTCGAGGTGTTAACTGTTGATGAGCAAGTTTGGCTACTGGGCAGTATAAAAACGCAATAAATAAATAAATCCAAGTTTCCCTTCCGATGGTTCTTCGTTGTTAAACTGGACTTAGATTGGGCAGCCCTTCAAAATAGAGGCCTGTCCTCTGTAAATAGGACACATGGCCACCCTACTGGCCAATTAATGTTGTGATTGTATATTTTGCCCTGCAGGGCATATAGAGCTTGGCAAGGGAAGTTTTCATTGGTAACCCAGTGTAGGGAAAAGGGTAAAACCATCCATACTCCAGGACCATGACGTTTCGGAGGCCCCCGTGGCTAGTGAGAAATATTTGACAAGTGGGAGACGTGTTCGCCTGCTCTTAATTCTCATTTAACCTTCAGTTGAAATTCTTTTGTTCTGAAAATTGAAAGGTCTCCTTTAAGTGGGCAAGTGCACATGCCTGTTTTATCAAACTGGAATGCAAAGGTGTGGCTGTAATTTGCCATAAGGCAAACACTTGGCCTTACGTGGAATGCAAAGAGGGACTGAAACAACTGGGCGTGTTTAGCCTGGAGAAGAGAAGATTGAGGGGAGACATGATAGCACTCTTCAAATACTTAAAAGGTTGTCACACAGAGGAGGGCCAGGATCTCTTCTCGATCCTCCCAGAGTGCAGGACACAGGATAACGGAGTCAAGTTAGAGGAAGCCAGATTCCAGCTGGACATCAGGAAAAACTTCCTGACTGTTAGAGCAGTACGACACTGGAACCAGTTACTTAGGGAGGTTGTGGGCTCTCCCACACTAGAGGCCTTCAAGAGGCAGCTGGACAACCATCTGCCAGGTATGCTTTAGGGTGGATTCCTGCATTGAGCAGGGGATTGGACTCAATGGCTTTCTAGGCCCCTTCCAACTCTACTATTCTATGATTCTATGTAGACCTGGTGCTTATTTTTCTACACACCCACAGTGTGGCACTTTCATTTGAGCCCAAAGCCAGTCCTATGCACACCCATGGCTAATGCCTTAATAGCATGACCACACACACAACTGGGCAAAGTGACTATTTGATATGTACAGATAAATCCATGCCGTCTTATTTCTCCCACCTACTGAAGACTATTTATACATTAAAAAAATATGCAAAGTGAAGTTTAATGCCATCGTCTTAGTATTCAAACACACCATTTGGGTCTGTTCCCCCTTGAACATCTTACATGAACCTGTCTATAATCCTTGTTTTGTGTAGGTGGCTGAGTAGGAGTGTTAAAATACAAAATATCTCTAACTTTTCTGGAGCTCGCATATCACTTTGACAATATTTCAATACTTCCAGAAAGCTCAGAAAGACAGAAATGAATATATCAATTTTATCTATTTCTTCTTAGTCTACAGTCACACATAGCTTCAACACCCTGTGGAGGGTGAAGAGGCTCTCAGTGAGAGAAGCAGACAACCAGTTTCAAGATGTTTTTCTACAAGTTTTTATTCCGTGGCTTGAGGATCTCAGCAAGATTGAAACCTTAATTGCAGGAAACAGAGTCACTCACACAACATACAAGTTCATGGTGTGACTCCAAGTCCAAAATTCTCTTTTAAGTCTGCACCTGCAGAACATTAGGCTGCATAAATGTCTAAAATCATCTTCAAGTCAATGTGGAGAAGGTAAAGAACCATTGGAAGTAGGTGAGGGGGGTCTGGTCTCTGTTAGTGCTCCATCACACCTACTTTCCCCCACCCCCGGTTTGTCTCCACAATTTCTTCCTCCATTTCATTAGCGCGTCAATCTAATAGCCCCTTTCAGGTGGGTTTGTGGTATCGCACTATACTGATGAAACCTCCTTTTCACTTGTTTGCTCTTCCACTTCACCATGCCCCGTCCCATGATGCCCCGCCCCTTCTCCTTCCGCCACCAGTTTACTGGTTGTAACATTGTGATGGGCGTGGGCTCATTCCCCACCCCTTGCTCTAGCTTTGTTGTCTAGTGATTTACCAATTTAATGTTTCATCAGCTGGGCTCTGTTTCTGCAGGCAATGAGAGTGGAGTTGCAACAGTCAAAGTCCATTCAACCGACTCAGCACAAATCCGTTGGTTCAACACTGTGCTGGAGGAGGAGAACCTCCCCACCCTCCCCTTTCATCAGCAAGCTCTCCCTTCAAAGCACACGCCCCCTACAAAGGAAATAGTGGGAGGACAACACTACACGGGGCTGAAGGGCGCTTTAATTCTGTTTGGGGGAAATAATCCAGACTCTCCCTGCTCTAGGAAAACACAAAAAACGGAGAGGAAGAGGCGGGGTGTCTGCAAGACAGGCACAACAGCATCTGGGTGCCGTGCTGCAAAACTGCAAATCAGGCATGATGAGAGTGCAATAAAACACTGGTGTGATGGAGCCCTTAATCTCTTTCCCAGAACCTGCGAACATCTGGAATTGGCCTTTCTCTTTCTAGATTTTGTCATCTTTATTAATTTAATAGTGTAATAATATTCGTTTTAAAATAAGGTCTAATTTCTGGTCAGAAATCTGGCAATGCTATTAAGAAGGACTTAGTACTGATGTGATTAATAGAAAAATTTGTATCATGGCTTTCTGCCAAGAATGGCTTACATGGGTTTTTTGTCATTTTATCTTCACAAAAATCTTTTGAGGTAAATTAGACTGAGAGATAAGCCCAATGCAGGAGTTCAGCTTGCTCACATGAGGGCAAGACATGAGGAGGAGACATAGGTCTGTATGCAAGCTCCGCCCCCAACATCCCTACCCCCACCCACTCAGTCCCCTGCCTTCCTGTGTGGAGGGGGAAGGTCTGAAGAAAGCTTCTACTTCCATTCAGTTGACCATGAGTAGAAGACTCTGCAAACACAAACCCTTAATGAAACAACCAGGGAAGGATAGGCCAGCTTTATCCCTGCGTCTCTCTCTCTTTTGCAGCTAATTATCCCTAGCAGATGGGTGGGGGAAGAGCAGGGGAAATTAGCCACTAAGTTGAGAGAGATACAAGATAAGCAACGGACATGGAGAAAGCTAGCCGGTGGCTCTCCTTCCTTACTGATGTTTTAGATGTTTTATGGGGTGCTTGTACGTAGATAATTATTGTAGCTCTTTTAAATTTGGTATGTTTTAATTTTATTGTAAGTCACATGGATGTTTTTTCCCCCCTGAGAAAGGCATCTAAGAAAATTAAATGATGTTGTTGTTAAAATCCATGTTTGGCTGCAATCCTCTCGATTCAGAAGGAGCATTAAACCAGCAAGTCTCCAACATTTCTCCTGTCCTGCTGACTGGTAGACTGGTGCCTTCCCTCCCCCTTCCAAATTCTAAACAAGTACAATAGGGCCCCCGCCCACGTGCTGGAAAGCATATCTGAGCCATGTCCATAACAGTGAGGCAGGGGAGGAATAATCTCCCTGCTAAATTTTGAACCAATGTTTCAGCTTTAGGACTACTTGTTTACCACATGAATACAATATGTATTTTTGTCTTCCACGTACACGTTGCTTCCCTGAAGCAGGCAAAACTGCTGTTTGTAATGATTCATACTATAACCCAGTTCTCGGTGTAAAATGCTCATAAGTCAGAGGAATACAGTAGACTCCTCCGACTTAATCATGCATCCAAATCAAATGCCTAGCTCTTCTTCATATATACACCCACGCATGAATGGGTAGGACATGTACCAAATAAAAAACCGGAGTGGGAAGGGAAATCCCCCTTAATATAAATTTGATGGTACATGTTCTTGCCTGTGTAAGTAAGAAGCTTTTGATAACAGACATGGTTTAAAGGTGTTTCTTCAGCAATAGCACACAGTTGTTGAAAATATGTTCTTTGGTTATGCAAGATGATATTTGAGGTTTTGAATAGCAGGCCACTTGTGTCCCAATTAAGACCCTTTGACGGCAATTGGCTAATGGCAATTCCAGGCTCAAGGAACGTGTCTCCTATATTACCCACATGGATCAGAAGAGGCAGGTGTCTATATGGCCTATTTACCCAGTAGCAGGTGCACAGTGGCGTTCTTCAGGAGCTCCGTACCCATTGAGGGGGGGGGAGCGGGATTTTTTTAACCCTAACTCCTTACCTTTGTGATGGAGTGCTCATGCACTCATTTTCGATAATTTTTTTAAAAAACCAAAATGGCGGGCGCGACGTCCTCTTCCTCCCGGGATGTCACGCATCACGTGTAGACTGAGGGGGAGGATCTCGTGATTACCATATCGTGAGGTCTTCCCCCTCCGCTCCCTAGGTCTAGACATGCCCAATGCTTCTTTTCAACCTGGAAATTCCCAGTATATTTCAAAGATAATGGATCAGAGGTGCAGAACCTCGTTCAGCCCTAGAACCAAATTCCTTTCTTGGAGAAGTTCTTGAGAGCCACATTCCAGTGGTCGGAAGGGCTGAAGGTGAAAGGAGCGAGGCCAAAACGCCAGCATATTTTAGCTTTCAGGCCTTTATTACCAGTAAATACACCTTAGGGGAGGCATTCCAACCTTTTAGAATGGGGGAAAACCTGCCCAAATGTCGGGAAAGTACCCAATGACATGTGGCTGGAGGAAAGGGGTCGGGGCCAGCGGAAGGGGAAGGGGGCACCTGCGCCCCTGTGCTAGGCCCTACTGGGCTGGTGGGAGGGCCTTGGCTGCATGGTAGACCCTCTGCTTTGCATGCAGAATGTCCCCAGTTCTATCCCTGGCCTCTCAAAGTAGGGCAGGGAAAACATCCACCTGAAACCCTGGAAAGCCATTGCTGCCAGTCAGTGTCGACAATACTGGCTAGTTGGCCGAAGGATCTGACTCAGTATAAGGCAGCTTCCTATGTTTCATTGATGAAAGACCTTAGCATGCTAATGGTGTCTGTAATTAAGGGGGTGTGGCTTTCTGGACAGCCCCAGAGGGCCGGATTAGAGCCTCTGGAGGGCCGGATTTGCTCCCCAGGCTTCAGGTTCTGCACCCCTGCGGCAGAAGAATGCAGATTATGGGTCAGGCAGAGGAGAACCATTGTAGCTTCTCAGTCATAGAGCCAAACAGGCATCCTGTTTTAGTTCTCTCTCTTTTTTATTATTATATATAATTGGGTTAATTTTCCAGATAATGTTGTTTCCACTGTGGTGAAAGCTCATGAGGCAGTGCAGCATTGCCAGCCTGTCCAAAAAAGAATGATAGATGTGACCTCCACCCTCGGCACGGCTGTGTTGCCTCCTCCCCATAACCAGCTACTCCTGATTGCCTGCTCCCTATCTCCACATTCCTCGCTTTGCCCGCCTGCTCCCCAATCACCCTAGACGAAATTACCTGGCTATAGATCTCTGCTTGATCTCTGCAAATGCCTGGTTTATCTCACCAGCAACCAACCCAAACTCTCCTATCTCGGAGTTGCTGTTGAGGTTTGATCCTGCCTCTGCCTACAGCGAACCACTGCCAACAAAGATGTTTGACAAGATATAATGTGGAAGGACATAAAAGGCTCACAGGAGGACAGGTGGACGTAATAGCCCATCCTTCCTTTGAAGGGAAATGAAAAGCAGTAACTCTCATTTTGTAGCATGCCTGGCACAATTATTTGTGATGGTCAGGCCATTTTTAGTGAGAAAAAAGCCTGAGGCTATTCTACCTTTAGGAGAGAGAGAGAGAGAGAGAGAGAGAGAGAGAGAGAGAGAGAGAGAGAGAGAGACCAGGACACATATATACCCATCCTTAAATCTCTTTATGAAAAGCTCCTTGTTATCCACATCTCTTTGAATCCTACAAAAAAGATCCTCCTTGCTGAGTTCCTTTTAAAATTAGCACTGTCCTATTTCCCCCTCTCATGGGCCAAGGTCTGGGCTGTCCCAAAAGCTTCTAGAGGCAAACAAAATGGGTCCAAACGGCAGTGCAATCCTCTCTTGCGTCTCCTCAGAGGTGGGTCTCACTGCGTTCAAGGAGACTTACTCCGGAGGAAGTGTGCCTAGGATTGCAGCCTTGCTTGAGGGTGGGTGTTGCCATTCAGGGATGATTTAAAACAGCAACTTAAAAGGTGTCAACTCTAGACAGCCAATTAGCAAGACCAGAGAAGCCCTTGAAAGCCGGGTTCTAAAAATTTCTATAGCCCTTTAGAATAACGTCAAATATAACTCTTAATTGAATTCCTGCGAGCCAATTGGCAAACCTCTTCTTACCACAATGGCAAACTTTCAGAGATGAATCTTTTTATACCTCCCCATCCACTCCATCAAAAACTTTTATAAGTCTTCATTTCCTATTGCCTGCCCTCTCCAATTTCCTCATCATATAATTTCGTACATGCAAAGCATTTTGCGTCCATTTCATCTCTTGCCCCATTCACCTTGCCGAGGAGTGTTGGCTTTTTCTCATTGTATTCTGCCACCTTCCGCGCCCCCCCCCCCGGTTCTTTTTAACTTGGAGAACAAGCCAGAGCTAGTTGGACAAGCTAATATGTCAAATACACATAGCCAATGTGTTGGGACAAATGTGATTCCTTCAAGGTTGATGGCTTTCTGTATTCTCCAGTTTCAAAAAGATGCTTTCTTGGGCCCACTTTGGGGTTATTTCTTTATTTAGAACAGGAAAAGGCACCTTCAGGGAGTCCAGTGGGCATTTTCACAACCACACCACTGCAGGCCACCCCTCTCCCAACACTGAAAAAGTAAAAAATAATGATTTTATAATTGGCATCTGTAGCAGCTTGAAAGCTAATTTTGTCCCTTTTGGTGATCCATAGCTGCTATGGATGCCACCCCCACCCCCAACACATGACCCATATGTCCACATCTGATTTACTATATGTATATGTAATTTTTCTTCCATCATGGAACTCAAGGTGGGTTACATTCCCAGGAAGCTTCCTAGCCGGGCAATGAGCAGATCCAGACCTTCTTAGCTTTAGCAATTACATCATGTTCCTTTGGAACAGGACATACAGAACTTTTTTCAGCCAGAGGACCAAATTCAATTTCTCAGAAGCTCTCAGGGGCCAAATTCCAGATGAACTGGGGTTGGCCAAAACACACACGCACACAAAAATACCAGTATATTTTAGCTTTAAGCTCTTAGTGCCAGCACTATAAGAAAGCTCCTGTGTCCCTAGGATTCTGCTGCAGGGTGGACCTCAAGAGTTCCACTTCTCAAAAGGTCTCTGTGTGTGTGTGTTTCTCTCTCTCCCCCTCTCCCTCTCCCTCTCTCTCTGGGCATGTCTAGATAGGGTGATATCCTGGGGATTGTCCTGGGATTGTCCCTGTGCATCCACATGATGCACAGGGGATCCCGGGAGCAGGGAGGGATAATCCCTCCCTTTCCCTGGGATATGGCCCTACACTTCTGACTTTTCCCGCAGTCTCGAGATGATCCCGGGACTGCAGGAGTGGTGGGCTGCCATCCTGGTTTCATCCTAGCTCCTCACGAGTAACTGCGAGGAGTCGGGAACCAGGCATGGGCACGGAGCTTTTCAGGAGCTCTGTGCCCATCGGGGGTGAGGTGGGGCAACGGATTTTTTTTTTAAAATGGACCTTTTCGCTGGAGCACTTGAGTGCTCTTTTTTGATTAAAAAAAATACGGCAGGCGCAATATCCTCTTCCTCCCAGGATGTTGTGCGCCGCATGTAGACTGAGGGGGAGGATCTCGCAAGCAGCATATCATGAGATCCTCCCCTCTCCAAGCCCTGGTCTAGACATGTCCTCTCTTGGACCCTTTTGCCTTCTTTCCCTATCATCTTTTAACCCAGAAAACAGCAAAGGATGATGTCATTCACCATGAGTGGGACAAAAGGAGTGGGTGGGCCTCAAGCAATGTACTGTAACAGCTATACATTATCCTCCTAGGTTGCTATTCCCATTGGTTATGTTGGTAAACTTCTTGGTGGCAATTCTTGTTGTCAGCCATTTTGACCACTATGTGGAGAGTCTTTTTTTGGCCGGGTGACACCCAGCACAATTTGACTAACAAACTGCATAAATGTTTTCTCTTTGGGTCTCAGGTTGACTCATGAGAAATCAAATTCACCTCGAATTTTGCTCTGAAATCTCTTTTTTGCAGGCAGAATTTTATGGTCAGCCTAGCTTCTAAGAGCATCATCACACCGAGGGGGGGGGGGAAATCGTGTTTACTTACCGTTGCTTCTCCACCCACATGTTTCTCCCTCATTACTTCCTCTTTTGAAAGAGAAAGTAAACCACATGCACGTGGCCCATTCAACGGGCCATTTTGATCGTGCTCCTGAGCGCAGCAGGAGATAGCAGCAACTTCTGTCTTTAAAAATAATTCCGATTTACAGGGTCTTTTTGTGTCATGCAAAGAAAGCTAGAAGGGGCGGGAGGCATGCGGGACACAGGCAACGTCATGAATAGGACCTGCGAAAATCCATGAGTGCCCAGTAACGAGTGTGCAATAAAATGCTCATCTGATGACGCCCTCAGTATCTATACAGCAGTGTCGAGGAAACGTTTTACCTGTTGAGTGCCACATTCCCTCAGGGGCAATCTGTCATGGGCCACCACCCGTTCCTCTCCCTCTTTGCCACCACCACCCCTCTCTCTCCTTTCTCCTTCCTGCTCAGTGGGCTGCCAGGAAGAACAGGCTGCTCTTGCCAGAGGTCTAAACTAATTGCTTGCTGCAAGCTTTTGAAATTTGGCTGAGGACTGCAGGTTGCCCACCCCTCTATACAGCCATTTCCTTTCCCAAAAGATGCACGGCACACAAGAGAATGCAGCTCCTTATCTGGAAGCAGTCTTGACACATCCGTGATTAATGTGTCAACATTACAGGTTACAGGCTAATGGCAATGTAGATTGTACCACAGCCATAGGGCATATCGATCAATTCAGGGCCAACCTACACATTCTACTCATTGCTTCAGTGTAGCTAAAGCTGCTATTTTTCCAGTCCTGATCTGGATCGGGTTCATGGTGTTCCAGGAGGGAAGAATTAAACCTCCTCCACCTATTTTTCTCCCCAAAGTGCACACCCTCCCACACAGTGGGGGGATTTAGGGAAAAAACTCCATTTATTCCAATGGAGACTTGTGTGTGTGTGTGTGTGTGTGTGTGTGTATATATAGGGGTAGAAGTTTAATCCTTCCCTCCTGGAGCAGCATGATCCCAAACCGGACCAATTACAGCATCTGCAGTTTTTCATTCTTCAGGTGGCCCAACCCATTAGGAGGAGGCAGTGTTGATGGCAGAGTTGCATACAAGCCGAATTTCAGGGGCTAATAGGAAAGATATTATTATTATTATTATTATTATTATTATTATTATTATTATTATTTTATTTGTTACCTGCCTCTCCCTCTAGGGCAGGGGTAGGCAATTTGGTGCCCCCCCCAATTGTTTTGGACTACTCCCATAAGCCCTGGCCATTGCCCATGCTAGCTGAAGCTTATAGAGTCATAGTCCAAATCATATGTAGGGGACCAAGTTGCTCTAGGGGCAGGGCCGGCCCAACTATTAGGCAGAATGAGGCAGCTGCCACAGGTGGTAGGTGCTGGAGGGCAGCACCCACCCCCAGCCATGTCCTTCTCTTGGAAGACAGGGTTATGTGTGCCACATGGCCGGCTTTGCAGCCCCTAAACTAGTCTGCTGCACTTGGGTGTGGTGGAGGACCCTACCCCCACTGCCAGTGTCGAAGGAAGGTTCAGCCACCGACTGGCTTCTATACATGGAATGGAGCAGGGTGCCATCTTGTCCTTTGCTTTTTTTGGTGGCCTGTCCAGGAGAAAATGCATGGCCTTCACCTCAGGCCTTCGGCATAACATGTGCTAAGGGGAACTGTGTACTGCCCTCCACGTTCCATTATTTCAGCATCTTTTCTCTCTTTTCGTACAGTTGAAAAGCACAAACTTCCATTCATTTACATGGAACAAGGGAAGGAGCATGCAGGAGGCCGAAACCCCTAAGAAATACAACACTCCCCACACACACACGCCCACTGTATACAACACAATTGGAGGGCAACGTTATTTTTTGCCCATGACACAAAAATTAGCTTGAGCTGCCTCTGTGTTATTCCTATGAAATAGCTTTTGGGATATTGCTCTTTCTGACAATTTGCGATGTCAACAACAAAATGGATAAATTCAGTTCATTAAGATGCTTTCCACTTAATATGGTCAGAGTTCCTGCAGTACAGACCAATTACGAATGGGTGACAGAGCTGGATTTTATAGATACAGCAACTGAGGTTGAGAGATGGGAACAACAGACTTGGAGATGAGCTAAAAATTTCTGCCACCTGAGAAAATATATATATATTTGAGGGATGGGTGGGTTGCTTGTTTAAAAGCTCTCTCTTGAGAAAAGTCTCCCTGCATGTGGAACTCATCCATGTGCTTTCTGAAGCACAACAGGGCCACAAGACTCAGGCCAAGTGCCCCCGCCCAAATGTCTGAACCAACTTTAACAAGAGGAGCTGCCAACACGGCTGTTTTTATTCTATTCAGCTCCTTCAGCGCCATATTTCTGGTGGGCAGTTCCTCTGCCTCTCTTTTTTTTTTGCCTTTACCCAAAGTTATTTTTAAAAGCACTTAGTTTTATATAAAGCCATCAACAAATGTGTCTGAAATGGAGGAGTCCTTTTCGGGGCGTGTTGTATTCCATTGCAGATGGCAATCTTTCTGTTTGATAAGTTTGATGTAAGTTCACATTAGGGGAAAGAATTCTAGAGTAATCGATTTTCTGCACAATTGGGATTCACTTGATAGAGTGTGTAGCAGGGCTGGGGAAAACTGTGGCCCTCCAGATGTTGTTGGACTACAACTCCCATAATCCCTGACCATGCTGGCTTAGGCAGATGGGAATTGAAATCCAACATCTGGAGGGCACACATTTCCCTCCCTTGCTGTAAAGGTACATCCCCATTCCTCCAATGGCCGCAATTCCCACCTGGGCTTACTCTCAAACTCAAGAAAGGAGGGGGTTACGTATACCACTACTCTGCCTAAACAGGGAAGAGGGCTCAACCTTAATGCTTCTCAAGGCTGTCATCTTCAGTAGCCAAAGCTGCTCCTAGGATCACCTAAAAAGAAGCCTCTGACTACTGTACCCTTCCAGTTTTCTAAGCTGCAAACCACAAGACATGACCAGGTTTCAAATCCTGCCCATTCCTGGAATGGACCGTCCTCTTGCCATGCAACTGAACTACGTAACAAGAATGATTGAGTCTAGCCTAAGCTTTATCAAGAATTGAAGCTGCTGCTACTTTGCCATCATAAGAACATAAGAGACCTGCTTGAATAGACCAACGACCTATCTACTAGTCCCACATTGTTCTCACAGTGCCCAGTCAGAAATCCACATGTAGGACATGAGTTCAACAGCACTCTCCTGTTCATGTTCCCAGCAACTGGCACACAGAGACATACTGCCTCTGATACTGACGATAATGAGCTCCATTCACACCAGCATTGCAGCCCGCTGTCATGGTGCATTGCATACAAAGGACTCAGATGACGCCGTCCATGTCCTGCCCTGGAGCGGATCTACACAGATATATGAAAGGTCATTTTTTTGAGTCATTAAACGTATTATTTTATTACGATTTTATACGTCCCTGGGCACATGTATTTATTAATACATTTCTTACCTTTGTGTTGTCCATAGATATCCGCTGATCTGGGCCACACAATGTATTTTTTATCGTTGTTTTCTCAAGTCCCCGTCTGCTTATTGTTCTTCCCACTTCCTCTTTTCTTCCACTGTCCCTCCTCCGAGAGAAACGGTGAAAGGTGGTGGTGGAAAGATTTCCCCTCTTTCCACACCTGGGAGCTTTTCCTAAGCGGGAGCCATGGAGGGAGGGAGCCTCCAGGCAAGGTTAGGTGATTTACTTTACTCAAAAGTAAATCCCATTGATTTCAACTGTTAACGTGACCTGCTCCCCTTGGTCTGTGCTTGGAGGGGAGAGAAACAGGGAGAAGGGGGGCTGGAAGGATTCCCCCTCTTTCTGCACCCTTTTCCTAAGCACAGACCAAGGGGCAGCATGTCATGTTAGCAGTTGAAATCAATGGGATTTGCTTTTGAGTAAAGTAAATCCACTAACCCTGCCTGGAGACTCCCTGCCTGCCTGCTTGCATCTTCAAGTTCATGAACTACAGGTGTGCTGGTTCCCTTACTCAAAAGTAAATCCCATTGATTTCAACTGCTAAAATCACATGCTGGCTTACCTTTGAGGAAAGCCCATTGAACAGAGAGAGTCTTACTTCTGAGTAAACACATATAGAACAATGCCCATACATGGAAACAGGAGGGAAGTTGTAGCTGCAAAGAGGAACATGAGGCAAGACTGAAAAATGTCTGCAACTTTGGGCGTGGAAAGAAAAGGAACATGCCCCTAGGAAGCTGATTGGCTTTAAAAAAAATAGAAAAAGGAAGAACGCTTAGGAATGATACAATCAGGCACCTAACAGATCATACTGCAACTTATAAGAATAACATCACAAAATAATACGACAGGAAGGGTAAGTGATAAAATGATAAAAGCCAAGCGTCATGTGGCGGAATAAGATGGAAAACACCATTAAAAATGTTTTTAAGTGGTTTATCCACTTATGTGTAGATCCGCTCCTGATCTCGCCTCTTCTCCCCCTCCCCTTTGCGATGTTTCCAAGTGCAGGGAAGGAACAGTTTTTCCAGCAATGCGCTCGACCCTCTACGTGTATATTTATCCCATTTTACTCAATCCGATGTTCTGAGGGAGGGCGGCATTGCTGATGAAATGGAGGGGGCGTGCCAGGGCGAGGTGTCCCTGTGAACAACCAATAGATTGTAAGGGGAGGTACAAATGAGATCTGTGGGGTGGGGGAAAACAGTGATTCCGAGGAGAGGTGTGAAGATGAATGAAAAGTCAGGCTTTCAAATGCTAAGTGAACGGAGGGGGATAATACAAGGGGAAACATTCAGGTGTGATGGAGCTCATTATATAGCCATTATTACTAGTAGCTATGGATAGCCTTTAGTTGTACTGGGGTAGACAGCTGCTGAAACTAATTGGCCCCTAAACATTCTCTTTGGATTTTTCTTGTGCAAGGTTTGATGTCAAATATTCTTTGGATATTCTCTGCTTGTGTGAATAGTTGCCAAATATTCTCCAAAATATTTGATATGTGCATCGATTTTGAATAATTGACATGGGATGGTATTAAGTAATTAACGACATTTGATAAGATAACATACAACATTTAATATTTGAGACTCTTTGGTAGTTGGCCTGCAATGGCATTAGTATTTCACAGAATTAAATGCTATGCAATGGTATTTAGTAGCTGACAGTATATGATAGTTGATGCTACTGCATTAATATTTGTCAGTGCTTCGACAGCTGTCAGCTTATGAACTATCAGATTTGATGCCTATCAAAACAAGTCAGAAATGCAGCGGGATTAATAGCTCAATCCTATACAGGTCTTCTCAGAGATAAGCTCCTTAGAGTTCAATGCAACTTACGTCCAGGTAAATGGGTAAAGGATTGTAACCTAAAGCACTTAATTTAAACTTTTGAATAACTTTTTCAGAGTGGTGAAATAAGAAAATTGTCTGAATGACAAATACATTATGAATTCTCAGTTCAGCTTTAGTATGGACTCATCTTTCTCTAGCTCTAGTTTCCATTGATTAATGGAAGCCATTCAAGTTGACTAAATGGACACTTTATAAAGCAAGAGGTCATTTCCAAACATGTTCAGCTGATCAGCCATAAAACAAATAGGGTATCATAACAATTATTAAAAGGTTCTGCAGGTGTGGTTCTGTTTGGAAAAGAGAGAGAGAAAGAAAGAAAAATAAATTCAATATTTTATTTATTTATTTGTAACATTTATAAACCGCTGAATATAATACAATCTCTCAGCAGTTCACTACTACTACAAATTTGTTTCTTACTCTTATAGTTGATTCTATGCATGTTGACTCAAAAGTAAGTCCGTCTGCATTCAATAGGGAGTGCTTCCCTATTGAAAGCGGGCAGAGTGCAGTGTTGACTTGCAAACTGCTTTTCCATCTTTCTCTGGACTTTCCCTCACAATATTACTGTGATGTCAGTGACTCTTGTTCCCATTTGGCAAATAGGGGATTGCGTGGCAATCTAGGGGTTCAGAAATATCCTGTGATACAACCCTTCCCATCCTGTAACATTTCCAGTTGCACGTTTGAATGATTCTCCATGCAAAACAGCATCCTGTACATAAACATCTAGAATGAAGGCTATGCAGACACTTGCATAATAGGTTTGGTAGAGATGATGGGGGATCCACACACACTTGTTGTGTACAGACTCCTTTCTTTTGTCCCATTGTTGTCTCTACTAAAGATTTTGCAGGATTTTGAAATACATCACGGACTAGGATAGCTCCAACATTACACCTTCAACCATCTGAAGGAACTATGCTCTCTCTTCAACCTCAAGTTATGGTTTCATAACGGCTTTTCAACGTAGGGTTGCCAATGGATCAAAAATGACTTGGGCCTCAGCTAGACCTACGGGTCTAGCGTGACGGAGGGGTGAGGATCTCACAATATTTTTATCGTGAGATCTCCTCCTCTGTTTACACACGGCGTGTGACGGCCTCGGAAAAACAGGACATTGTGCCCGCCATTTTGTTTTGTTTCTTCTCGTGTGCAAAAGGTGAGGGGTTTTTATTTTTAACAATTTTTCCCACTCCCTCCGCCCCACCCTTGTGCGCGGTTCCCAGCTCCGTGAGGAGCCGAGACAAACCGCGACGCCTACCCACATGTTCCATGGTCTCGGGATCATCCCGAGACCATGGAAAAAGCAGGCTGAAAGTGTAGGGTGATATCCCAGGGAAAGGGAGGGATCATCCCTCCCTGATCCTGGGATCCCCTGTGCATCATGTGGATGCACAGGGACAATCCCAGGGATCGCCCCATCTAGCTATGGCCTTGGTCTGCTTCTGGCTCTTTCAAAGATGCTCTAGCTGCAAAGATCCATCAGCAGAGCTTCTCACAGCTTGGAGATAAGTATCATCAACTACTAATGCCTTCGGATCATGCAGCTATTAAAGGCAAAAGAGCAGGATACTGTAAACCTGTTGGCAATATTAGCATGCTCCAGAAAATTGTCTGTTACTCACTCTTAGCAGAAGCATGAAATTTGGCACTGATAGAGACAACTTGCTCCTTGCCACATGCCTTACTGAGTTCTGCTGACCTGCCCATGGCTATACTCTACATCTGGTCCTTAGGGATCATAGCGGCAGGGAGGGAAGGTCCGTGTTATTTTTTTACTCTTCTGTTTGCCAGGGGATGAATCTTGGAATGTGAGGCAGAAGCTGCTGACACTCAAGCTGTCTGTGTATTCAAGACTATTCTCTGGCACGAAAGGAGCTGTTAATTAATTGTGAAATCTTTAATAATAATGTGATGTCTCAAACGGCGAGATTACACAGAGAGCGGGTATTGACAATAGGGTTTATATTCATATTCAAAGCCAAGTTCATATTTGTCAAATGACACAGGGAGAATATGAATTAGGATCCGTATTACTTTGAGCAACTGGGAAAGTTGCTTTTGCTATGGAGCTGCCAAATCTTTTTCCATTCATGACTTTCATAACTTCTGGTTTCATGGTGCATTTTTACATGATTTGGTATCACTTCCCATTGTTCTCTCCTCCTTGAAATTCTCATGCAGGATAAAAATAAATTTTAAAAAGTGTGCATAATCAGACGATGGTCTCAAATTGGCTGTGCATCAGCCAAAACACATAAACCGCCCAGAGAGCTCTGGCTATGGGGGTGGTATATAAGTGTAATAAATAAATAAATAAATAAATAAATAAATAATAGCGAGGCTGATTTCCTTGAGATCTCTGATTGTTGTGCTAGACGTATGCTCTGTTTATTCCTTTATTTTATTACATTTCTATACCGCCGAATCGCCGAAGCTCTCTGAACGATTCACAAAAATGAAAGTTGTGAAAAAAGAGGGGAAAAGCACCATGAAAAGGCCATAGGAAAAAGAGGCGACTAGCTCTGGTGCTATGAAATCTCAAAAAGGTTTCTTTATTTTTCTTATCCGAAATATTAAAAATGTTCTAAAAACTTCAAAACAAACTTGTACAATGCTCAATGTTTCGGATCTTTTGGATCCTTTGTCAGTAGCTATAAGACATTCAAGATAGATAGATAGATAGATAGATATAGATATATAGATATAGATATAGATATATAGTCATATTACATTATAAACAAGTTCATCCAACTTAAAATTAAATAAAAGGAAACAACACACATAGTCTAATACAATATATGGACCTTTACACTAAGTTTCTACTAGATGTATTTATGACCATATAGCTGGGAACAGATTTAAGGAGTGGAGGAGAGTGCCGAGTTAATGTAAATAACTACACTTGCTGTAATGATAAAAAAATACAAACTCAGTAAGCTATGAGTGTTTCCTCTAATACCAACAGTTGAGTTGATTATATCATGAGTAGGTTAGTCCAGTAGAAACTTAGTGTAAAGGTCCATATACTGAATTAGACTACGAGTGTTGTTTCTTGAATGTCTTATAGCTCCGGACGAAGGATGCACAAGATCCGTAACATTGAGCATTGTGCAAGTTTGGTTTAAAGTTTTTAGAACATTTTTTATATTCCATATAAGAAAAATAAAGAAACCTTTTTGAGATTTCATAGCACCAGAGCTAGTCGCCTCTTTTTCCTATCACAAAAATGGAAACCATAAAGTACAACTTCAAGTATAAAACTTAAACCACAGTATAAAACCACAATCTAAAAGTACAGCCAGAATAAAACCGAGCAGCAATGCAGAGATTTAAAATACAGATTTAAAACAGCAAAATTAAAAGACAAGAATGGTAAAATGCTACAATAACGCTACAGTTCTGGGAAAATAAGGTCTTCACCTGGTGCCGGCAAGAGTTCAAATTAGGTACATATGAGAGGAACGCCTCCTCCTATATGTACCTGACCGGACCCTAAGGTCATCCTCAGAGGTCCTTCTCTGTGAGCCCCTGCCAAAGGAAGTGAGGCAGGTGGCTACCAGGAGGAGGGCCTTCTCTGCTATGGCACCCCGGCTGTAGAATGAGCTTCCTAAGGAGGTTCACTTGGCACCTACATTATATGCTTTTAGACGCCAGGTGAAGACCTTTTTATTCTCCCAGCATTTTAACAGTCTATAAATACATTTTAACTTGGTGTTTTAATTTGTAATTTTGCATTGCTGCTGTTTTTATCTGGTTGAGCTTTTATATTGCATTTTATAGTATGGTTTTATACTGTTGTTTTATACTTTGAATGTTTTTAAGTTTTGTGAACCGCCCAGAGAGCTCCGGCTATTTGGCGGTATAGAAATGAAATAAATAAGTAAATAAATAATAGGTGCCGGGCGAGCCTCTCTAGGGAGCTCATTCCACAGCTGGGGTGCCACAGCAGAAAAGGCCCTTTTATTTTAGTTTGGTTTTATTTTATTTGTAATACATATATACCACTTAATAAAATGTCCAAGCAGTTAGTCCAACACATGGCCATGCTGGCTGGGCATGATGTGAGTTGTAGTCCAACACTTCTGGAGGGCAACGGGTTGTTTACAGCTGCTGTATACAATACTCCAGGGGTTTTCCAGCGCGGTGCCCATGGGCACTGCCAGTAGCACCCGCACAGTTCTTCACTCCCTTCCCTCTTCCCCCCCCAAAAAAAAATTAAAATATTTTTTTTAAAAAAACCATTAGGGCAGGTTCTCCTTCCTGTTCCTGAACCTGCTGCTGATCAACTGTTCAGCAAGCAGGAAGAGGAAGCAAGGTGAACATGTAGAGGGGAGAGAAATAGTGAATCTAGAAATTGGGAATGGAGAGAAACAGGAAGAGAAAGGGTGTGTGGGAGAGAAAGAACAAGGCTACGGGCTAGGAAGCGAGGGAATGAAGAAGGCGAAGGACGGGGAAGAGAAAGACATAGCGAGGAAAGAGGTTGGGGGGAGTAGTGAGACTAGGGGCAGGGAATGGAGAGAGAGAGAGAGAGCAAAGGGAAAAGTTTTGTGTGGACAGAAGAAGATTGGCAGGCTAGGAAACAACTCCTTCCATTCCTCCCTCCCAGCCTCGAGCTTTACTATTTCTCTCCTTCCTTCCCCACACACACTCCTCTTGACTAGCCATGCCCCCCCCCCCGCTGCCATTTTGTGACCGGCCACATCCTCCATGGGAGCCATTTTGTGGTGCTGTAAAGCAGTTTCATGCACAGCAGTTTCTCAATTCCCAGATGTTCCCATGGGTGCAAAAAGGTTGGTGTCCCCTGCCATAGCCTGCTTTCTGGTGGGTGATGTGGGATCATTCGCTGGGAAAAACTCTAAACACATGCCCTCTGTCAGTAAAAGGGGGGAGGTTTCAGGGGCGGAGCTACCATTAGGCCAACTAGGCAGCCGCCTCGGGCGCAGAACTGCCTTTTAAGGGTCACAGTTTTATACAAATTAGCTGTTTTAAGAAAACAACATAATAAAAGAGAAATATAATAGTTCAGAAACTCTTCTTGAACAGCTGACTCTAAGTTGGCAATTTTGGGGTGTGTGTGTGTGTGTGTGTGCAAGTAGCTCGCCTTGCCGAGGGCGCAAAATAGTTTTGGGACGTGGGGGTTAGACACAGTACATTCCAGCCCTTTCCAGACCCATGTTTCTCCAATTTGGCCATAATTGTGCATTTTAAGACCCTTCTATTCGGAGTCTAGAGTTGCCTAACAGCACCAGTGGAGAGATGCTTGGTATTGTCATTGCCCAAAGGGCTAACTTGCCTTAGATTCTTAGAGGCATATCTGGCGTCTCTCAGAATTGTGGAGAGTTCAAAGCTGGCTTTAAATAAATAAATGTTCAGATGTTCTTCACACTGTTGCAAGCCTCTTAACTTTTAGTAATCCCCAAGTCATGAGTTGTCATCCCTCCCGGCAGTCATCCTTATTGTAAAGACATTCTTAATGGAACTCCATTGGCACATAAAACTGTGCTTATCTTATTTGTAAACCTGCTATAGTTGCCAAAGATGCAGCAATTTTGCTCTATGTGTTTCTGCTTAGCACAAGAACGTTCTATAATAACAGTTGTAACTTTCGCCAAAGAGTGGGAGGAATTCTGTCGGCAGATTCAGCTATGAGTTGGGGTGAATCTTCTAACTCTCAGCAATCATCAGGAACATTTAGAGCTGTATTCAGATATCATGGACATTAGTATAGCTACAGATGGGTAAGAATTTCATTGAGTTCTTTTTCTTTTCTTTTTTAATAAAAACTTATCAAAATTCACTTTTTTCATAAGTGGGATGGGAAAAACTTGGGATGTTTAAAAATTTGAATTTAGGAAAAAGCAAAACTGTCCAATTCATTCATTCCCCCAGGTGTAACCACAGTGGATTAGAAGGTGTAAAGCTCAATGGATGAAAGATCAAACATGGGAATAATGTGTAGATTGGTCACATAAATGTCATATAGCTGGCTTTAATTTAAATAATACTTAGCATTCATTAAGCTTTTTAGAGTGTTCATTCATACTTCTCATCTATTTTTAGTAATCCTTTCAACAATCCACTTGGGCAGACCTGGGTGGGATTTCTTGGGGAGTTTTGTGCACCCCTAAACAATCCCCTAGATCAGAATTATTTACAGATATGTGAAACTGCCCAAGAAATCCCATTCAGGTCTGTCCAAGTGGCAGGTCCACCAAAGTTTCTATCAAGCGTGGTTTTCAAGTCCAGATCCAATTCCTTGAGCCGGAAACCATGCTGGAGCAACTATTTATCTCTGCTGGGTGCCATATTGAATATGTGAACATTCAAGTTGCTTTCTCAAAAGTCCAGTGCCAGGTTAAACCTGCCCTTTTCTCTCAGGCACTTGGCAACATTTAATGACTTTTAATCAGATCCTGGATTGTGAGTCGCTGATTGTTTAAAAATGTTTTTAGATATAAGTGTGTGTGTGCTATCTGTTTATATCTTTTTATATGAAAGGTTTTGCTCTTTGTATAATGGGTTTGTGAACTGCCCAGAGAGCTTTGGCTATGAAGCAGTATAGAACTATAATCATAGAATCATAGAATAGTAGAGTTGGAAGGGGCCTATGCTCAATGCAGGAATCCACCCTAAAGCATACCTAACAGATGGTTGTCCAGCTACCTCTGGAATGCTTCGAGTGTGGAAGAGCCCACAACCTCCCTAGGTAACTGGTTCCATTGTCGTACTGCTCTAACCATCAGGAAGTTTTTCCTGATGACCAGCCAGAATCTGGCTTCCTGTAACTTGAGCCCTTTATTCCATGTCCTGTGCTCTGGGATGATCAAGAAGAGATCCTGGCCCTCCTCTGTGTGGCAACCTTTCAAGTATTTGAAGAGTGCTATCATGTATCCCCTCAATAAATGAATTGAAATGTGTTGCAGCATGTGGAAGGGTTAACCTTCCCAGCCTAGTTGAGTTTCTCCTGAAAATTTCCCCTTGCATATCAATTAATGAAAAGGAAAGGAACCTCTTGTGCAATCACTGAGTCATTAAATTTCGCTGACATTTTCTTGGCAGGCCTTATAACAGGGTGGTTTGCCGTTGCCTTCCCTGGCCATTATTACCTTTCCCCCAGCTAACTGGGTACTCATTTTACCGACCTCGGGAGGATGGAAGGCTGAGTCGACCCAAGCCGGCTGCCTGAAACCAGCTTCCGCTGGGATCGAACTCAGGCCGTGGGGAGAGTTTCAGCTGCAGAAACTGCTGCTTTACCGCTCTGCACCACACAAGCCTATATCAATTAAACTGAGGTGAAAAAAACCACCTTCCATTAGCTCCAATGGACATTCAGGCCTCTGGCTAAAAGATTCAGGGAACTGGCAAATAAATTCAGACCCATGAGCCCAGACCGAGCAATGCCCCTGCCTGGAGCTCCTTATGTTTTTAAGAACATAAAAACATAACAATTGCCTGGATGACTAAGATGATGGCCCATCTCTTCTACCATTCTATTTCCAGACATGGCCAACTGGATGCCTCTAGCTTCTCACAAACATGACATGAAGACGATGGTCCTCCTTTGGTGCCTGTCTGCAACATAAGTTGCTCCACTTACTAACATTTCCATACTGTCCATAGCAGAAGCTCTCTGAGCAGTTTACAAAGTTTAAAAACAATTACAATTAGAGTATAAAATGTTTGAAAAGTATTTACGTAAAACACACAAACAAGACAGTACACGCAGAGACAACATATATCTAAAACAACTTGGAGCAATCAACCCTAACCATAACTTGGTCATTAACTTGGATCATGGAAGTTCTAACAACTTATCAGCGATAGATAAGTTGGTACTAATCGCCACTGATTTATCTACCCTCCCTGAATTGGTCTAATCCCCTTTTTAAACCGGCTAGGCTCATAAAACTTCACCCCTTGTTGTGGACGTTCGTCATGCATTGTGTGAAGATGGCCTTGCTATTGTCAGTCCAGGAGCCATTAGAATGGGAAAGCAAATTCCAGTATTACAGGAGTGGGAGAGAAAAAAAAAATCTTGTACTGTTTATAAAAACACTTCCCAAAAAAAAGTGATAAGTGTATAATGTGTGGCTGTGCCAAAAAGTGGCCATTGACTTCAACAGAATTCAGCTTATTTAATTGGCGTGCAGAGCATATGCGTGTGGGAGAGTGAGAAGAAAGTTGTTGTACAGGAAGGCTCATCAGAGATTGAAACGGGAAAGTCCACTGCGGAAAGAGAAATGCATTGGATATTTTTAGCTTGTGTCTTTACGCCTAGGAATGCAATAATGCCTATTGATTAGCCCATTGCTCATCTTCTAAATACACAGCAGTTGAGGGCAGCTTTGTGCTTCCTGAGTAAGAAAGGAGAATTCAGCATTTAGGTGTGGTTTCTCTTCATTAAACATTGATGTCATCTTCTTTGCTTTCCCTCCCAATCTAATAAATATGCCATGACGATCATTAAGCTTCAAGAGCCGTGAGTTGTTTAAGTGCTGTAAGGTGGACCTGGCCAAATCGTTGGCTCCTGAAATATTGGTTTTCTGTCTAGATATTTGGATTCGGCCTTCCAAGGGATTGCAAAAAATACCAATCGTTGATGAAGGAAAGGAGTTTGTTCTGATCCACTCTCAGGATTAGATAAGTGAAAGATAGGTCCGCTTGCAATGGAATTTCTTGGGAGGCGCTTTGCAAAATGCTGCTTAGATTTTTGAAATCGTTATGTCATATCAACTATCAGTTTTTGTTTTTACTTCATCAGTGGATGGAAAGGAGCTGGTTTTGTTGCTTCCAGGCAAAGGCCATTTGTAAGCCGAGGGCATTGTGCAGGCGTGAATGTTGACCTTCCCTGATGACAATAAACCAGTATTGCTTGAAACTGTTCCGTAATTATTACCTCTCCATAATGCCAAAACAACCAAAATGCGAATTATTTATTATTAAATTTATATCCTGCCTTTTTTTCCACCTTAAGGAACTTAAGGGGGCATACATAATCCTCCTCCCCTCCATTTTATCCTCACAACAACAACCCTGTGAGGTGGGTTGGGATGAGAATCTGTGACTGGCCCAAAGTTGCCCAGTGAGCTTCCATGGCTGAGTGGGGTCTAGAAACCGGATCTCCCAACTCCCAGTCCAACACTCCAACCACTACACCACAGTGGCTCTCCAATAATTACCAATAAGGCCGGGAACTGAAAGCATGGATCCACCCTGAGTTAAGCACGAATAAGGGCCGAAACCAACATAACTTTGACGACATAGCTGGTAGCCCTGTTTTATCATAAATCGGAGACAACACCAAGGATTTCACTTACTTAGCTCCAGAGAAGGTGTGCAGGGCCTGATCTAGATTAGGGGCTTAATGTGGAAGGTAGAGAGACTTTAACACATGCACACATGCACACCCTTTGTTGGCCAACTGACATCAGGGCGGCATGGTCACTTCCCTGATGGCATTTGATCTCTGACAGATGCCCTGGCTGGAGTTCCTACAGCCCATGCTTTGGCCAGGGAACCTGTTTCTTTCTAGCATGCTTTCCCTGGCCATGGAAAATCCCAGGCAGAGCAAAACATTCCCCTTTCACACCTAACTTCAGTGTGCATGTCCTCCACCTAGCATCTCATCTGGGGAAGCACTAATTGAGAAGTCAAGTGGCATTTGAAGTAAGGGAAATCCCTGTTCCCTCTGAGGAACCTAGCAGGGATTCTCCAGTTGGGAAGGGGTTAGAGGCATGCAGGGAAATCCCGCTTGACCTCCAATCACATACCTTAGTGGCGATACCTCTCTTTGCATCTTCCCCAAGCTCCTGGTGGTCTCCAAGAGGTGGAGCTTGGGGATCCTCCATGGGACAGGTTAGGTCTGGGGAATGCAGGTTCCCTATCCTGGTATAGACCTTAACATGTTGGTAAAAAGTGATCCTTAATACACTGATTTTTTTTAATGCTGATGTGTGTGTGTGTGTGTGTGTGTGTGTGTGTGTCCAACCTTCCCCTATGTGAAAAATAAAAATGCACCAGTCAATTTCAGAAAGAAGGCTGAAAATTACGTGGTACATTTTCAAATGGGGCATGATTTTCCACTTGCAGGGTGTTTTGTTTTCTGAGACGTACAGCTCTCCCCGTGTAGACTCCTTGTTTGCAGCCTTCCAAACAGTTCCCTGCAGTTTTTGCGATCTACAAAGTTGGGAGCCTTGTGCAGCAAACAGAAAAACATAGATCATGCTAATGCTAACAATTTCGTAAAGACTGTGAATTTCGTGATTACTAGGGTATGCTTAGCTAAGAGCTTGTATATTCACCCGGGAGGGGGAGAATAAAATCTGTAAGTTTTCAGTAAGCATATTAAATAGAAATGTGGGTAATGAAGGCTGCAATTTGTTTAAAGCTGCCGTGTTTGGAAAGTGGAACATGCTGAATTTTTCACTGCCCACATATGTTAAAGCAGCAGGGTTCCCTTACAAAGAGCCATGCTGGATTAGAGCCATCTGTTTCAACATCCTGTTTCCAGCTGCTTCTGGGAAATGTACAAACAGGGGCATGAAGGGATCAGACCCTATTGATTTCCTTCAACATCTGGTAGTAAGGTACACTGCATCTGAACGTGGAGGCTCCCTTTAATTATCATGGCTAATAGCATTTGATAAACATATCTACTATGAACTTGTCTAACCTCATTATGAAGCCATCTAACGTTATCACCACCTCTTATTTATTCTTTTTTATTTTAAATATTTTATACCAATCTTCACCAACAATACCAAAAATACAATGCAATCACAAATCTGAATACAATATGCAATAAAAAAACAAACCAAGAATAAAACAACTAACCAAATAGCTAGTACTGCTATAAAAATAAAAGGCAGGAAATACATAGACAGTTAAACCAGGTTAAAATGCCAGGGTGAGAAGTGAGTTTTGACCTGGCACCAAAAAGAATATAATGTTGGCACCAACTGCACATCCCAGGGGAGGGTGTTCCAAAATCTGAGTGCCACCACAGAGAAGGCTCTGTCCCTTGTTGTCACATACATCAAGGTGGGAATGAAGTCCAAAAGTTACTTAGGTATTATGTAAGGAAGTACTTTCTTTTGCCTGTCCTGAGTCTACTGACAATAAATTTCATTGCATGACGTACCAGATCATGTAGTATTATGGGAGTGGGAGATGGTTGAGAAAACTCTGTCTTTGGGGAGAAGTGACACCTGTTTTTGTGTGGCTGTGTCATACTCCCAGATGTCAGGCTTCCTCTGGAGGAATCCCCTTCAGAGGAAGTGCTAGAGTCCCTGGAAGTAAACTGCACTGATGAGCAGCCCATCCCAAGAGATGGACCAAGAGGATCCTGAGCCTTTGAATGAGATGTCTGTGTCCTACCCCCATAAGAGGAGGATGGGCCTGCTTCTGAGATGGATGCTGAGTGACCACCTAGCCTCTGAGGGTGGTGGTGTCTCAAGACCCACACCAGAACCATCTCCATGAGAAGAAGTGCCTAGTTGCAGAGGAAGGCCCCTTGTGAGCAATGGGCTTCTCTTGAGGAGGGCATTTCTCATAAGAGGATCTTCTTTGAGAAGCCTCTGATGTGCTGCAGCTGTACTGGGCTGGGAGATCAGCCTTCACTGGAGACTTGTTAGGTGCTGGAGTGATGCCTTTATCTCAGCTCCCAGCACCTTGAAATGTTGCTTTTCCTTGGACTGATCTCTTGTGCTGCTGACCTCTGGACCCCTGATAAGATCCTGCTTTTGGGCTGCCCGTTTGTTGGACTGATAATCCGGTGATCTTGACCTTTGCCTGCCTACTGACTTCTGCTTTGAACTGCCCTATTTGCTGGACTGATAATACTGTGCTTTGACCTTTTGCTTGCTAACTGACTTTGCCAAATGGAATTGCCCCTAGTTTGCCCTAGCGCTGAGTTCAATCCCGCCATAAAAGGACAGGGCACCTATGGGTTTATGTGCTGGTGTGGTGGGCAGAAATGTTACAGCATCCCTTATTGCTGCATCTCCATGCTGGGGGATAAACCAGAACTTGTTGATATTCAAGGCAGGAAATAAATAAACTAGACTGAACACATCAACTGCTTGCATGAACCCTCAACAGGCTACAGTAGTCCTGTGATTCAAAAGACTGCAATCCTAGACTGTGGCAAATGCCTGCATACTGGGTGGAGATACAAGGCGAAGAAGGGCTGGTTCATGTATGTCTACTCATCGGTCATCGAATAATGCCACATGATACCTTGTATTCGTGAATGAGCCATCAAAAATTCATCACCGCTGATAGACCTTCCATTTCACTCAATGACAACTCAGATATAATATTCTTTCAGCGGAGTCAATTCTCACATTTGGTTAAATGGTCAAATGATGCTCAAGAATGTGTGAACAAGCCTTGAACGTCTATTTATGGATATTTGAATTGATGTTTTCATGTTTTAATTATAATTTTTATTGCATCTGCATTTTTGTTAGCTACCTTGAACACTGGTTTTAGTGGGAATGTAGGATGTAAATTTAATCAACAAAATAAAATAACTGATGTCTGCAGATGAGAGAGATTTTTTCCCCCTGGTTATGTAGCTAACACAATCTGCTCAGTTCTTTTAATGCTGTCTTGTTGTTTTTATGGCTTATAATGATTTATTACTTCTGTGCTCCTTTAGTTCCAAATAGCTTGTTGTTTCTTTGCTTTGTTTATTGAAGGGGAGTATTATGCAGGGGGAACTAAGTTGCTCCCATTTCAGTGGGGTGGAGATTCCATTTTGATTTTTAGTTACAACCAGATAGAAGTCTAAAGGATCTATCCAAGATACTGAAACCTCTCCCCAAACTGGGTCCAGCACTTGGATAGCTCCTTTAGACTTCTGGCTGGTTGTAACAAAAAAAAAAAAAACATGGAGCGGAATCTCGGCCCACTGAAATTGGAGCCAGCAGTAACTGCTGGGATCTGGGGAAAGCTGCTCCATGTGGTGAGTCATGGAACTGTAGGTGACAGCTTTTTGATGAAGAACCTTCTGGTCCTGGGCCAGATCTACACCAAGCAGAATATAGTACTATGAAAGTGGTATATAGAGGAAGGATCTACACTACTGCTTTGTAGAGGCCAATTGACACATGCCATATACGGTGTTCATACCACTTTCATAGTGTTATATCTTGCTTGGTGTAGATGGGTCCAGGGCCCCAACAGTTGTCAGTGCACTTCAATACTGTTATGAAGCTGTCGTGCAGCTCCTGCCCTAGACGGACTCCACCCACCTAAGCTAAAGGTTTCCTGTTCTAGTTCAGCTTCGCTTGAGCAATATCATCTTCCTGAGCACTGGCATGTTCCTGCAGCCTTGGTTGTTCTCTGGTCCTCACTTCTGACTTGCTCCTCAACCCTGACTCCTGATGTGTTTCAGTCCTGAGTATTGGCTGGCACGGCCTGTAGCTCAGTGGCAGAGCACATGCCTGGCATCTCTAGGTAGGATTAGAGCCCTGGGAGAGCCCCTGCCAGTCAGTGTCAACAATACTAGGTTAGATGAACCAAGGGCCTGACTCAGGAATACCGGAAACTGCCTTATACTATGTCCCCATGGCTTCTGGATCCCAGATCCTACCTCACCCCAGCCCTGGCACATCTAAACCCTTTAAATAAATAAACTGACCTCCTGATTCAGTCTGAGTGGTTTCACTCAGAATCTCGCTCAAGCATCAAAAGAAAGATGCAGAATGCAGCATTGAGAGCTTCTAGCTGACACTAAGCTGATTTTGCTCTGATACGCTTTAGAGGCTTCTGCGTAAGCCAAAAAACCATCCAACCTGCTTAACAAGCGTCACTTTGGGCAATGAGTTTCTTTCTTCCATGTAGATTTTCTCTTAGCAAACAGTTTAAGAAGATGATGACGGCTAAATTCCTCTGGGTGTATCCCTCTTACAAACCCAAATTGCTTTAAGCATCTGTCCTTCTCTCCCAGGGGATCTTGGGAACTGTAGTTCTGTGAGAGGAAAAATCGTGATCTGGCAGCAATTTCTCAGCAGGCTCATGGAACTACAAGGCCCAGAGTTCTTTGACAGGAACTATGACATGTATTAAAATGGGATGGACCCATAAATTGCCACTGGACAGTATCCAGTTGTCTCATTCCATTAGCACAAATGCTGTTGCCCTAGCGGAAGCTTGGTTCTAAACTATGCACAACAGAAGAATCCAACATTCGTGCAAGCATGGTTGTGCAACCAATTGCACAACCTGTGGTGCATAACTCTTCTGCATCTCACTGCAACCAACTGCACAACAGGTTCCACAAGAATAATGCCCAACTGGTTGCACAAGCATAATGTACAACTGCTTTCACAACCATGCTTGTGCAAATGTAACTTTAAGTGTTGCACAACCAGTTGCAGAAGCATAATGGGCAACTGTTTGCACAACGGAAAGGTTCAGCAGAGCTCTGTAAATGGCATTTGAGTTTGCAAAAGCGACACCATTTGATACAGCCCACCGTCTTCACGTTTGTTTGCTTTTTCTTGAGTCAGTGTGGAATTGCATTGGGGTTCATCAGGGATGGGATGAGGAAGCAGCTCTAGGCATTGCAAACATATCTAAAAGGTCTTTAACTGCAACCATTCCTTGAGAGTCCCTCCTAATGTTCAGGCACAGATAAACACATGTGATCTCACATGTTCAGTAGGGACAGAAATAAATAAATATAGCAGCCTGTGGGTTGAAGGTGTGAGGAGGGGTACTCTATTGCCCTCACACCTATGCAAACCATGACAAGGAAGTGAATAATTTTGACTTCTTACTCAGGAAATGAATATATTTGTGGCTGAGATTAACCAACTGTCAAGTTAGAGGTGTGTTTAGTATCACGTTCTTGAAATAAACATGCAAGCCATGGGCTGTGCTAAGCCATGTGTTTTGTGGCAAGGCAGCAGATATTTCTGGAAAGCCAGGCAGACCAAAGGGAGCACCACGGAAGATTCGTTTCAATTTGCTAGTAGATACATCAAGCCGGTGTAAAGGCAAGACACAAGAGATAAAGCGATTGTCAAAACTGGAAGAAACGACAGGTCAGGCTTTCAGAGATGTGATCCTGTGAGCCTTGTGGGAAATGATGCTTGTCACATGTTGGCCTGTGGGCTCACCAGACAATCCAATTGATTCTGACAGGCTGCTCCCTGCCTTGCTACCACTGCCATCTTCATGTGCAAGTACATCCATCAAGAACACGGAGTTACTGTAAAAGACAGAGGGATCCAACAAGGACTGTAAAAGTAATCTCACTGCATTTTAATTTCATTTCATTTATTTCATTTATTTATTTATTACATTTCAAAAGTTGGACCAAATGTTCTATCATCACGAGGTCAGATATAGAGGAAACGCCATTTAGGAATGGTGCTCCTTAACAAGTAAAATTACAAGAGGGAATTAGCAAGGGATTTTGGAAGGAAAGAGACCAAGGACTCTTTATCTTCCCCGGTCCACTTTTTATCTTCCCCTCACAAATCGAGAGCTGGAGCGAGGACTGAGTTTAGATGAAGCTTCCTCTGAGCCCAACCAACACTTACCTCCAAACCTATGGTCACTGTGTTGCTGAAGGTCATCTCTGATGCAACCTTGTGCTGATGGGAACTGGGCTCAGATGTGACATAATAAATAATAAAATACAGATTGAAATATAATTAAAAAACACATATGTTAAAAAGAAATGCACCACTCACCAGTTAAAACCTAGTTCAGCAAACAAAACATCTTAACAGCCAAAAGCATGTCCTATACCTGCCAGGAGAAGGACAATAAAGATGGTGCTAGCCTTGCTTCCCTTGACAGGGAATTCCAGAGCCTGGGAGCCACCACTGAGAAGGTCCTCTCTTGTGTTCCTGCCAAATTTGCCTCCAATGGTGGTAGGACAGAGAGAAAGGCCTCACCCAAGGATTCTAAAACCCAGGCAGACTTCTAAGAGATATTGTGGTCTTTCAAATAGCCTGGTCCTGGTCTGTATGGGCTTCATAGGTCATATGCAGCACTCTGAATTGTGACTGGAAACAGTCTTGTAGCCAGTGAAACTGTTATAACAAGTCTGTCGCTTGCTCCTTGTAACTGGCTCTGGCCAACAGTCTGACTACAGAATTCTGGGCCAGCTGAAGTTTCCAAACAGTCTTCAAGGGCAGCCCCCCATGTAGAGCTTATTACAGTAATCCAAACAGATATAATGTAGGCCAGTGTCTCTGGGGCTAGAGAGCTGACATCCAGATTGCTGGTCTTTTTATCTGTGCAATGGTACTCTGACTATTATCCATGCATAAGCTGCTCTTCAACCTACAGGCTTTCCATTGATTTCACCAAATTAAAAGTCATTTCAACCCAAGAAAGAGTAAAAAAATAAGCTGATATCACAAATAACAGCCAGATGGAGAGGGATACAGGTTTTTTTCCACATAAAAACGTATGCAAATCAGACATTTTAATATTTAGAAGCAGATAAAAGATGTGAGAAAAAATCTTGGAAGACAGGATGATCAAGCACCAAGATTAGCAGTGAATATAAGTAAGTAAGTATGTTCAGCCTCCACAGCCTGCTCCTATTAATTGAAGGAGTTCACCAAATAGCGGATGTGACAAAAGTGCCCCTTGATAATTACTTGGAATTGCAAAAGGCCCCTTGATCAAGCCCTTTGGAAACGCTTGTTAAAGAAACATTGGTAACAGGAGGGTTAGAGGTTATGTTCAGCTGTGGATTTTAAAATGGTTAAGCATTAGGGAGGCCACAAGATAGGAATGAATGGCCAATTTTCAACATGAAGAGGGGTTAACAAAGAGGTTCCCTGGGCATATTGTGCCATAGCAGGTGCTGATTGACATATTTATCGGTGGCTTCCAAATTAAGAGGATTTCTAGGTGACCATGGATGTATGGCAACAATTGCCTAGGATTCATTATGTCTCTTGAGGATGGATGTGAAGAACGTCAGGAGGACCTAGCACACGCACGCACGCATGCACGCACGCACACACACACACACACAAGCCTGATAACTGCTCAACACAATGGCAGATAAAATTCAATTTAGATAAGTGCATGGTAAATTGGCAGAGCACAATGAAAAGAACAATTTGAACTACTTGAACATGCTGATGGGGTCTGAATTAAAAGTAACCTCTCTTGAGAAGGGCGGGTGGGGGGGACTGGACACCATTGAGCAATCTGGTACGACAAGATGTGCAGGGAAATTTAGGAGGGAGGAAACTACACTATATGAGAGAATGAAATAATAATAACAACAACAACAACAACAATATAGTGCTATTAGATAAATTAGTTAAATGGAAGATTTGAGTAGTTGAATTCGGGTATAGACAACCTCATCTCATTTAAGACTTCATAGCAAAATTGGGAAATGGAAGAAGGAAAGGCAATGAATGTAATTAGTAGGGCATCCATAACATTATGAAGACTCCTTAGACTGCGGGGGGGGGGGGGAGGAGGAGGGCAAATAAAGTAAGACAATTGTTCTGTGGGTTGTTCAGATGTTCTTAGCCTTTGTGGGTAAAATTGAGAAGAGCACCTAAGAATGTCACGAAAACCATTGGCAGTGATCCTAAATTCTCTTGCAATTTTGAAAACTCCCAATCTCTTTATCCCTGTGAAAGAACAAGAGGCCTCAGAGGGCTGCTTCCCATGGGTTCCTTTGTGCCTGACTATGGATGCCTGTGTGACCTTGAACCATGGCGACAACGAAGAACAGCTGCAGAAGGAAAGTGATGACCCTGACCTTGACCAGGGCCCCCTGAACCTGAAAAGGTCAGACTTCTAGGGCTAGGTTTCTGTTTAGCCTATTTTAAATCTGTCCTGAAGTGTTTGCGCTTCCTGGTGAGCTTTCTTTTCTTTTTCTCAGCCTTACTACTAATGAGTTGTCAAGAGTAAATGTGCATACATTCAAATAAACACACCTTTACAAATAAGAACTGCCGCCATCGCCTCCAAGAAAAAGAGATGGCAAGTCTACAATTCCGTACGGCAAGGTAGGTCATCAGACGGCTGAGAAGTGTACAGCAGAGCGGTTAAGCCAGCTAAAATTGTGCACTTCGGGTTGAAACTTAAAACTTGGAATATTTCTACATTGTTGTGTGGTGGGTTTTGAAGGAGGGTGACAAGGGTGGTGTTCTGCCTTTTGGTCCGAGGGCCAGGACAGAAATTCTTACCATGCTAGATGTGAATAAAAGCAATAAATAAATAAATCTCCATTTAGCTGGAGAATTTCTCTGCTCCCTGGGAGCTGTCTTTGGTCCTGAAGGACCTGCTTCTGTTCTCCCTCGTTCTGCTTTGACTATGTCTATCCAGTGCTTCTTTCTCATCGCTCTGGTGCTGACTGTGGGTTTCAGCCAGGTTGGAACACTCCGCACTGTGTGGCTTCCTAGACCAAGGTTGCTCTGGTGTCTGGCTTGTATAAGTAGATGTGACTTCACTTCCCCATAGGTGACTTTCCAGCAACGGGCTTTTCCACCAGTCAGCAAAGGGACATGCAAAAGGAGCAGCAGGATGCAGTGATGAAAAAAGTGGCAAATGGGAAGATCCCCCCCCCCCAGTTATAGAGTGGCAGAACCCATCAGAGCTGTGCAGGGATGGTGTCAGGGAGACATTGTAGGGCACCTGTCTAGGCTCACACCCATGCAGGGGCACTGCCCCTTCTGAAGTGTCCTGTTCCTATGGCTCCTTGCTGCTGCTGCCTGTTCACCTGCCATCTCCAATCATGTAAGGAATTACCAAAGTGAGGAAATGAGCAGCAGCAGCATGTATTTCCCTTGTGCTGTGGACAGTTGTGCAGATTGTCCCCACAAGGAGATGGCAAGTGAGTGGGCAGTGAGGCTGAAGTCTCTTGTGATTTCGAAAGCTCCCAATCTCTTTATCCCTGTGAAAGATCAAGAGGCCTCAGAGGGCTGCTTCCTGTGGGTTCCTTTGTGACCTTGAAAGGGATGCCTGTGTGACTTTGAACCATGCCAACAGCAAAGGAGGGGCCCCCACTGAGGGCACCTCGCTTAAGTCCCCCCCCCAAAAAAACACCTGGTACCAGCACTGAGTCTATGCAAGCTGTGACACACGAAGCTGAATGTGGCCAACAAACCATGTATTGTGTCTTCCACTCATTTGACAATAGCCATTCATTATTAATCATCATCATCACATTTATTTCTTACCCGCCTCTCCATTTTGATCGAGGCAGGGAACAACAGTAAATATAAAATACATAAAACTAAATTAAGAACATAATATACATTGTTAAAACTTCCTAAAAACATTCTAAAAACATCCTAAAATTCCCCTGGATAGGCCTGCCGGATGAGATCGGTCTTGATAGCTTTCTTGAATGCTAGCAGACTGTTAAGTTGACGAGTCTCCTCTGGCAGGCCATTCCACAGTATGGGAGCAGCAGAAGAGAAGGTCCTCTGGGTAATACCCATCAGCCTAACTTTGACTGACTGAAGTAGATTCTTCCCAGAGGACCTGAAGTGTGTGGGGTGGTTTGTATGAGAGAAGGCAAACCGGCAGGTAGCATGGACCCAAACCATGTAGGGCTTTAAAGGTGATAACCAGCACTTTATACTTCACCCAGAAACTAATTGGCAGCCAGTGAAGAGATTTCTAAAACTGGTGAAATGTGGTCACCCCTAGGTGTACCACCAGTGACCAGCCTTATTATTACTATTGTCATTAAATTCCCAGGCAAGCAGAATTGCTATAATAACCCATGTGCTTCTCCGCAATCCATTTCTAAAAGGGGTCACACTCATTTGAAGAAGGCAACATTGGTGCTACCCATTGGCTGATCCTTTGCATGGATAAAGCAAAAGCCTGTGATTGTTTTGGTTGGTGGGTCCCAAGGTGTTCAGGCCTTGTTTGCATCCTTAGTCTAGTTTTCAGTTGTGCCAACTGTGTGTCTTTTTTGATGGATTGCGGTTTGAGGCATAGATGTCAGTCTTCCTGCAAAGCAAGCCCTTTTAGCATGGCAAGTTTAACTTGAGAATGAAATCAGGGTGTGTGTGTCCACACACACACACACACACACACACAAACACCATGTCAGAGTCACTGCAGGCAACCTTTCCCTGTAACTTTGCACACCTAATGATCCATGGCTCCTCTCATTATTCAGCAGGTAGTAACCGCTGCTGGTACTAAACATGTCTATGACTGCAGACAAAGAATTATCAATGATTTATCTCCAGCATCACTGGTTAATATATATGAGAGAAAGAAATACGTAAAAACCTCTCCAAGTTCAATGTCCTAGCCTACTAAAATAAAAATAAAATAAAATAATCTATATTAAAATGCATACATTCCTGAGCAACGTTTTTCTAAAAAGCACTTTCTGATTTTAAATGGATCGACTTTTTTATTGTAATGGTAGAAAATAGCTGTGCTGTATTTCTCCCACCCCCACAAAAGTAAGCCATGTAAAGTTAAAAGCAGTTGATATTTAGATTAAATGCAGCCTGATGACTCTTCCTCTCTTGCGAACACATCTTAGAAAGCTGACTCTTTTGCATGGTGCTAGCTGAAGTCAGACCTCATCATGGTTTGGGTCCAGGTTACCTGCAGGATCGCCTTCTCCCATACAATCCACCCCACACACTCAGGTCCTCTGGGAATGGTTTACTCCAGTCAACCACAACTAGGCTGTCAACTGTTACCCAGAGGACCTTTTCTTCTGCCGTCCCCAGACTGCGGAATGGCCTGCTGGAGGAGACTTAATGCTCTCTCTGAGTTTAAGACAGCTGTAAAGACTAGTCTCTTCCAGCAGGCCTATCCAGATGAATTTTAAACCTAAGAATTTTAAGATGTTGTGATTGTTATTTTAATATTGTACTGGTTTTATATGCTCTTTTAACTAATTTAAAGTATTATATTTTATTTAGTGTTGTTCCCTGCCTCGATCCAGAAATAATAATAATAATAATAATAATAATAATAATAATAATAATAATGCAGCATTTGTTGTAATGAGAAGGGAGTATATCTGTAACCCCAAGTGCTGGAATAGCAATCACTTAAACCAGCATGGGAACATTAGCTACAGGAGGTTGTAGCTCCAGTAGTTTTGTACTACAATTCCCAGAATTCCTAACCATTATCCAAGCTGGCTGGGGCTAATGGGAATTGAAATCCAATACATCTGGAAAGTACCAGGTTGGGGAGATCTGGTATAATTCTTTCAGGATAGCTTATGAGGATTTTTACACTATTTTACTGTTTTTAATTGTAATTTTAATGTTTATGTTTTTAATCTTGTAAACTGCCCAGAGAGCCTCAGCTATGGGATGGTCTAGAAAATAATAATAATAATAATAATAATAATAATAATAATAATAATAATTTTTCCTTGTTGGGACAGGCCAAAATGTATGAACTCCAGCCCTACATGCATGCAGTAGAAATCCACTCCATATTTTGATGGGGAGCAATGATAAGGAACACCATTGCAACATGTGGAATAGCAAAGTCGTCAGGACTTTGAATGAGGAACGATATGAAGTCACCGTGTAATTAGAACAATACCTGATGGAACGCCTCTCCCGACATGAACCTACCCGTACACTGCGCTCAACATCTAAGGTCCTCCTCCGAGTGCCTACTCCAAGGGAAGCTCGGAGGATGGCAACAAGGGAGAGGGCCTTTTCAGTGGTGGCCCCCCGACTGTGGAATGATCTCCCCGATGAGGCTCGCCTGGCGCCAACATTGTTATCTTTTCGGCGCCAGGTCAAGACTTTTCTCTTCTCCCAGGCATTTTTAACAGCATTTTAACAGCATTTAACAACGTTAAGTTTGTTTTTAATGGACCCCACAATTGTTGTTTTTAAATGGATACTGTTGTTTTTATACTGTTTTTATGTGTGTGTGTGTGTGTTTTTAAATTGTATACTTTTAATGTTTACTATTTTTAAATGTTGTAAACCGCCCAGAGAGCTTCAGCTGTGGGGCGGTATATAAATGTAATTAAATAAATAAATAAATAAAATAAATAAATAAATATTACTCGTCCGCTTTGAGCATGTGTGTCCAAGGATGCAATGCTTTTTTTTTTTTACAAGGTGGAAATATCCATGAAAATAACAAATAACGTTTTGCACAACCCAATTCTCTCAGCTACTCTAAGCCACTTAATTAAATTTATACTGCGATGGTTCAGCGATAAAAGGGGGACGTGCCTCCCTGCTTCTCCTGATTTCATGCACTGATTGTGCCTGTTTTTATTGTTTATTTTATTTATTTTACCAATTTTAAAGTTCCTAATGAGTCTTCATTAACCTCATCTACTTTACAATTTTAGCACGGACTAGAGTATGTGTTTGGAAATGAAACGGTGGCTGGTCTAAGGTCAAACATAATCTAACCTCTTCAAACTTCCACCTGTTGAGAGAAGGCTCTAAGAAGCTCCAGCTGCTGGGCGGTGTTTTGAATCTGAGTGCTGACTCCTTTTAACAGGCTCATAAAACATCTAACACTGTATGAACTTTGTATCAACTTTGTATCAACTATTTGCTGGTTTTACAGACCTTTCTCAGCACTCAGCACCCGGAACTTTGCTCCTGTAATCGTCAGATAAGCAGAGGACACCATAGAACGGAGCTAAGTAGTTTCTCTAACACTTTCTAACGTTGCTGGGAATGGGAGTGAGGGGTAAGAAAAAGAGGACGAGAGACCTACTTGAGTCCCCAACATTTCCCCGCTCGAAGCAATCAAACATTGGAAACTTCCTGTTTGAGGAAGCCTCCCCCCCGCTCCGCCTACCATCTCAACTGCAAACCCGTTTGCAGTTCTGACCACCTCCAGGAGGGAAACTGAAGAGCAATGGAGGAGTGAAAAGGTAGATAGGGATGGAAACAAATCAACTCTTGATTTTATGGCAGATCAGAGTCTGCTAACCGCTAAAACATTAATTAACATCTTTGGGACTCTAAGGCCGTTGCTAGATGAGGGTTTAGCACAGTGGAGCCTGGGGTTAGCCCGGGCTAAACTCTCCCTTGGCCCGAGATAACGGCACCAGTTGTGGCTTGGTATTTCCGCAGCCCCGGGCTGAGCCCGGGCCTGCGGAATGTCTATCCAGTTCCGCAGCTTTTCCTGGCTATGCGGCTTACTCGCAAGTAGCCGAGAGAAGCCGAGCGCTGTGCCCATCAGGCCGGGGGGGAATTGCAGGGGGGAGGGATACGGGGGCCGGGGGGGAGAACGGACCCAGCAGGAGAGATGGGGGAAGAGTGGAGCCAGGGGACATTGGGGGGGAATCGCGGCCCAGGGGCGATGGGGGGGATCGGACATTGCTGGTGGGAAATCGGGGGCAGGGGAGCGGGGAACCCTTTTTAAAAAATAAACGGCCTACCTTGTCGTTGGTGCACTCCTGCGCACATGACCCCTTTAAGGTAAAAACATGGCTGACAAGATGGGGCTTTCCTTTACCCCGTCGCGTGTCATGTGTGGACAGGAGCAACAGTCCGCGCTATGTCTAGCGCGGGCTGGCCCCTACACACACTGGGATTTAAAGGTAGGTCTAGCAAGGCCCACAGAGATATAAATTATAAAACTATCCCCAATTGTCAAGGGTTTAAAACAATTTGAAGAGGTACTCCAGCTCTTTAAGGACTTGTGGATTAGAACAACACAAGAAACAAACTCAAATCAAGAATTTACACTGCACTTTCCTCTATGGGTACAGAAAGTGCATAGAAAACAGGGCATTTCCCCAAAGGAACCAAGACATTAACATCAGCGCTTATTGCATAACAAGAAGACCTCTTATTTTTAAGTTTAAAGGAGAAGATGTTTTAATTGAATAAGCTGGTTGCTCTTACAGCAGAGCACCAGCGAACGGTTATCGTACACTAAACACTGTTCTTCCACAAATCAGCAGATGTCTCTTGACTACAATACGGCCATTGATCTAAAACTGAATAGGTCGCTGGAGAATAACAAGAGCTCTCTAATGTTAAAGGTGAATGGCTAGATCTACAAGCGATGCCAAGTCTGAAATATGTAGCAGTCAGCCCTCACCAGAGGCAATCCCCACAGGTGTCAGGAAAACACATTTATAATGCTTAATATCTTGCGTTCAAGGAATTTATAATTGGTGTGAGCATCCAAGATGCCACACATCTAATGTTTGCTGTTTAATTTGGGAGGCCAAGAGCCTTGCAAGTGTGTGTGTTTTAAATGGACTGCTGGGGGAAATGATAAATCTGGAGTGAGTTAAAAGGAGCCTCTGAGTTAATTGAGGGTTCTTTGGTTCTTTGTTGTTGTTGTTTCTTCACTTACTGCCTGCTGTGTAATTTCAAGATTGAAAGTTCAAAGTCATGAAGTGCTATTTTATTATTATTATTATTATTATTATTATTATTATTATTATTATTATTTTGTACAAAAGCCTCTCAAATAACCCCTTTTGAACCTATCTCGTTCATGCACATTTTCAGAAATTATGCCACAGGTAAAACAATAAAGTACAAGAAATTGCTAAGGGCTAAAGTAGATACTACTGAGAATGTGTTTACCCCCAATATCTGTCATGAGTTTCTCCATTTCTTCAACCCATACCAGCAGGAGCCAAAGATGTGGGGTGGGGGAATGCATGACATTGGGGGATGTTGGTAAGTTGCAGTAGATTAGTGTTCCTGATGTCCTCCAGATATATTGGACTACAGCTCCCAGTAGCTTGCTGGAGCATGCTGGGAGTTGTGGTCCAACACATCTGAAGGATCCCAAGTTGGGGAAGGCTGCAATATTTATTTATTCGTTTGTTTATTTTGTATCCTGCTTTTCCACCAAGCAAAATGGCACCCAAGGGAATGCCAACCACTGGCAGCATTGCTCTGACTGAACACCAACTGAGCAAGGTAGGTGCTACCTCCCCAACTCAGCCTGAGCAAGGGGACTCTCAGATCTTACTGGACACTCCTTAGGGTTATGAAACAAGGGCCCAAGTTGCCCTCCTCTGTTTCAAAGCCCTAAGCCTGAAACCTTAAAACAATTAGCATCGCTTCACCAGCAATATATAGCACGCTCATGACTGGCCACTCACAGAAGTTTACAGGTCCTTTAGATGGTGTCATCAGCCTCCTGTACATCTCCTGCACCTTCCCCTAGTTATCCCATTCTAAAGCAATACCCTGAATATCCTGATTATTCTGAAATATTGCAGGATTTCCTAACATGTGAAACACCCACTAGAAGGCGCTGTTCCATTCAAGCATATGAACACTGAGAGGAGGGGAAGTTTTCAGTTACAGACCACATGGTTGCTCAGTTTTCAGTTACAGACCATGCATGTTATGCAGTCTATTACAATCACGCATGAAATACAGGAGGAAAACCCTGTTAAGGTAACACAATTGCCCCTTAATATAGAGGTGCCAATAACAATAACCAAGAGGAAAGCTCTAGACTTAGTACCAGGGCTTAATTGGAGTGAAGCACACACATTCAATTGTGATAGGTGGTAAGTTTATTTACAGAAAGGGAAAAGGGATCACATATAAGAAACAGAGCAATATTTGGATGTAGTACTTACAAGGCAAAATAGCAGAACTCGCTAAAACTTGCTTATATTTACCAAAGCATGGGTCTTCAATAGGCCGGACAGTGCCAAATGGAGATAATTGAAACCCAAGGTATAGACAAAGGAGATGGGTAACCCCTCTGGTTATATACTTAAACTTCTGTCAAAATCTAAGGTGATCCCCATTAGCCAATCGCAGGCTGGCTAGCCAATCTTCTAGGGCCTCTAAGGGAGTGTGTGTGTGTGTGTGTGTGTGTGAGTGAGAGAGAGAGAGAGAGAAAGTTCCCACAGGAACACTGCTGAAATCACTCAGTCCAGTTATCCCAGGTTCTGCTTTGGCCTTGACATCAGAGACAGCATGAGAAAACACACACAGTTGGCTTAATGAATATGTGCAAGCTCAGCCCTACAGAATGGCATCTTACAAGCTACTAGAACACAGAACCTTGTAGGCCCCTTCCAACTCTACTATTCTATTATTCTATCCATCTGTCAGGTATGCTTTAAGGTGGATTCCTGCATTGAGCAGGGGGTTGGACTCGATGGCCTTATAGGCCCCTTCCAACTCTACTATTCTATGATTCTATCCATCTGTCAGAAATAAAAATGGATTTCTTGACAAGGCCTTGCGCCCAAGCAAAATATGTAAAAGATTACAGATGCCTTCACCATAAACTACTTTTGACTTGAAGGCTCCTTTCTACAAGTCTGATGAAGGTCATGTTAACTCACAGAGCAAAGCTTCTCTTGATTTCTGGGGGGGGGGGGGACAAAATGAAATGAAAAGCTCTCACATCCACACTTTATACAGAATTGCCCCCCAAAGAGTTGTCACAGCTCCTTAAATGAGGTCAGATGCATAAGAGCGTATTTTACTTTGCGTATACATGGCTGTAATTGGCCCTGCTTTACTGACAGCCAAATTGCAGGTTTTTTCTCATGCAGGTGCCATTTTGCCATGTTAAATTATAAAGTACAGAAGAAGCAATTCAGTGCACTCATACAATGAGGTAGCAAAGACAAAGAGGTTGTAACTTTCGAGATGAAGGTGACTAGCTAGCCAAACTACTCCCATTGATGTCTAATATTGGAGGCGTAAAACCTTCTAAGGAATCTAAAACATCTTTACAGGGGAAAAAATACTCAAGATTCACGGGATAGTCATTTTGAGATAAACATGTCAATAGCAAGGAGGGTTTGCTCAGTAGAGCCATTGTTAGAATGTGCATTTAGTTTTTGTTTTTTAAACATTTTGCTGATAGTTTTTGTCTTGTTCCACTTGAAACAAGGAAGGACAACTAAATCCAGCCTTAAATAATTTTGAGCCCACACTTCCAACCACTCTACGCAGACTCAGGCCTTAACTAGACTTACCTCATAGTCCGTGATGGAGGAGGGAAGATCTCGCACTGTGATTAATGCTAGATCCCTCCTCCGTTTACACATGAGGCGCGACAACCTCAGGAAGAGAGGCGTTGCACCAGCCATGTTTTTATATTTTTAAAGAAGACAGAGCGCACGAACGCTCGTGCGCTAAAGGTAGTTTTTTTTAAAAAAAATCACTTAATTTCCCCACTCCCCCCACCCTACCTCCAATGGGTGCCACGCTCCTGAGCAGCGCTGCACCCCATGCGCAGCTCCCGGCTGCACATGAGGAATCACGTGGAGCTGGGTCAAACCGCTGCAACGGGCCACACATTCCACAGTCTCAGGCTCAGCCCAGGACTGTGGAAAAAGCAGGCCCAAAGGGGAGGGCGAGATCCCGGGGCAAGGGAGGGATCATCCCTCCCTGATCCCAGGATCCCCTGTGCATCATATGGACGCACAGGGAAGATCCCGGGGATTGCCCCGGGATTTTGCCCTGTCTAGCTAAGGCCTCAGTTCTCTTACTGTGGAACAGTTCAATCACCTGAAGCATTCTGCAGAGATGGAGTAAGATGTGTTGTAATGTGGGGGCTTGGGTGCCATTTTTGATAGAAAAGTGGGACATAAATGAAATAAACTGATAAACAGTTCTAGATTTGTATGGCTATTCTATTGATTCCTGTGCTGGGTTCTATATTGTATTTTATTGTAATCTGATACTTCAAAAATAATTCTAAATTCCAAAGCCTAAGAGTCTAGAGAGATCCATAGTTACCCGTAGTTGGGTGCAGTAGTCCAGGGAAGATCAGAGGCAAAGCAGTGAAAGAGGGAAGTGAGCTCCAACCTATCCTTTGTACACTTGTTCTAGCCAAAGGTGGGGCCTCAATGAGTGATGAGACTACCATCTTCCAATCAGCAATGGGGTTCAGGAGTGATTGGACTATCCAGTCACCAATCAGAAGTGAGGTGTCTCTCTATTCTCAACAATCTCATACTTTACCACTAATGGGTTACTTGAAGTTCACTAACACTTCAAAGTAACCCATTTACTAACAGTCTGCCATCTGGGGATCTGGGTGTATTTCTCCCTGGTACACCTTCTTTGAACTCATGTGCATCATTGATCATATTTGGTCATATCTCAATTGTTGCTCGTGCTCAGTGTTATGGTTTCCCCCATCCAACTAGCATTGAGTAAGGGCATTTTCTTATCTGCAGGTGTACACAGGATGTAGAACAGTAATTTGCCTCCTCCTAGCAGGCATCTGAGCATGCTCAGTTCTTCTCATTTCACTCATACACTCACATCGGCTTGTCTGTCTTTGTGACCTTGAGCTTAGTTCAGCGATGCCGCTTGTAAACACGGCTCCATTTTCCTCCCTCTTCTTCAAAGCCAGTCCTGCTAGAAGTATTACAGTTAGAGGTATTATCATGCCACAACATCAATTAGCATAGAATCAAAACTTCAAAGTCTTCATGCCTGTCATGGGTCAGGGTTCTGGAATATAAATACGAGGCCTTTTTAAATGTGAGTCAGGGTCTTTTAGGGGATCTTCTTGCAGATCTCCCCAAAACCTTCATTCAGGTCATTCAACCATTCTAGATAAAATTAGCTGTCTTCAGTTTTTTGTTAGCAGCATTATTTAACCCTTTTAGTTAGGGTGACCATATGGAAAGGAGGACAGGGCTCCTGTATCTTTCACAGTTGTATAGAAAAGGGAATTTCAGCAGGTGTCATTTCAATGCAGGCAGCACCTGGTGAAATGCCCTCTTCATCACAATTAAAGCTGCAGGAACCCTGCCCTCTTTTGTATCTGGCTCCTGCACCTTTAACTGTTGTGATGAAGAGGGCAGGCCCTGCATGCTGTTTAAAACCAGGAGCAAAAGTGGAAGGCCATGATATTGTCTAAAGAAGCATGAGTAAGGAATGACAAGTGCACAATAAATGGCTCATATATGAAAATTCACTAACTTCAAATGCCAGTTCATGGCAACACAATCGCATTTGGATCTAAAGAGACCTCTAACCACACACAAACTCCCAATAGCTTCTGGTAGCACCTTACCATGGTTACTAAGGTTTAATAAGAATGCCTAAGACCTGACAAAACCTCAGACTTTCAGATCATTTGGACAAAATAAGGTTGCATTGTACTTGTTCTGTATTTGTGTGTTTTTAAACCAGACATAACCATAATCCTTTGCAGCAGATCAAAAATGGAAAGAACAATAGAACTGCATAACTTCTCTTTTGTCCAAAGTGTTTTAACTTCCTTTCATTGAACTTACAAAAAAAAATCAAATGCCCCAAAAGGAATCTTTGCTTTGTTTTGACATAAATGAGCCATCTCAGAGCTGAGGGTCCCCCTTGCCAGAAAGAACTTCAAAGCCTTTAAGCAATAGATAACTAAAATATATGGAAGCCAAACCTTTTAATTTGATCAAAGAAGATGGCCTGTTTTAATACTGATAGTTATCCTTATTAATCTTTATCAGTTAACTTACTGTCCAATCATTTCCCCCTTTTCTTATTGACCCAAATCTTTTAAAAACTTTTTAAATAGACAATTGTTCTTACCTTTCCTGTAAAAAATATTGTTGGTGTTGCCATGTTTTTTACACATTCATACTTTATCCACCTTTTCTTATAGTTTGGTTATGTAATCTAAGTTCTTTCCCCCTCGCCATTCAACAGTAATCAGATGTCTGTTTTTCTCCATACTTTAAACATAAGGATTTTAAGTTCTTCCTAGCCCACAGGCTGAAAACCTTTCCTCTTTAACTATTTTGTCTCATGCTGTCGAAGACTACAAGCTGCACTCTGTGTTCCTGGATTGTAGGTGTAGTGAATTTTCATGAAAGAGAGTGGCAAGCAATTAAGTGTGAACTTTTCACAGAGCCATATACATATTTAGTAGAGTAATTGGTAATTATTATGAAGTCAGAGTTGGTTTACATAGCTATATAGAAATATAATGAAGGTTACCACTTCTTGCTATTAATATCAAGCAGATAACACTCGGAGGTTGTCCTGTACATTTCATACTTTCCTTTTCATAAGATTGTCCTTCTTTGCTGTGAGAAACTCTCTTTTCTGCCAAGATATTAACCTTCCCACACTCACTTTAACTAGGGTGACCGTGGCTTTAACTAGGGTGACCGTATGAAAAGGAGGACAGGGCTCCTGTATCTTTAACAGTTGTATTGAAAAGGGAATTTCAGCAGGTGTCATTTGTATATATGGAGAACCTGGTGAAATTTCTTCTTCATCACAACAGCTAAAGCTGCAGGTGCCCTGCCCTCTTTTCAATCTGGTCACTCTAGTATAGCTACTGCACCTTTAACTGTTGTGATGAAGAGGGAATTTCAGCAGGTTCTCCATATATACAAATGACACCCGCTGAAATTCCCTTGTCTATGCAACTGTTAAAGATACAGGAGCCCTGTCCTCCTTTTCATAGGGTCACCCTACTTTAACCACAGTGGTTAAGCCAGAAAGTTGGGCTGTGTTCAGAAGACACCTTAAACCATGGCTTTAACCATGGTGAGTAAGAGCAAAAAGCGTTATTCACCCCTTATAGCTCTCCATTTTGTTCTTGCCTTGGGGAACTGAGCTCCTCCCCCTTCTACCGATTTCCTACGCTCCCCTTCCTTTCCTCATGCGTCTTGTCTTTCTTTAGTCAGTAAGCTTGATGGCCCATCCTTCCTCTCTCTCTCTTTTTTTTTTTTTATTGATGTGAGCCACTTTGGGAGACAAGAATTGCCTGGAACGTGGGATGAAATCTCAGCAAAGAACTAAGATTAGATGGGTGTACGGAATCAGCTCTCCATCTTTGCTCAGGCTACAGTTATAAAAAGGGCCTTAGAACTTCAATGGATCCGGTGGCATTTCAGCTGCCAGAGGGAGAGCCGTGTTAACTTCCTGCAGCAAAAGCAGCAGAAATTCTCATAGCGCGTTAAAGAAGAAAGCCGATGTCATAATGCCTGGGTTAGTCTTTAAGGTGCCACAAGACTTTTTGCCATTGTTACATTTCAGGGAACACATATGGATTGATGGCGTTACTCTCCCTCTCCTAATTGCATTTGGAGATTACATTTTGCTCAACAGATGCAGAAATGAAGGGCCCTTTAAGACCCTGCATAGAATCTGGGCGTTTTGCTCAGCTCCAAATGAAGCCTTAATGTCGGTCTTACATTTTTTATGAGGAAGATAGACTGGGTCGGTAATTGCTTCTAAGTGTAAGATCTCGGTGTTCATTTGAGACACACTATTGATTAAATCTCAACAGTCTGCTGCACAATCAGAAACGGATAGCTCTCACATCCTATATTTGATTTTTTTTTTTTAAATCCATTAATACCAAGGGGCTGTCCTTTGTTTTCTCAGCCTACATTAAATATAAGCTTCTTCTCTATCATCCCGCACCTTCTTTTGCACCTTGCAAAAATGGGGCAAACAGTGCTATCTTGGAAGAGAGCTGCATCTGTTTTGAAGTGGAGAGGCCAGAGTGGTTTATCATGCTATTGGTCAACTTGGCAAATGTGACTAAGATTCTTTTAAATTACAGTCAGTAGCATTGCCTCCAAGGGACCTAGCTTCTATTTGTCTCCACTCCAATTCCCATTTTTGGGGGTGTCTATAAGCCCTATTTACCTCACAGTGGCTTCATAGTGGTGCTGTGGTGTTTATATGACGCAGCCGCTAACTCGCGGCCCCATCGGGCTTCTCCCTCCCAAAACTGCGCATTTTCAAAGTGCCAATTTACTGAGACATTTCGATTTGCTCTGATGTCACCATGTTGTTTTTGTGTCTGGTGGCGTCAGTTTGGGTTATCCATAAGTGGCTGTAGCTCTGGGTAAGCGCAGGAATGGCGGACAGGGGGTGGGATTGACAGGTAAAATGGCTGCCGGCGGTGCGGTTTTCCTGGCCAGATAGGCCGTGCTCCCTCCTGCTGTCTAGCTTTGTCGTTTTTGCCTCACAACAGCACTGCTGCAGGGTTTTGAGGGAACTACCTACCACCATGACATCACATAGACACGCCCGTTCTGTGTAGGAAGTCACCTGTAGTCAAGTCGAGCACTAGTCCATGGCAAACTGGTGTGCTCCAGCTGTACTGCCACCAGGCCATAACACAGGGTTGTTGAATTTCAGCCCCAGGGTCCAAATCCAGCCCTCCTCAGATCCCAATCCAGCCCCCTGCCAGGTAATAACCAACACTTTGTACTTCACCCAGAAACTAATTGACAGCCAGTAGAGTGATTTTAATGTTGGTGTAATATGGTCACACCTAGGCGTGCCAGTGACCAACCTGGCTGCCATATTTTGAACTAGTTGAAGTCTTTGAACTAGGTACAAGGTGTCATGTCTAACCCTACTGCCCCTGTTTTGGGAGAAGATGTTTCAAGTAATCAATCAGAATCAGATTCAGAACTAGAAGACTCGGCGCCAGACATCAGCCAGCCTGTACCAGTGGGGGAGGAAGCTCTCACAGGTGATTCCCCAGCTGGAAGTCAGCCCTCTCCAGAGCTTATCTCCTCAAGGCCAAATCCTACACACTCAGTAGGAAGTGAGCCTTCTTCCCGAGGTGAGCGTCCCAACAACCTAGCTGATGCTAGGGTCCACCGGTAGCTCAAATGCACGGGGAGGAAGCAAAGTGTGAGAAAGTCAGCTCGATTATGCCAGAACCTGCCTCCGCACCAGGCTCTCTGAAGTTACGGGTGTTTGTCTTGCTTAGTTTGCATAGTTTTGCCTAGAGGGATGTTTCCAAGAGGTTAGACTCTATTCAGGTAGAAGAGACTTTTCTTGCTTAATAAAAGCTTTGTAAATTAATTAGCAAGCCTCATAATTTGCCTCCCATCGAAAGCAATAGTTTTCTGAAAAACTCAACACAAAGGTACCTAGTCTCCTCCTGATCCTGGCTAGGCTGGGGTGGATCTTCAGAAATATGTCACTTTATATTTTGTGTGGGAAGGAAGCTGCCTTCAGAAGGTACACTTTCTCTCCCCCACCCTCCTTGCCATTGGTGTCCCTCTAGTTGAGGGCTGTTTCCCTCACAGTGGGGGGCAGGGGAGGAAGACAGATGCCCTCTTCCAAATCCCCTCAGGGCTGGTTTTTAAGGCTAAAAAAAAGAGGCAACCATGGATCTCACGTGTCACGTGTTGTTTGGCCCTCAGCCGTCCCTCTCCCTGCAATATGAGGATAGTAGTTTATGGGACTGTTGTGTTGCTTGAAGCACTCTGAACCCTTGAAATGTGCTGCAGAAATGACAACAACAACAAGGTCTTTCCACCCGCCACCCTACCCTTGCTCTTTTCCTTTCCCTTTTGGGTTGTTTGTCTTATTTATTTATGTGCTGCATTTATAGACTGCCTTGCTGCCAAGGCATTCAAGGTGGCTTACAGATGAATACTTAAAACAAGCAGAAGCTACAAAATAGTAATAATAAAAAGAATAGGCTTGTCTATTTTCCACCCCAGTCAGACTGTGTTTCCCAAACTGCTGACAGCTGGGGCACACCTTTCCCCACCTCACTCCTGCTTTAAAATTGGAGACGTGTTTCTCTCTTACACCCCAAAAGATTTGCTACCAGACTCCTGGCTCTGATTTACTCCCTTTCCTTGTTTGATTGCGTGTGTGTTTTAAAAAAGATCTGGGATGTTTCAACAACGAGTGAACTTACTGTATCAGGACTAGAAAACCACAAATGTTTGATGATACTTCTTTTTTAAAAAAAGATGGAGTGTCTTTGTTATTGTTTGTTTCCTTTGATTAGAATTTGTGTTGAAGAATATGTGTACTGGAGGATTATCTATGTGCTTTCTTATATGATTAAGAAAAAATTAAGTGCAAAAAAAAAAAAAAGGTGAGAATTATCAATCCCCAGAAATGCCCCACCCAGTGCATGAGAGAAATGACTTCTGGGCATATTAATCATAGAATCATAGAATAGCAGAGTTGGAAGGGGCCTACAAGGCCATCGAGTCCAACCCCCTGCTCAATGCAGGAATCCACCTAAAGCATCCCTGACAGATGGTTGTCCAGCTGCCTCTTGAAGGCCTCTAGTGTGGGAGAGCCCACAACCTCCCTAGGTAGCTGATTCCATTGTTGCACTGCTCTAACAGTCAGGAAGTTTTTCCTGATGTCCAGCCGGAATCTGGCTTCCTTTAACTTGAGCCCGTTATTCCGTGTCCTGCACTCTGGGAGGATCGAGAAGAGATCCTGGCCCTCCTCTGTGTGACAACCTTTTAAGTATTTGAAGACTGCTATCATGTCTCCCCTCAATCTTCTCTTCTCCAGAGAAGAGCTGCATATTAGCTGCAGCTGATTGGAAAGGAGCAAGGCCCAAGCAGTGAGTGAGGCAGGGTTGTAGTAGCAGGTCACCTCCATGATTGGTGTCAGGGCTGGGCCATGGACAGCAATCAGTAGTGAGCCAGGAGCTGGGAACCAGATGCCATGGGGCAAGTTTATCATCAGGGCCTAAGAGCAAGACAGAATCAAAGGACGAGCTGGGAGGGAGGAGCAAGGAGCCAGCTGGAAGTCAGGACCAAAGAACAACCAAGGATACAGGGGGCTTGTCTATACACTCTATATACCCTATATACCCCGTCATGGCTGCACAGTTGCACCCTGTTGTTTATATGACACAGCTGCCAACTCGCAGCCATGTCATGCTATTCCCTGTGAAAGTGAGCTTTTTCTATGTGTCGTTCACTGCCATGTTGTACATTGCTCCAATGTCACCACAGTTGTTTGTTCATCTGTCAGTGGTGGCTTCCATTTGGATTAAGAGAGTGGGCATAGTTAGGGGTGAATCCCAGTGCAGGAATGCAAGGCAGGGGGTGGACTTGACAAGCCTAGTAGTGGCCACCATGGTGATATTAAAGTTTGGGGAATGAAAGTGAAGGCAGTTATGATGTATAATGCATAGATTCAATTAACTAATGCACTGCTAACAGGCTATCAAAGTTGTGCAGAGTTACCAGAACACAAACTAGAAAAAAGGTTTACACGGTTTTTGGTCCCTTGATATTTGCTGCCCCTTCCCACCATCTGACAATGGCAGTGTGATTTTTCCTGGCTGGATAGCCCGCACTTACTCCTGCCATGTAACCCTACTGATGTTCATGGGTGTGCGCAAGGGATGTGCTGGGGGTGCCCAGGCACACCCTAATGTCTTGAGTAATAAGCACCGAAAAGCAGGCCATTGAGTAGGGATCCAGAGGGGGATCCAGATGCAGTGGGAGTGGTTCTCTGGCTGCTCTCCAGCATCTCTGCCACTGCACTGAAGAACTCCTGCCCCTGAGAGAGCACTGTTGCTTCCGGCAGCAGGAGCAAAAAGGAATCTCTCTGCGGGAGCCTCACACCCTCAGCCACTAGGCCTCTGCTGGAGCTTATGATACTTGTGACAGAGTATTCAATGAATGTTCACCTTTAAAAAAGAAATAATTCCCTGGGTGCACACCCTAATGAAATGTGCTGCGCACGCTTATGTTGATGTTGCTTCAGAGCAGCAATGCTGCAAGCTTTGGGGGGAATCAGTAGGCAAAGTAGCATCATATCCATGGTGCCAGGAACACACATGAGAACTCAAGAAGACCATGTTGCTTGAGCAAGGTTCCACTGGACCAGGAATATTATCTCTTATACTCCTCTCTGTCCGGCCTGGGTGCGCGGAGTCAGTCCAGGCCTTGTGGATGCTTTACTGAGAAGGCTGCCACCCACAGCTCAGCAGCTCACCACATGGGGCAGTTGCCCAGAAATCCTTTCATACACAGGAAACCTCCATTATTTTTATTTTTTATTTTTAATTATTTATTGCATTTATATACCACCCCATAGCCGAAGCTCTCTGGGCGGTTTACAAAAGTTAAAAACAGTAAACATTAAAAACAATTATACAAAGTTTAGAAACATAAAAAGCATAAAAACAACAGTATCCATTATCTAAGGTGCAATCCTATGAGTTGCACCTTCGATGATCAACTTGGAGGTTTACAATCATCCTATGTAGAGTGGGAGGAGGAGCAGAGACTGAAGAGGACTCCGGATAGCTCGTATCCTGGCCTCTGCAGTCTCATCCCTTCCCCGCCCACCAAAACACCCCCTTTCCCCTTTCTCTGAAGTCAAGTTCCCAACTTCGGGGGCTGCCCAATGCCAGCTGTGAGGGGGGAGAGGAGGGCATATCTCCTATTCCCCCCTCCTAGGTCAGAACACTGTCTCCAACCTCAGATCAGAGAATCCGACCCATCCTATGGCCCCTCAGATGCTGTCCAGGGCACATAGGATTGCCCCCTTAATGTATTTCTTATGAGTACACCAGCAATTCTGTCATGGCACACAGCTTGGGAGCTCCTGAGGTACAATGAAGGAACATTCACTCTTGAGAACTGAAGTTAAAGTAAAAAAAGAAATAGGAATGGTTTCCTTTCTGACATCAACCCTGCCTAACAGGAGGTATTCAATGACATTAAGAGAGATATGATTTCTTTTAACATGTCATGAGCCTGAAAGGCAACTTTCTTTGTTCAGTTTATCAAAATTACTACCAAGCACCTTGGAGAAATATCGGACCAGTCAGGATCAGATTAGCACTCTCGGTCTGCCATAAGTGATACAAATTCTTTGAAGCTGTGCAGGTAAACATTGAACTGCTTTCCCCTCCAATCATAGGGTTGGAAAGGTATCTATTTTCTGTACTTTCCTGAATGATGGTTTTTATGGCCTTCTGAAGCATATATTACCTTCTTACTGTGCTGGGAATTACACACATAACTTCCAATGAATTTAATAACAGCAAAACGGATCGTTCCCAACAAACACAGGGGTTACATTTCTCAACCCGTCCTCTTTCAAATTAGAAAGTGTTGGCGACCAGTTACACCAATGCTCAACCTGCCCTGTCCTCTGGTTAGATCAGCCCAGAAATGTGTGCTGAAAATGAACAGTTTCAAAATGGACAGCTAATAGTAGACGCCCCACTGGGATGGCTTTTTGGGTCAATGGATATTTGCATTATCAGGGAAAGCTGCTGCTGTCTGCCTGCTGCTACTCATCATGGGTCCTCAGACAAGGAACATTACTCTTCAGTTCTGCACACTCTCTTTAAAATACTTCACAGGCAGGTTCTTTTTGTTATATCTATTCTATAGATTAGAACTTGGTTGTCATTTTTGTGTTACTTGTAAGCCTCCTGCTAGCCAGCAGCTCCATTGTTGAGAATTCATGGAATACTCACAAACATTCGAACCTCTGCATGGTAAGAAGTAAGCAACAGAATATTTGCAAATTGTGCAGCCACTGTGAATGAAATAAGAAAATCACTGTCAATCAGGGCTGATAGCATTCAGCTGAATGGGGCTATTAGTCTTAAGTAATAGAATAAATCCATATCGTTAGTTCCTCATGATTCAAATTCTTGCATTTTGTTCGGCTGCTGCTTGATCATCTGTTCAGAATTATTAAATAAACGTGCTGTGTTTGTCTTACCAGGGGCCATTATGTTTTACAATTGCTGCTAGCCCAAGGGCAAATCTGCTTTGACTGAATATTTATTTCAGATATCACATCTCTTTGCTTCCAGCATATAATCAAGGAAAATAAACTGAATTTGCCTTAACGTGCAGGTTTGTTTAGTTGGAAGGGAGGGGAGAGGGTCCTTTTAAATCAGGGATGGGGAACATATGGCCTTATCCAGCACAGCTAATGATGAGGCATGTTGGGAGTTTCAAGCCAACAACATCTGAAGGACTGGGGCATGTTGGGAGTTGTAGGATTTTTTTCTGTCTAAACATGCTGTGGCATTACCCCACAGTTCTGTTCCCTTAGGTTTGTCTGACTTTGTATGTCTAGTGAGTGCAGAATGTTGGACTGAGTGGGCATGGCTGATGATGCTGTGAAAGGGAGAGGGGTATAAATGTGGGTTAGTTGGTTGGGAGTTGGGAGTGTCAGTTAGGTTTGTCAGTGGTGTGGAGGGTGAAAGGAGATAAGATTTTAGGAGACTTAAGATTACTGTTATTGTTAAAACTAGTAGATTAAACAGGTTAACTTGAATTTGAAGTAACTAAGATCTGTTAGACAAAAATAAACATTTTATTTTGTTTTGTTACCTCAAACCACGTGTCTGCTTAGCTTTATCACCTGCTCTACAGTTACTATTGTAAACACCTAATAAATAACTTTCGGCTTATTACCATATTTCTTTGATTCTAAGACGCACTTCCCCCCCCCCCATGTAAACATCTGTAAAAATGGGGTGCGTCTTAGAATCGCGGGTGCATTTATTATTTCTTAGAATCAAAGGCCGTACCTAGACCTAAGGTTTATCCCAGGATCATCCCGGGTTCGTCCCTGCCTGAGCGCTGGATGCCCTGTGTGGCACTTAGATGAACAGGTTTGACCCCAGGACAATCCTGGGATAAACCTTAGGTCTAGCTATAGCCAAAGCTTTTTTTCTGTTGGTGGTACTGAAATTAGTGTGCATCTTACAATCGATGGCGTCTTAGAATCGAAGAAATATGGTACATACACAGTAAAACCTTTTCAGGTTCTAGCCTTTACCCTCTCATATGAGGGAAAGGTTGTGTTTTACCCTACCCTCAGGTTGTTCAAGCAATGGTGCTTGGCTTGTGGAGGGTTTGTGTGCAACAAGGCCTGGTGTATGAGGCCTGTGTCGTGACACATGCATATTTTATTTATTTATTTATATTATAACATTTATATACCACCCCATAGCCGAAGCTCTCTGGGTGGTTTACAACAGTTGAAAACAGTGAACAATAAAAAAAAATATAAAAATTTAATACCATCAAAAGCATAAAAACAACAATATCCATTTAAAACAAACTATTCTGTGTGAAGAGGTCGTTTTCACATGATTTATGAACAGAAATGAAATGCTCGTGCGTTCCTGTCCATAACAAAACATCCAGCAATCACTGCAGTCTATAACAACGGGAAGTTTGGGCATGTGTTCTTCCCCTGTCTGAACAAGTCAACCTGACAGGGGCAGCTAGAGGACCAAGAGAGGGTGTGTAAGGATGTGTAAGGAAGTCTTCTGATGTGGGGCAGGTAGCTGTTTTTTTCCAGGTCTCTTCCTTGCTTTTCTGCTGACCCCGTGCAGTAGAAGACTCACATTTCTTCTGCCCAATATCCAAGGCAGCCTTTTAAATAAGAAGCATTGGGAAGAACACGCTGTTGGAGGGTTGCCAATCAGCATAAAATTGTGCCCTATGAGAAATGCTTTAGCCTGCTGTATGTTTCTAGCTGCTGTCTCATATTACTGTTACTTTTATGGTTTAGTGATATATTTTAGTGTTTTATGTAACAGATGTAATTTATTATCTATCTATCTATCTATCTATCTATCTATAAACGCTTAGGTATGTTTCTGTACAGGCTTCAGCTGATACAGGTTGCTAAGCAACAGAAACAACGTGTAACGTCAGCTGATACAGGTTGCTAAGCCCCTCGCCCAACTCCTCCGGGCTTTCCAAGGTAACCCTACCCCCCCTTTCTGCCTTTTCGCTCCCCTCCCCCCGCGAAGGGGGCAGCGCCATAGTCCGGAGCATGAGCGAGGCACAGCCGGGGCCCTTGGCGGCCGGATGGGAGGCCGCTCGCCTACTGCGAGCCCAGGCCCCGGCCTAATCTCATGCGAGCTGGGCAGGCAGCCCAAGGCTGACAGGAATCCCAGGGAGAAGGGGACACCTGCTCCCCCTCCCCCTGACCTCCCTGACCCCCAAGTCTGCCAAATGGCACTGTATTTGCAGCCTCCAAGCAGCCCCCACCCCTACGATGATATTTAATTAATAAACTTTAAGATATGCTACAATGGCGTATGTTACGCAAGGTACAGCTAGTTTAATATATTGGATGAAGATATTTATTATATTATAAAGTTGTTATGGATAGAATTCAGAATCAGACATATTTACACCCACTGAAATCCATGGGATTTCATTTAATCATTAACTTAAGTTTAATTGATTTCGATAGGTCTACTGGGTCTAATTGAATCTGGGTCCAGTGCTATATAAATAAATTCGCTTTAGGTTACTACAAGAATGTTTTAAATAAAATAAAACTCTGTTCTTATTGCTTTGGTCTTGACTGTGGCGGTTTTCTAATTTTAGGTTTTACTGAGATTTTATGTGATATTGATTTTTAATATTTGTGTACGCAATATGGATTTTGTATTGTAAACTTCTTGCTTTGAGGTTCTGTTCTCAGGGTAATCAAATGGGATGTAAAAGACAGAATAAGTATAATACTAAAGGCGCACAAGCTGCTGGAAATTTCTGTCTCATGCACCCTTTGAAATGAATAGGAGCTGCATAAGCAATACAGATATTCATTCCAGCTTGCTGTTGTTTAATGCTATAATATATATAGGCTTGAGAATTTTATAGCAGGAAATCCATTAAAATGCCATATAAATACATGTTAAGTTTACTTGTTTCTAGTGGAGACTGGTGGCTCCTATTTCAGTAGGCTGTGATTCCACTCTGGGTTTTAGTTTGAATTCTAAAGGAGGCTATCCAAGGTGCTGATTCCCAAAACTGGATTAAGCACCTTGGATAGCTCCTTTAGAATCCTGGTTGTTTCATTCTTTTCATGGGATTTGCACAAAGGAATTTCCTGTTGGATAATGTCCCATAACAGAAAACAAGGATGGAAAGTGGGCACCCTGCTACAGAATTGCAGCTTGAATTGTCTCTGGGATCTCAGAGACATGGAGGTTTTCTACAGTAGGCTGTTTGTCTGTTGTATCTACTTTTGGTTTCATTGCAGAACTGAGATCCAAGCACTACATGAAGAGCATTTCCTTTCCTGCTTTTCCTCTAGGTGGCGCTGCCATGTAGTGGAATAGCACAAATAAGTGAAAATAACATTTTCTTTCACTTTTACAAATAAATACTGCATTCTCGCTGCTCTAAAAAAACTAGCTGAATGTGCTCTTTTGACACAGAAACTGGAGAGTCATGATGTTGTTTAAAGTAACTGTAAACAATCATGATTTGGGATTAATGTGCACATGATTAATGGCTTGTGTACATATTTTTGGAAAGAGGTAACCCCTTCCCTTCAATACATATATTAAAGACAGAATAAAAGGAGTATTTACAACATGGTTGATACAATTGTACGGTTGGAATATTTCAAGGTAAACTAATATGTTGTTATGGCCATCAAGTCTTTTTGGAGGGTATTGGTAAGGTAAGTGTTCCCTTAATAGACACTGTTGGCTAGAAGATGACTAATTAAATCAGCATTGATTATTTTGGTTGGTTGATTGCTTGGTTTGGGACTGAAGAGAAATACTTCCGCAGCTGGAATGCACTGGGTAAAGAAGATAAAACATCTTAAACTTGCAGCTGGCTGGGGTGGGGGGAGGGCTGGTTCCAAAGGCATGTTGTTTGCTTTGGGGGGGAACTGAGGTCACTTTTTCCTAGAAGCAGAAATTGTGGAGATGTGCTTTCATTGATTCTATTATGAAAATCCATGCCATTCCTAAAAATCTTATACAGCTTTTTTAATCCCCCGAAAAACTAAAATAGATCTAACACCATTGTTCTGAAATACTGATAAATAAATGCACAGATGCTTAGGCAGACAGTTTGCTGGGGTGTGCAACATGAATAGGAATGCTATGCTTATTCGTGCTCCTTGGACACCATACCCCAAAGCCAAGAGCGCATGTTAAAGTGGCAGCTTTTACTGCTGAACTTTCTGGATCAGTGCAACAAATGCCCTGAGGACCTCCCATATCCCCACTTTCCCCAACCTGGCACCCATCAGCCCCAGGCAGCAAAGCCATTAGTCTCACTGGGGATGATGGGAGTTATAGTCCAACACCTCTGGATTGCACCAGGTTGGGCAAGCCTGCTATATTCTGTCTATTAGGCTGTAAAGACCATCACTGGGCCTAAGGAAGCCCTGTCCTTGAACCCTGCCCCTATTGCAATCCTCCTCCAGGAAGGAAGAGTTAGAGGCCCGAACAGAGGATGATGCCCAGTTCCAGACAGGACCTGCCCCACAACAGGGGCCTGAGTCTGTGGAGGAGCCTCCTGAAGTCCCAGGTGCTCAGAAAGAGAGGGGGCTCTGCCCCATAGGAAGAGGCTGAGCACCCCTCAAGTCCCAGGGAGCAGACCTAACTCAGAGAACCTGCAGCAGAGGTCTTCTTTGGAGGAAAGGGGCTCTTCATGAACAGGACTCTGACCAGGGAGCTCTAATGTACTGCAGCTGAGCCCTGGGTGGGGCAGCAGTCTCTGCTGTTTAACCCTTCTTGGACATATAGGCAGTGGTGGAAACAACACTATTCTAAGAGTGCCTTGTACCTAGTGATACTGAGCCTTGGATTTCTTCATGACTCTGCTTCTGGACTGTGTAATGTTTCTGACCGGCTCACTGTTTTGACTTCTGCCTGCTTTTTTGACTGCTGCCTTACCCTGACCCCATGTATCTGACTGCTTGTCTGTGCTTGTTCATTTTCCTGCTTAATTGACCACTCTATTGCTTATGTCGCCATGCTGGCTAGCAAAGAGCCAGGACTCAGTTTAGAGCAGGTGTCCTGCAAAATGCTGCCCCAAGGGATGTCCTTTAATGTGCCAGTGAGGGGTCAGTAGAAGAGGGTTGCTTTTCATGAATGCTTTTCATTAATGTTTTTAGCAGCACCAAAAGGCTTTTAGCAGCATCAACATTTCAGCAATGTTTTGGTGATTGCTTCCAAAGGAGACTGATGGTATTTCCTTATTCAGGAAATATTGCCCTTACTTTGAACTGGCTTTGTTTGGCCAGCATGTGGCCAAATCTGGCTATGTAATTGGTCACTTCGAGCCATTCACTATGTCGTTCTTTAATGGCTGGGATCGCCCATGTGACTAATTAAGGAAGTAGAAGATGCAGTCATGAATTTAGAAAGGCATCTAGAACAGTAGCCCACAGGGAAAGCAACACCAATGAAGGGCTTTTTAAAAGGTGAACATTCCCGTAATTTAGTTTTTTTTCCAGGAAATGTTCCTGACCTTGGAAACTACTGCTTTTAACCTGAAAATTGGTATCAGGGAACATTCTCACAGCCCTAGTGGCAATTGTGAAGTATAAAGCCTGCCATCGAGGGGAGGGGGAATCCTGCAGTAAAACCTGCACAGGCCTCTCATTCTCATAATTTACACCCGACAGGCAGTTAAAGCCCATTCCGTGATCACGTTCCTTGTTCTCTTCCCAACGGACACTGTTCCAAACACAGCATGTCTCTTGTAACTGGCTCTATCCCACGTTTGGGTTCTGTTGTGTTCCTCTTGTACTGCCTTGCATGTGGCACTGCATACAGACTTAACACGAGTGACTTTTATCGACTGACTTTATCTTCCTTTATGTAAAAAGACCGTCAGGGAAAGAAGGAAAAAAAGCACAGGACAGCCAGTGCCCCAGCATGAAAAACATATCCAGTCAATGTGAATCACTTTCATACTAGCAGGAAGTCCCCGCAGCACTTAGATTGCCTCAGCTCGAAAACAAAACAAAAAAAAACCCCACACAGTTTTAATTTCTTTGATCCTCACCAAATTGTATTTCCCCAGCGACTGTGTTTAATTGCGTTAAGTACTGAAATAGCCACAACTTGAAACCATCAGGGCTGGCTTTAATAGAACAACAACACGCTGACCTTTTTGGGACGGGGAATGAAACACGGAGTCTTTTTCTTCCCCATAGAGGGAAGCATTGAACTGTGTTCATCTCCCTGAGAATTCCGGTTTTATACGTTCTGTTCCCCTTGCTATAATGCCTAATTATTATTCTATACCGAAAAGCCAAGGGACAAACCCAGCAAAGAAGAATGCAAAGGGTTTCCCCTCTGTATTCAGAAATCCAGCATTGCTTGGGAGTCCAACAGGCAAGGATTAATCTGCCCAGACGCAAAGTACCTTGGATCTATTTATTAAAGTTTCCCCACCCACAACCTCTCCCAAGGGCTCAGAGCAATTTGCAATATATACTGGTGAAAATAAAAATTAGACAACAACCCTGCAACCAATGTGCTTCGTTACCAATTAGGCATTACATAGGCAGCTGGCTTCTACTGAGACCATTGGTCCACGTAGCCTGGTATCACTGACACTGACTGGCAGCAGCTCTCTGGGGGTTCAAGAAGGAATATTTCCAGCCCTACCTGGAGATGCTGGGGGTCAAACCTGAGACCTTCTGCATGCAATGCAGGTGCTCTGCCACTGAGTTTTGGCCCCTGCCCCAAAGCTCTGATTCCCTACATCCCCTTACACCATGCTTTGGCTGCCTTAATGTAAGTTAATTTGCAAAATATTATACAATAGGGCCCTTCTTGGGACATACCACTTCAGACAGCAGGTGGGAGATGACTTATTTGAATGCTCCCACACTCAAAATCATCCTACTCATGGGAAGCTAGCATGTCAAGGAGACTGGTTCTATCCTAGCCTTCTCACTTAGTGCTAATTTTGTGCATGTATTGCAATGTTCCCCAGCCTGGTTCCCTGACTGGGGGATTATGGGAGTTATAGGCTAATATATCTAAAGTAAACTAGGTTGGAGAAGGAGTTGTTGAGAAGGCATTCTTATCATCAACTTGCACCACCATTCTAAAGAGGCAGAGTCCAAGGAAGGCTGTACCAGTGTACCACATTACATGTTTTTAATGAGTGTGCAGTTGCAGCCTTTGAGCCCAAACAGGATGTTTAAGTGCATGTTTAAGGGTGCTGAGGATGAGCTTCCGCCGAGCTCTCCGACCTGGGTGGCTCTTAGCCCGGCAGCAGGAGGCCGGCGGGGAGGCAGCGGCAGCAGTGGCAAGGACGCGGCCGGTTCCCCAGCCGCCGCCGCCTCCTCCGTCTCTTCCTCCATCTCTTCTTTCGCAGGCTACACCATCGTTTTGATGGCACACTGGAGGCACACGGAAGTGCCTTCAGTACTACGTGTAGATTTGGCCCTGAGGTTTATCCTGGGATCATCCCAGGGTCATCCCTGCCTGCTCCCAGGATATCCTGTGTGTCATTTACATGAACAGGGATGACCCTGGGATGATCCCGGGATAAACCTTAGGTCTAGTCCTCTCTGGAGCCAGAGAGAACCAGAAAAGCTTTGATTATTCTAATCTTGTTTGAGCTCTCTTTCCTTGCGTCAGGACAACTAACTCCAAGGTTTGGAGAGAGTTGGGCACACAAGTCCATACATGTCCTTCCACCAATAGCATGCTTGTACAAGGGTTGCACGCAAACATCAAACAATGTGTTCCTTGTGCTACAGGATGCATGGCAATCAACCCCACCTTCTATGACCTCCTTTTGTTCTGCAGATTGGACCCACTTTTTGCAGGTGCATTATTTAGTCCATTAGCAATGGGGAAACCCCATGAACCTCCATGCACATGTGGGCAGTATTTCCATAGAATTAATGCTGGATGGGGAGAAGGAACTCAAGCAGGAGGGAAGAAGAAGAAGAAGAAGAAGAAGAAGAAGAAGAAGAAGAAGAAGAAGAAGAAGAAGAAGAAGAAGAAACACCATCTGAATGTGCACCAAATCAGGGCCAGTATCGTTGTCAGTCACATGCTGAGCTTACAGCCTGGCAGAGGATTCACCTGCGAATCGGAGTAACTCAGCCGGTCATTTCCCAATGGGAGTGCCTCTCTGGATGGCCATTGGGGAAGCAGAGTGCAAAAGAGTTATTTTCAGCTCACTTTACAGCCACTGTGGAAAAGCCCCTTGGGAAAAGAGAGATCACCCCAGAGGCTCTTTTAGACATGTTCAAGATGGAAGGAGCACTGCTATACTCCAGCCTTCCCCAACTTAACTACCAAACATTTGATCTGGCAAGTGAGATCCTACTACTCTGTTTGCAAGGTCACATTGGCTTGGACCTACATTTGCTCCTCTGTTCCCATAAGAAAGAGGGCAATTTTCAACAATAAAAGAAGGAGCTGGCAGCCCCAGGCAAACAGGGATTCTTGCACACACACACCCCTTTATTTCAATGGAATGAGGTCTGTGCAGACTTTGCCATAAATACAATGGAAAACAGAGGTTCAGGATTCAGTGCCTCCTGTCCCTGACTTGATGCCCTCTAGATGTTTTGGACTTCAACTCCCATCAGCTCTAGCCAGCATGATCAATGGTCAGAAGTGGTGGATGCTGTCTTCCAAAACATCTGGATGGAGAAGACTGCCATATTCTTTCAAGCATCCCTCCCACTGGGGAAACGCCCCAGAAACAAGTCTAGGACGGCCTCCCAGTTCTCAGTGGGAACTCAATCCTCTTGCGCTCCTTTTGGCCCCTTCTTGTTGGTGGTGCTGCTGGGATGAAGAAGAAGAAGAGCAGCAAACACCTTAGCTGCTGCAGTCGAAGAGGTGGGTGGGTAGTGATGGGTGGAAATGGAAGGGGTCCCACCCGCATAAACGTAGAGCTACATCTATACCAAAACCTCTTGGATATGCACCCTGGGACAGGGCATAATAAAAGCCATGCTAGATCGAACTAAGCCTGTCTAGCGAAGCATTCACTAGATAGCCCAGCCACCTATGGGAAACCCACAAGCAGGAAATGAGTGCAACAGCATCCTCCTACCCATGTTCCCTGGCCACTGGTGTACACAGGTGTACTGCCACTGATACTGGAGGTGGCATATAGCCGTCAGGAGAAGTAGCCATTGATAGCCTTATCTTCCATGAATTTGACTAGTCCATCCAAAGCCATCCAAAGATGTGGCCATCACTACAGCTTGTGGTGGCGAATACCAGAGTTTAATTATCTGTTGTGGGTGCCTGTCCTGAATCACCCACCAATCAGTTTCGTGGGATGACCCTGGCTTCTAGTATTTTGAGAGAGGGAGAAAAATATTTCCCTATCCATTTTCTCCAGGCTATGCGTAATTCTGTACACCTCTCTCCTGTCTCCCCTTAGTTGCCTTTTTTCTAAGCTAATCTGATCCCCTAGGAGATCACCCTAGTTCAAGCCCAAGAAGATTTGCACAAACTTTGGGTGACCATATGAAAAGGAGGACAGGGCACCTGTATCTTTGACAGTTGTATCAAAAAAAGGATTACAGCAGGTGTCATTTCAATGCAGGCAGCACCTGGTGAAATTCCCTCTTCATCACAACCGTTAAAGCTTCAGGAGCCCTGCCCTCTTTTGTATCTGATCAAGAGGGCAGGGATCCTGCAGCTTTAACGGTTGTGATGAAGAGGGAATTACACCAGGTGCTGCATGCCTACAAAGGACACCTGCTGAAATTCCCTTTTCATTGCATCTGTTAAAGATACAGGAGCCCTGTCCTCCTTTCCATATGGTCACCCTACACAAACTTGTCTTGGGCTCAAGGCTCAGGTTCCATCTGCCCCCTCCCAGGATCGCACGGCAGCTCACACTCAGAAATGCATTAAGCTCTTTCTGCATCTCTTGATCGTTCCGGTTTCTAGTGAAATTAGCGGGAGATTCATTTCAAATGGAGGTAGGTGAAAAGAACAGTGCGTGGGGAGGGGGATCCTAAATTAACTCTCACAAAATTAATTTCACGAAGTATTGCTCTCCTCGCCACCCCCTACAAGAACAGACGTTTCGTAATTATACCGAGAAACCTGCCAGTGAAAATGACTTTAATTGTTTTTAAATAAGGCAGGCAATGCTGTATCTAATTAGAAGAAAGGCTCCCTGCTTTGAAGGCCCTTAAATTCCATGCTAACGTCAGCGCGCTACTGCAGTTCGATGTTTGGTTTTGGAACTGGCCTTGTTTTCAACACACACTTCCCAAAGAATAATTGAACCTAGCTGAACAGTAACTACCATTGGGCTAGCTCTGAAAAGCTATGATACAAATAACAACATGCTGTGAAAGGGCTTGCAGCAGCAATAGGGCTGAATGAAGCAGGTATACGTCCAAGGGAGTATATGAGTTTTCACAAAGGCCTGAAACCTTCTGCACATTTCTGGGAACATTTATTTTGCATCTTAATCAAGATGGTTTTCTCCCCCTAAAAAAAATAAATGCAGAGCACAGCTGGACAACAAGGCCCACAGAAAACTATGGCACAGAAGGCAGGGAAATGGCAAACCTTGAGAAAACTGGAACACAAATGACTCTTAGACCAAAATGTTCAGTAATTGGGCTGAGCAATCCTGGGGCCCTCCAGATGTTTTGGGTGACAACTCCCAGCATCCCCCAGACAAGATGGCTGGTTGGGGGATGCTGGGAGTTGTTTTCTCACACATCTGAGGGCCCCAGATTGGGGAAGGCTTCCATATTTGAACGTTCAAACAAGACATGACACAGAAGATCCTGATGAGGATCTCCTAATTTTGTTCTTCTACTAATTAGCACCCCTGAGACGTTGCTCTGAAGTGTGGCATACGGGTGCCAGGTCCGGATGGGTAGATACAGTTGGGCTCCGGTCAAGGGCCCACACCCCAGCAAGGGTCCACTGACAACATTGGCCTGGACTTGCACCTCCTCCTCTTCCCCATTACAGCCTGTTTGTTCACCCTCTTCACACTCTGGCCCAGACAATGGTGGTGGTGAGAAAGAAAGGGCACCTTGAGGGTCTCACTGAGGGAGGGGGCCCTTTGAGGATGTCATGCCCAAGGGCCTCAAAAACCTGGAGCAGCACTGAGTAATACTCTGGAAGAAGACGTTGAACCCTTTCCTTCCTTGTCTTCTCACCATCTAGACCATCCCTAGAAGCTGCTGCTAGCTCCAGTGGGGGAAAGAGGGAGGGGCACAGATGCTGCCCCTACCCCCCTTTCCACCTATGGAGTTATTGTTAATGCAGATGTTTCCTGGATGATCTCCAGTAAGTGCTCTTTCAAAATGCATGACCTCCAGCTGCATTGTGCAACCACACAGATTGCTTGAAGAACACCCACAGTCATATTAATGGATGATAAATTTATCACCTGCTATTGGCTATGACAGCTGAAATGTAACATCTATCTATAGAAGCAGTATGCCTCTAAATACCATAATCTGGGGACAAGGACATTTTGCTGCCTGAGATGAAGGACAAGATGGCCTTCCTCCTCCACCCCTCCCCTTTCCATGTGCAGAAGCTGATTGGGCTGGCACGTGAATCTTACATCAACAATGGCATCATAACAGTGCATAGGAGGGCAGCAGGCCAGGTTTGGCATGCCAGGTAGGGATGTACAGATATTGTTAAAACATTCTGACTGTATTTCGTGGATTTCGGGCATCTTTCATTCCATCATCCATTCACTGGTTGAATCTCAGTTTCTCAATCTTATGCTAGAAAATGCACAAATGTGCACATCCAAAAAATGCACATTTGCACAAATCTGCAAATCTCTCCCCAAATCTGCATTTTTACACTTTAGCTTACTGGGGAGCACTCTCTCTCTCTCTCTCTCTCTCTCTCTCTCTCTCTCATATTTTTGAACAATTAAATTTGCGCACAATTCCAGAAAGTAAAAAAAAATGATCTGCAAGTCCATAAGAAGCTGAGAGACTTGGAAAACTCTAGCCTGCTGCAGAATCGGAACTCATTTGAATCTGTTACAGATTTCTTGGGCATCGCTAGTACTGGGCAGGCTATGTGGTACTCAGAGCTCTGTCCTCCAGCACCTGGCTGCAGATCCCTGGGCCTCAGCACCTGCCACCTGAGGCAGCCACCTCACTCTACCTAATGAGAGAGCTGGCCATGTCTAGGGATGGTGTCCATTATATGCCCCACTTATGACCTGGAAACTGACCGCTGGACTGGATGGACCTGTATTCCGATCCAGCAAGGCAATTCTTAATTTGTGGATGCATATCTATAATTATGCAGGAGGAAAATAGGTCTCTTATAGCATTTAATCAATGAATCCTTGATTCTTAATTATGAATGACTTGAATCCATCCATAGCTCAGGAGAGGCAGAAGATCAGCATAGCAAATTATAATATGTGTGAAAATGAATAGTATATCATAGATGCAGGCATCACTAATTAATGCAAGGAAATATGGATCGCTCTGCTTCTTTTATGTTGGACCTTTATTCATACTGTAGAAGAACTGCCCACATCTGGTTTCACTGGAGGCCATGGAAATTCTACACAATTGAAGGCTTAGCGGTAGAAGTAATACAGTATGCAAAAATATAATTCCCACCCTGAGAAAGGTTACAATTTGCATATTGCATCTTTCTAGATACAGACTGTATCTTGGTCATGGGGGAAAAGATTGCTTTTAAAACCAAGCTGCTACTGTTAGGTGAACTGATACAGCAGAGGTTGATCTATTGATAACATGATTAATAGATTAAGAAACTTCTTAAAAAACAGTCATGTGCCTTCTGGTTTCTGAGGACACAGTAGTGGGAAAATATGTAATTTTTCTTCAACATTTTCATTTCATAGGCCATAGCTAGATGGGGTGATATCCCTGGGCAATCCCCAGGATCGTCCCTGTGCGTCCACATGACGCACAGGGGATCCCGGGATCAGGGCGGGATGATCCCTCCCTTGCCCCAGGATCTCAGCTCACCTTTGAGCCCACTTTTTCCACCGTCTCGGGCTGATCTCAAGACCGCGGAACATGTATGCAGGCGTCGTGGTTTGTCCCGGTTCCTCGCGAGGAGCTGGGACCCATGCACAGGGTGCAGAGCTCCTCAGGAGCTCTGTGCCCATCAAGAATGGGGTGGGGAGAGCGGGGAACTTTTTTTTTTAAAAAAAGACTTACCTTCTGCGCACGAGCGCTCATGCGCTCCTTCTTCTTTAAAACAAAAAAATGGCAGCCGCGATGTCGCATGCCATGTGTAGACCAGTGCGATGACCTTATGATCATTGTGGAACAACCCCCTGGTATAGCTGAGGCCAGAGTTTATATAAATCAAGATCTTTGGTATAATCTTGAGTGCTAGCATTGTCCAATCAATCCTGATAAGTAACACAGACTACACAGCACATGTATTAGTCTGGTATAAGTTCAGCGTCATCTAATATAAATCAATAGGAAGGATAGCCTGCAGAAACCAGATAGCGCAGAAAACACCACATTATAATATATTCCCTATTTCCGGTATTCGGACTATGAGTGCCATTACTCATGTAGCTAAAATAGCATATAGTGATGTTCAGATTGTATTTAATCTATCCGCATGAGTTCTGTGATTGAGTAGAATTTTGAGGTCCATCATTCACAAGTAGACAAATTCGGATTCCCCCCCCACACACACACTCAGAAAATTACGTAAATAAATTCCCAGCAAGATTTACATAACAATTTACAGAATTTATATATTTATGTGATTTTTTAAAGCCTTAGAAGTTGCATATTGATTATTGAAATACCTGTGACGTGCATAATGTTCTTCATGAAACTTGCAGCTTTTTAAAAAAAATTCCAAAATTGACGTAAATAAATCCACACAAAAAACTGCTTGTCCATGGAATCCAGCTCCAGCTTGTCCATGGAATCCTGCATGGAATCCATGCAGATGCCAGTCTGGTGTAAAATCCAGATTACAAGAAATCTGGACTCATTTCAGTCTGTTTTGGATTTCTCCAACATCCCTACCCATGCTCAAGACGAAGATATCAGTTGGCTTGAGGGAACCCCAAGCTTTGCTGAAGTACAAGGAATTTTTAGAATATTTTGGGATAAGCCAGGCATATTCAAAAGGCACAAGCGTCACTGGAACCAGAATGAAACCAGATCGCTAGCACTTAACATAAAAGAGGTGGCAGAGCAGCTCCTAAACTGAACCCTGGGGTGAAAGCCAACAATACTGTAGCTGATTCCCTAGGAGCAACAGACGTCATCCCGGGGGCTGTTTATATCAGCAGGTGGTGAAACCCCCCCCGCCCCCCACTCTCAGACAAGAACAGGTAGCAGGCCAATCTGGCCAGGATTTTATTGGACATGTCTCACCAAGTTTCAGACTGTCAGAAGGCACACACACCTCCCTCCCTTCACCAAGGAGGAGAAAGGGGGACTTACTTTTTTTAGCAAGTAATAAAGTTTCTCATAGCAGAGGAAAAAAACGTTCTTATCAGAAAGAAGGTACAAACTGTGCAAGATAAGTTACTCTGCCTTCTCTAACTTTTGTTAGTAGCAAAAAGTGCTGACTTTCATTGTATGGCTATGAGAAGCAACTCTTACTTCATAATAGATTCCAACTGCTCTATCAAATAAGTATACATATACTACTAGACACTGCATATGATTTGCATTTGAAGCTGGTTGCTGGCTGGATATATGCCATATGTATTATGTGGTTTGGCTCTGTTTCCTAGCAAACATTAGTGAAGACACATGCATTTATAATAATGAAGACATTATTTTGGTTTGTAATATTGGTTTTGAATTACACACAATGCAAATCTACTGAATGTCTATTTTGAGGGCATCAGCATTTAGAACCCTTTAGTATCACCTTGTAAGCTGCTTGTTCTGTGTACTAATTTTGAGCCATCTGTGCTGGAAAGTCACCACCTTGAATCCCAAACCTGTGCTTGGTCAAAAGCTTAGGCTTTCCAGACTAAATTGTCTCATTTCTCCCATGCTGCTTGTTGCCTCTGCCAGTATTCTTGTGATGATTGTGCCGGTAAAATCTAAGTTGGTCTCTTCCTTTTCTGCCTCCAAATATGCAACTACGGAGCTCCATTGAGCCATGCCCACGAGAATACAGAACAACAAACCAAAGAGGGCAGCAGTTGAATAGAAACAAAACAAAACAATGCTAATGAGCACACAACTGTATGAAACGTGTTACAGTACAGGTCAGATTGTTTTAGATTACAGGTCAGATTACAGGCATCCGGTTTTTGTCCTGTTTCGTCATATGTTTTGGCTTCGTCAGAAAAACTGTTCCGTTATCTGTAAAGACTGATAAACAAATACAAAGTACAGATTGAATACCATTCAGTGTTACATCATTATTTTCAGAAAGCATCAAAAGATTCAAAAATATGTTAGTATGTGTTAAAACTCACCGCCATTAATGAGCAATACTGTGGGAGTATAGGAGCTTGAAAACTTTAAATAGTCCTTCCGTCCCATTTTTCAGTTAAAGCCCTCAAAAGAAGGTTTTTCTGTGAGATAAATTTTATTTATTTATTTATTTATTTATTACATTTTTATACCGCCCAATAGCCGAAGCTCTCTGGGTGGTTCACAAGTGTAGGTTTTTGAACCATAATAAAATAAACACAATTATGGAAGAATAATGAAGGATTCAAACCTCAATTCCCAGCAAGTAATCCAAAATAACATTCACTGTATGTAGTACAAACTAAAATAACAATGGTGGTACTACTAGTGAGAAAGGACCACCCATCAACATTACTTTCCAAGAAAGGATGCTAATTCCAAACTAACATTCAGGCCATTCGGTGCCAAGCTTAAAAATCCATTCTGCTTCCTTCCTTAAAAGAAGGCTATCATGATTATTCCAGTTGTATTTATGGGGATAAATACAGTAACCAAATCCGTGAACTCATCGTATCTATGAGAGATGTCAGTAAAATGCTGAACCAATGGTGCATCCAAGACTTGATGTTTTAATTTGGATTGATTTTCTATTCTGCGTGTTCTCACACTATGAGAGATTTTTCCTACATAGAGAAGTCCACATGGGCAAATGATAACAGAAACAACCCATTTTGTTGTACAATTAGAAAAGTGACGTAGCTTAAATAGTCAGTGGTCATGTAGATGTTCAAACGTGTCAGTTTGCAAGGATAATGTCAATGTGGATGGCTTTAAAAGGGGGTTGGATAAATTCCTGGAAGCAAAGGCTATCCATGGCTACTAGCCCTGATGGTTGTGTGCTATCTCCAGTATTTGAGGCAATAAGCTTGTATGCACCAGTTGCTGAGGAACATGGGCGGGAGGGTGCTGTTGCACCATGTCCTGCTTGTTCATCCCTGGCCGACGGCTGGTTGGCCACTGTGTGACCAAAGTGCTGGACTAGATGGACCCTTGGTCTGATCCAGCATCAGGGCTCTTCTTATGTTCTAATGTTCTTAATGTACATACAGTACATTCACTGCATTTATAGTGACCGTGAATGGTGCTTGCAATAAATTGGGACAAATCAATCTCAGAATGGACCAAAAAATCTCTAAATTGTCTCACCTCTCCTATGCTGCTTGTTGCATCTGCCAGTATTCTTGTGATAATTGTGCCAGTAAAATCTAAGTTGGTCTCTTCCTTTTCTGTCCACCACTATCTCTCTCTTTAACCACAACAACAACAAATAATAATAATAATTTGGGAAGGGTCCACAGCTTAGTGGTAGAGCACATGGTTTATATGCAGAAGGTCCCATGTTAAACATCTGGCATCTCAGCTAGGGATCCCTGCCTAAGTTCTTGGTGGGCCACTACCAGTCAAAGAAGATAATAAATGGACCAGTGGTCTGACATACTAAAAAGCACTTGCACATGCTTTATTAATTGTTTCTAGGGTGAGATGAATCAGACAGATTGCTACTGAGTGACTCCACCCTTGTTATACTGTGACTTTACTAAGAGGCAAAAATACTAATTTCCTTAATAAGGAATATGATCGTTGTCGGCAGCAGCATCGGCTTCCTAGATGGGAATGGTCGGTCACAGATGAAGGCTACCTTCAAATTTGAGCATGAAAACAGAAATGGAGAAGCTTACATTCCCTCTCCTAAATCACAATGGTCCCAAATTGGGGGTCAAGGCACACTTAGCCAGAGGTAAGTCATTCACACATACATGCATAGCTGTGCTAGAAAGAGGCACAGGCTGTGAGGAGCAGCGAAAGAGAGGGTTTTTTTAAGTGTTAATGAAAGGATTAAACAAAACCCTCAGCTTAAAATGTTAGGTAACCCTCCACCCTCATTCATATATTTCAGTGCAGGTGCTTCACAAGGGAGGAAATGGCAGTGGGAAGAGAATCTCATCCCAGCAGGAGTATAGAAGGGTTGGGCTGCAAAGGCCTTTGGGATACGTGCAGGGAGTGGGCAGAGGGAGTAAGTTGGAAACAAGCCATGACAAGCTGATCATCTGTTGGCACCATTGTTGGTTACTGATTGAACTACCAACCCATGGTGGCTTGTTCTCAGGGTAGCTTATTGTGATGTGCGAATCAGCCCACACTGCACATATTACATTAAATATCCAAACTCTGGTGAATGTCAGCATTCACATTCTGACAGCCCCAGACTAATTCTGTGAATGCCCCCCAATATAGATCCATTTTCTTATGTTTGGGGCATATACAAGTGAATACAGCCCAAGGACGTTGACAAGGTGCTTGGACAGGGTTGTGCAACCACCTCTGTATTGGAACCTTGCCCCTCTTGGCTAATAAAAGCTAGCAGGGATGGAACAGCCGGCTGCAAGAGGGAGTGGTCCCAGGCCATCTGAAAGAAGAGGTAGTGAGACCACTCCTGAATAAATCTTCCCTGGACCCAGAAAATCTTAATAACTATAGGCAGGTGGCAAATGTTCCATTCCTGGGCAAGGTCCTTGAGTGAGTGGTTGCAGGCTAGCTCCAGTTACTCTTGGATGAGACTGATTATCTGGATCCATTTCAGTTTGGTTTCAGACCTGGCTTTCACACAGAAACAGCCTTGGTCAACCCTGTATGACCTATGTCGGGAGAAAGACAGGGGGAGTGTGACTCTGTTGATTCTCCTTGATCTCTCAGAGGCTTTCGATACCATCAATCATTGTATCCTTCTGGGATGACTGTCTGAGTTGGGAGTGGGAGGTACTGCATTGCAGTGGTTCTGCTCCTACTTGGCGGGTCAGCTCCAGAAGGTGGTGCTTGGAGAACATTGCAGGCCCCGTGGACTCTCCAGTATGGGGTTCCGCAGGGGTCAGTCTTGTCTCCCATGCTGTTTAACATTTACATGAAACCGTTGGGTGCAGTCATCCAGAATTTTGGAGTGCATTGTCATCAGTATGCTGATGACACACAGCTCTATTTCTCCTTTTCATCTTCATCAGGTGACGCTGTAGATGTGCTGAGCCAGTGTTTGGCTGCGACAATGGACTGGATGAGAGCTAATAACCTAAAACTCAATCCAGACAAGACTGAGATGCTGTTAGTGGGTGGTTCTTCTGACCAGATAGAGGGCGTTCAACCTGTTCTGGATGGGGTTGCACTCCCTCTGAAGGAGCAGGTTCGTAGCTTGGGGGTTCTCCTAGAACCGTCTTTGTCACTTAAAGCTCAGGAGGCCTCGGTGGCATGGAGTGCCTTCTACCAACTTCAGTTGGTGGCCCAGCTAAGCCCCTATCTGGACAGGGATAACCTGGCTTCAGTTGTCTATGCTCTAGTAACCTCCAATTAGATTACTCCAATGTGCTCTATGTGGGGCTGCCTTTGAAGATGGTTTAGAAGCTGCAGCTTGTGCAAAATGCAGTGGCCAGATTAATAACAGGAACCAGAAGGTTCAAACGTGTAAGACTGACTCTGGCCTGCTTGCATTGGCTGCCTGTACATTTCCAAGCCTGATTCAAGGTGCTAGTTTTAACCTATAAAGCCTTACATGGCTTGGGGCCACAATACCTGACGGAACACCTCTCCTGATATGAACCTACCTGTACACTACACCCAGTATCTAAGGTCCTCCTCCAGGTGCCTACTCCAAAGGAAGCTCGGAGGATGGTAACAAGGGAGAGGGCCTTTTCAGTGGTGCCCCCCCCCAATTATGGAACGATCTCCCCGACAAGGCTCGCCTGGCACCAACATTGTTATCTTTTTGGCACCAGGTCAAGACTTTTCTCTTCTTCCAGGCATTTAACAGCATATGTTGAGTTTTCAACTGACCCAGAATAGTTGTTTTAAATGGATATTGTATATAATCTGTTTTTATGCTTTTAAATCAGTGTTTAATGTTCAGTGCTTTAATCTTTGTAAACCGCCCAGAGAGCTTCGGCTATGGGGTGGTATATAAATGTCGTCATCATCATCATCATCATCATCTTTAGGCAAATGTCAGCATCTCTTGGTCTTTGGACATGTGCAACATTTGGCTGGGACTGACAGCTTTCAATCACCAAATTTTGGACATTTGCTGTAACGTGTGTAAGTTAAAAGCAATCTGAATTTTGCAATGTGGCAGCCAATCTCTGATTTTCCACGAGTCCGGTGCATCAATTTGGCATTGCTTCTTGCTTTGGAAAACTTTTGTTGTTATTATTTTAAAGAAATACCTATATGTGAGACCATAGTTTGGTGCCTCGGCACATGCATGTCGCCATGGAAACTGCAAAGTTCTAGGTAGCAGTTGATGTAACTCTTAATCCCGTTTAATGGAGATGAGTGCACAAGTCCCACACTAAACAGAGACAGCTGTACATAGCTATAGAAACAGCAGGGTGCTGGAGACAAGTGCTAGCCGGGCCTCTCGTCTTTCCCGACGGCGAGGAGGCAGTGTTGATGTACGCCGTGCACCTTGCGGCAATGGCTCCACGTTTCCATGGCAACCCTGGGCTTCTTTTGTCTTTGAACAGGCCTGGATCTTTGTTCCTGGGAGGGAATTCGGCTGGCTGTGAAGCCATTTTGGCAATCAGAAGAGAAGCCCTCCCAGGCAGCCGCTGCGAGCCGGAACGATTTGCTTACATATACGAGCATGCAAAACCCGCCCGCAGAAGTGGCACACTCACCTGAGCAACCGGGGAGGCCAACTCATCAGTGCTAAACACATCCAGGAATAGGTTTCAAACATCTTGTTCAATGTCACTCATGCACAGATTGCATCTTTTCGACCAATTTGCTCTTGTAAGCAACCGGTTCGGTCTCCCTCCATCAGGAGTTATCCAAGTTCCCCGGGTGGGCAGCCTGCTGATTAAACATATCAGCACCTGAAAGATAGCATGAAGGTCAGGTGTTTGATGCTGGCATGACGAGCTGGAGAACGAGACATTCCCATCAGAAGGGATTTTTGCAACTCCATCACCAGCTGTTACTACTGGTGTTGCCATTGGCCCTGCTGTCGCTGCAGCTCCTGCCTTTCCTCCGGTCCTGGTCGTCAGCACCATTACTGCTGATCCTCATTGCTGTGTTTGGTTTCGAGTTGTCGGGTGTCCTGCCCCTCTGGCTCTTAGCTACACTAATATCTCTGCTCTGGCCTCATTGGTTTGAGCATCCCAGCAGCACCTGCAAAAGGAAGTTGGAAGAAGCTGCCGTCCGCCTCAATAAGCGTTCATGCTCAGAGCAACTTAGCCCGTGCTCGGGGGCACCATCTGGAGCAGGGGTGGGGAACCTGTGTCCCTCTGGATGTTGTTGGATTCCAATTCCCATCCTCCTTGACCACTGGGCATGCTGGCTGAAGCTGATGGGAGCTGGAGTCCAACAACAGGCTCCCCACCCCTGAATTTAGAAAATCCCACCCCTTCTTAGTGAAAGAGGTGGGTTTGTGAAAAAAATATATAAGGACATGAGAAGAGCCATGCTGGATCAGACCAAGGGTCCATCTAGTCCAGCACTCTGTTCACACAGTGGCCAACCAGCCATCGGCCAGGGATGAACAAGCAGGACATGGTGCAACAGCACCCTCCCACCAGTGAGAGGACTTTATTCCAGTTGGTTTCTTTCTGTCCTATGGAATAATGCTGTCATATTTATGAATGATGCCTCTTTGTTTCCAAGCCCTGTTCAAGTTACTGTTTTTTACTTTTAAAGGCCTAAATAATGCAGACCTTGCCTACTTTAGGGAACACCTCCTCTCTATATTGCCTCCTCTCTAAATTACTGTGGACTATTAGACCTTCAAAAGAGACCCTGATGCAGAAGTCACTGGCTGGGTTCGGATGACACAATAATCAACTCAGGGGGGTGGGGAGGCAACTGTCGGTCGAGTTGATTATTGTGCCGTGTGCAGGAGACACGCAATGAGCACACAACTGAGAGTACACTATTTCGCCATTTCAAGCAACGCAGAAAAACAACTGGCTTCTCCGTTGCTTATCAAATAATCTATTGATTAGGATGTCATGTGGAGGGCTCCCCCCCACTCCGTCAAGTGCACTATTCTATTGGCCATAGAGTTCTCTGGCAGGAGCGTCTGAAAACACCCCGGCTGCTCCTATACAGCTGGTACAACTTGCAATGGCTGATGGGATATGGCCAGGAAGACTGAGGGAGGAGGGAGGTTGGAGCACGTGCAGCCCAGAAGGATGCTGGGACTTTCAGGCACGCGACGGGGAGGAGGGCAACACGTTATGTGGGGAGTACCCACCCATTAACGCACGATGAGTGCGCTATTTTACCCCCATTGTCTAATGTGTCATCCAAAACCAGCCAGCGTCTTCTGAGATTGGGCTGGTAAGTGCAAGGTGTAGGGCCTTCTCACTGGTGGCACTACAACTGTGGAACATTCTCCCGTATTTATTTATTTATTTATTTATTACATTTTTATACCGCCCAATAGCCGAAGCTCTCTGGGCGGTTCACAAAAATTATGGAGTGCCAGCTGCACTCCGTATGGAGTGCAGCTGGCAGTGCAATCTGATACAGGTATACTCAGAGCGCTCGAGCTATTGGGTGGTATAGAAATGAAATAAAATGAAATAAATCTGCCCCACTGAGTTCAGTGGGACTTACTCACAGGTAAGCATATATACAGTAGGATTGCACCCCAAGTCGATCTTCAGGGATGTGAAAATCTCCCTCTTTCTGAGAGCGCGTGGAACTGCCTAAGAGTGAGTCAAAATGTAAAGTTCACTGTGCTGGAAGGCATTTAGGTTATATTGTTTGTTTTACTGTGTTTTAATTTTAGTTGAATTCCTTGACTCTCCTTAGGACCTTACTGGTGACAGGTGGGTTAGAAGAGGAATGAATGAATAAATGTAATCAGTGTTGTTCTTTCAATATTGTCTGATGGACCATCCTGGTAACTATTTCTAAAGACCACAGGGCAAAAGGTTTAATATTTCATGACGGTGAGGTCCTACGGGGAGCTATAACCTTCCTGTTTGCCTGGCTGGTTTTACAAAAGGATAATTAAAGGTGAGAAATGTAGCAACTACTTTTTTTTTTCTTTTTGCAAAGACCACTGTGGTATGTTTGACATGACACACCCTTCATTTGTACATGATGTGACACTCTGCAACCTGCAGTTATTGAAAAGTCTTGCCATAAGGTGCTGGTTAGATTAGATTGTTCACTTTGTAATAGCTGTCAGCTGGTTGGGTTTTTCCCCCCATAAGACTGAGCTCTAGTGTTAGAAGGTCACTGTTCTTTGAATCCCAGCTGTGTCAAGGACTATATAATAAACAGCCTCTGTACTGCTCAAAATCCCATAGGTCTGAGAGACACAGGACTTAAAAGCGCTTTAACACAGTTTCCCAAACTTTTTCAGGTAACCGCCCCCTTGGTTCCACAAACTCATGCCCAGTGCCCCCTACCCTACACTATAAAAATCATTATTCAGAATAGCGGTTTTCAATGACCCACTAAGGAAGATAATAATAAAATTCAAAACAGTAACAATTAATTGAATATTTATTCAAAATCCAATTACATTTTTTTAGTTTATTCAATTAAACATAATTGATGAACTTGATCCAGTGATATCATCTTTTCAAAGTCTGATAGTCATTTAGCAAGAATATTAGATATCACAGGGCCTTACATGATGTGTGTAGTATATTTGGTTAGGGTTATTCTGTGAGAGGCGCTCCATCAGCCCAAGTTGTCCAGAGCCGTGCTGCCCACAAGACCCTCCTCAATCCACACATATATTAATACCGTTTAAGAAGAGTCCTTTTAACGGTGAATTGAAATGTTTCAAAAGCACCAAAACGCTAATAAAGAGACATACCCTGCTTGGTGTGCCCTGCCACGCCGGCTGCAAACAGAGGCGATTGCTCTCTTTTTGCCTCCCTCCTTCAGCAAGCCTGGGCCGGGTGCTTCCCATTTAAAGGGGCCGCGCTCCTCTGGATTCTGCTGTTCTGGGCATCCGGGCTGAGCAGCAGCAGCTGGAGGGAGGAGCTGAGCTGAAGAGCTGAGAATGAAAAAGGGGCCGTACTGCGCGTGGCCCCTTTAAATGGGAAGCACCCGCCGCAGGCTTGCCAAGGGAGGGAGGGAAAAGAGAGCAAACGTGGCTTGGCGGGGCACACCAAGCAGGTAATGTATCTTCATTAGCGTTTTGGTGTTTTTGAAACATTTTAATTCACCATTAAAAGGACTCTTCTTAAACGGTATTAATACATGTGTGGATTCTTCCCCTATATTTATGGCTTGGGACCAAACTACCTTCTCCCATAAAAATGTCCCTGGGTTTTAAGACCTTCTAGAGGGCGCTTCTCGGAAAAGACCACCTCGAGTGCCCCCTGCTTCCCTTTTGCCTCTTAACGCACCCCTATGCAATCCCACCGCCCCAAGGGGGCAATACTGCCCACTTTGGGAACCACTGCTTTAACATAACTAGCAGCACATAGGGGCTTGGAAAAGGTGTGGTACTAGGAAAGCCCTTGACATTGTTAAGAATGGGTACATAACTATCAGGGACGGATTCAAAGGCCTTCTTTTACACATAGGCCTAATCTACACCAAGGAGGATATTGCACTATGAAAGTGATATATAAAAGGCAGGAGCCACACCAAGCAGGGATATAGCACTATGGAAGTGATATGAAAGCGGTATATGGTATTTGTCAATGGGCCCCAATAGTTGTCAGTGCACTTCAATACCTCTATAAAGCAGCTGTGTGGCTCCTGCCTTTTATATACCGCTTTCATAGTGGAATATCCTGCTTGGTGTAGATTAGGCCATACACTATTATTCACTTAGAAACACCCTTACAATTTAACATTATAATCTTTACACCAGCCCTGTGGGTCAAGACAACTGAGATGAATGGTTGATTCATGCATATATTTTTCTTCACACATTTGGCTATAGAATTGAGTGGTGAATTGAGTTGCAAGTGTAAATGAGTTATCACAGCCTAATCTGCAGTAGGTAATACTAGCATACTACCCAAAGTTGCTTCAAATGCAAGAGTTTCCAGTGGGGCCAACTGACGCACATTCATATTCATCATCCCCTAATAATTACAACATCACAGTTTTGACTTGTGCATCTGAATGAACCAACACAGCCAATACTACAGATAGAACATTCTTATTACCTGAATATTACTCTGAATTCTGTTGCTCGCCATTAAATGTTGAATACTCAGGGTAGAAAAGTGAACAAGTGATGCACATGCCAGCCCAAAGCTAGAACACACATCCCATAATTGAAATTCTACTTGAATCTTGAATTCTTTTATCCTCCAGACCTCCAAAATTTGCACAGGGCAGGCTGGAGCCTGTGGGAGTGTTTCAATGTGTTGAAACCACAGGAGAAACATACTTTTGGAGAAATTTGAAGCTCCTAAATGTATTACATTGAATCCATAGGGCAGTATCCTACACTGCTGTTCCACTTAAGTTCCACTTACACCATTGATTTGTCACTAGTGTAAGTAGCCTCTAACTCAATGCCGATACCATATGCTTGAACTATGGGTTTTCCAGGATGTTGCTCCATAGGTTTTGACTTCACATTATTCAATTGCAATCTCTGCTTCAAAGGGCTCATCTATACCAAGCAGGATATTCCACTTTGAAAGCGGTATGAAAGTGGTATATAAAAGGCAGGAGCCACAGTAATGCTTTACAGCAGTATTGAAGTGCACTGTAGGATCTACACTACTGCTTTATAGTGGTACTGAAGTGCACTGACAACTGTTGGGGCCCAGGACACATCTACACCGAGCAGGATATAACACTATGAAAGTGGTATGAAAGCAGTATATGGTTTGTGTCAACGGGCCTCAACATTTGTCAGTGCACTTTAATACTGCTACAAAGCAGTAGTGTGGCTCCTGCTTTTTATATACCGCTTTCATAGTGGAATATCCTGCTTGGTGTAGATGAGCCCAAGGACTCCATAAGCCTACAGTTCCCAGATTACTGGAGGCTAAATAAAATCACCTTGAGAGCCAGATGTGCACAGGAGGTGCAATTATGCTGTTGGATCTCTGTGTGTGTGTGTGTGTGTGTGTGTCATGCACACACACACGCACTTGTCTAGAAATGCTATTTCACTCTGGTACGCTACAGAAGTGCAGCTTTGTTCCATGATTCAGCAAGGAATTAACAGCTCTGAGTCTAGTCCCAGCAGGGATCAAGATGGACTCTGACAGGTGACATCTGGAGCCAATAAAAAATGCAGCCTTTTATTCCGTTAAGTATTCACACACCTCCTTTCCCCCCCTTGCAGTTGTTTATCGGAACATGACAGAACAATCATCAGAGAGAGTGAGAGAGAGAGAGAGAGAGAGAGAGAGAAATAAAACAAAGGCATTTAAAGTTCTTATGCAAATCCCCTGGCAAAGCACCACATCCCTGGCTGACTTCAAAGGTGTGGGGGAAGGGGGGCACCGTCATTAGTAGTGCATGATGCTACTTGGTGAGAGTGCAGCAACGGATAGGAAGCTGTGATGAATCTATTCCTTCAAGGGTTATGAAAAACAGATCTGAGAAGAGCCTGAGATCCAGGCAAGAATGTCAGAGAGTTTAAATCTAAGGCATGTGAAGCCTGAAGCAAATTTCAAAGTCAGATCAACACTGGATGTCCACCAATGGGCATCATCCCACCTGCTTATGTTGCACACTATGGCGAATGCTGGACCTGTTTTTGTCTGCACAGTAGATGGATGCCATTACAGTCAGTAGAGTGGATATGGACTTGCATGATGGTGGGAGCGACATTTATATTGGATTCCTCCATATTATGCTGTTTACTATAAGTCACTCTAAATAATAATAATAACAACAACAACAACAATTCCTTTGTAGTAGTGTCCTGATTCTTCTAACAAAAGTAATATGTCTTTAAGATCAGCCACTGTGCCAAAGATCTGGGAAATGGCCCATGTAACACCAGTTTTTTTAAAACAGATCCAGGAGGGTCCAGGCCAATTAGTTTAATATCTGTCCTTGGTTAATTGGTGGAAAGCATTATTAAAGATAAAAATTATCAACTCTTGTGAAGAAAGATAAGCATGGCTTCTGCAAAGATAAACCCTTTCTTGCTAATCTTTGAGAGTTCCTTGAGAGAGTCAACAAACATGTGGATAAGGGTAATCCGGTAGACATTCTTTGCTTGGATTTTGAAAAGAGTTTTGACAAAGTCTCCCACCAAACACTTGTGAGCAAACCATGGGATAAGAGGAGAGGTCCTTTCATGGATCAGAAACTGGTTAAAGAACAGAAAGCTGTGAGTAGGAATAAATGGTCAGTTCTTGTAATGGAAGAATGTAAACAATGTCCTGTCCATCTGTCCCCCTCACCGCCACCCTCCACAAGTATCAGTTCACTAATGGTTTCTGGGCTAACAGCGACTGCCTAGAAAGAGCTATGGGGTTCTGGTGGACAGCTCAATGAAAAAGCCCACTGTGTGGCTGCTGTGAGATTGTCAAATTCCATGTTTGGGCTCAAAAATAAAACTGCCAATGTCACTTGCCTTTATGGTGCAACCACATAAGGAATACTGTGTACAATTCTGGTCACCATCTCTTTAAAAAGAAAGAAAGAAGATATTATAGAGCTGGAAAAGATGCAGAGAAGACCAACCAGAATTATCCCTCTGAGGAAAGGTTACAATATTTGGGGCTCTTTAGCTTAGAAAAAAAAAGCTGAGTAAAGGGAAGATGTAACAGAGGTGTATAAAATTATGCATGGTTTGGGGAAAAGCAGAAAACTCTACCACTGAGCTCTAACCCCCTTCAAAGTTTTCTAAGGTTCAGATTCTTGCTTCCACTAAGCCTGGGGAACTGCAGAATTTGAACTCAACTTCAGAAACACAAACACGGCAAGAATGTAAGACCAAAGCCAGTGAGCGATGCCATTGAATAGCAAAGAATCTCTTTGAATGCCTGCTACATGCCTCCATTCTGCCAACTAAGCTTTCAAAAGGTACACGTTCCATGTTATCTCATCTGTACTCTTCACGCGAGTGGAGTCTGGGTAAAAGCCCGTAATGACCACCCCTATTCACCTTACTGGCATCGCAAAAAAAGCTGCACTACAGACAAGGTGGATCAGCTGCAGCTAAATTCACAATCTAGTCCAAACTACAAGACAGAGAAATGGTTCCAGGGCAGTGTCCATCTATAAATATTAAATGCAGCAGAACTTGACCTCTCTGAGAGTGGATGCCATAATGATAGCACCATTCACAAGAATATCTGTGTTTCTTCTTACATAATTTATTGGAGAAGTTTTCTTTTATGAGTAAAGCCAGACAAATCAATCCAGGATTAATAATGTCTCTAAAGAATTCCCACACCTTTTCCTTCTGCAGGTTGGCTACGATCAAATACGTGCCAGGATTTCGAAAGGAATGCTCAAAGTGCTCATTGGGTAGAGAGTTTTAGGAACTGTGAAATGGAAAGGTGGAAAAAGAGGCCATATCCATTTGCCCTTGAGTTCTTTCTTGCCCTCTGTTCCTGCTCTTGAGCCTATTTTTTCACTTCAGGAACATCTGAAAGAACTTTTTAGAAAAAATGAGTCTTTAAAAAAACCCTTCTCTAATCGTAAGGATATAAATTACAGTCTTCTATTCATACTTTCCAAGTTGCCAGTGAATTAAGGCAGGAGATATTTTGTTATAAGAACCTCTGCAGATGTTTTAATAATAAGTATATATGAACCGGCTTCTGTAATGGCATTTATGTTTTTAATGCTAAACTGTATGCACAGGCCTAGTTGAAATGTGCCTTGATAAACGTTTTTTTTAAAAAAAATTATAATGTTGCTCGCCATTAGATGTTGAATACTTAGGGTAGAAAATAGAACAGGTGATGCACATGCCAGCCCAAAGCAAGAACACACATCCCATTATTGAAATTCTACTTGAATCTTGAGTTCCTTTATCCTTCAGACCTCCAAAATTTGCACAGGGCAGGCGGGAGCCTGTGGGAGTGTTGCAATGTGTTGAAACCACAGGAGAAACATACTTTTGGAGAAATTTGAAGCTCCTAAATGTATTACATTGAATCCATAGGGCAGTATCCTACACTGCTGTTCCACTTAAGTTCCACTTACACATGCCAATGCCATATGCTTGAACTATGGGTTTTCCAGGATGTTGCTCCATAGGTTTTGATTTCACATTATTAATGATGTATTCTCCTAGAGGAGGAGGAGGAAGAGGAGGGTTATTACAGCCCCTTGGAAAAGGCCTTAAAAGTAATAATTAAAAAAAGAAGCTGAAATGCTCTGGGCTTTCCACAAAGAAAATATTTGCATCCTGTGACATTTCTCTTTTTTAGGTTCCCTCACAAACAATTTAGACAAGAGTATAAGTAGACCTTTATCCCCTTTTATCTCAGCCCACTCCTCTAAAAAAAACAGTGTAGGAGTCCACGCTTGTAGTAAAAATAATTATACATATGATGCTATTTCTTTAATTTATTATCTTATATAAGAATATGGTAGTGTAAGGCTTATTACTCGGGATCTATGGATGGATTTTATTCATTTTTTAAACAAACTGAAGCTTGAGCAATGTAGTTGCGCAGAAAATTTTGAGAGTTTGAAAAAGTTCAAAGCTTGAGCTTTAATAGCAATTAATTTCCTCTGTGCCAACCAGGCAGAGAAGGGGGCAAAATTGGGGTGGTGGGAGTGATCTCCTAGGAAGCCTTCAGATACTGCTCTGGATCACTGGAAGTTTTTGCTTCCTCAAGGAAAATTCAGCCAATTCCTCCCTATTGCCTCTGTTCCAATCCGTCCGTCCACCTTTTCCACATATCCAAAAGTGCATTCCTGGAGTTGCAAACAGGAAGTTTTTATTCTTTCCTTTTCCTTTATTAAAATTTGAGTTCTGCTGCATTAGTTCCTTCCCAATCCCGTTCATACCACCAGTAGGAGTGGGAGCTTGGACAGCAGCGAGTAACAGGCCTCTCTCATTTATAACGTTGGTTCTAATCCCCACCCTGGAAATATGTTTTTCCCAGCACTGAAAAACTGGGGTTTAGGGACAGCTAATTCGGCTGTGTAATGTTGACAGAGCAGAGGCGATTTCATCATACACCAGAGTATAAGAGCAATGCGCTTTCCTTCTGTGCTCATTGAGATGAGGCCCAGGCTGTGTATGTTTTAAAGCAGTTTAAGATTGGGCTGATCTACACCAAGCTGGATATTCCACTATGAAAGCGGTATATAAAAGGCAGGAGCCACACTACTGCTTTACAGCGATATTGAAGTGCACTGCAGGATCTACACTACTGCTTTATAATGGTACTGAAGTGCACTGACAACTTTTGGGGCCTATGACACATCTACATGAAGCAGGATATAACACTGTGAAAGTGGTATGAAAGCGGTATATGGTATGCGTCAGTGCACTTCAATATCACTATAAAGCAGTAGTATGGTTCCTGCATTTTATATACTGCTTTCATACCACTTTCATAGTGGAATATCCTGCTTGGTGTAGATGATCCCATTGTCTCCCCACACACGTTATCTTAAAAACATGACACCAAGCCAACTGGGGCAGCAACCACAGCATACTGCGAAGATTAGTAAAGTTTTAGGTCATGAAAGCTACCTGAAATCAACAGTTCTACCTTCAGCGCACTAAATTATAATTCTGCACAGACTATCTTTCAAAGGCTATCTGTTCCAGATGTAATGGCAGAAACCCAATGCAAAAAACCTTCTCTCGCGCTCTCTACTTTAACAGTCTCTTCCAACTTTTAATCAACTTCTCTTGAAAAGTGACAGAAAGAAAGTGTGCCTCATATCTAATTTGAATCCTTTCCACTTTAAATTCTGGGCATTTATTCCAATTATGCTTTTCACTGCTAGAATAAAGAGCCCTTTAGTGCCCGATACTTTCTCCCCATGGAGGTATTACTTTACAAACCTTAATCAAGCCGCTTCTTAACCTTCTTTTCAATAAGTTAATTAAGGCTTGCTTTTCAACCTTCATTTCATTCTCTAGATTGCCCCAAATCCTTATACATTCTCTTAAAATTGTAGCAGTTCCTTCTCGCAATGTATTTGGAGATTGCTGGTTGGTTTCTCCATTGGGGGATGGAGGCAATTGATGGGAAAGGTGGAATGCAAGACTGAAGAGAAGAGAAGAGAAGAGAAGAGAAGAGAAGAGAAGAGAAGAGAAGAGAAGAGAAGAGAAGAGGGCATTGCGGGAGAAGATGGCAAGCTTAGGTTAGGAAGCGATTTCTCTCACTTCCCCAATTACAATAATATTTGAAGGAGGCCTTACTCCAGTTGCGTTGCTGGTCCATTTGATTGGACACTTGAGCCAGGGCCTTTTCTGTAGCAGCACCTACAATGTAGAAATGCTTTTCCTTGCCCCCATGTTGCATTCACAGTGCTGAGTTGGCGCCACCTCCCTCAGAAACCCTGTGGTTTTCCTCTCCCATGGTGGTATTGGGTAATCCTTACACCGGGAGTGCGGGGTTTCCAGCGGCCATCCGAGTACCGGAGCCACCCCCTACCCTCTTCCTGCTGGAAGGCGACCAATCACGGGCTACCTGCCACCAGGGACTGGGCCTGGAGTGACATCAGATGGTGGAATAGCCATACGGACCGCACTCCCATTGAAAAAGTTGGGATAAGTCCCCAACTTTTTCAATGCGCAGCTTCATAGGTAAGCTCCACAGTGGCTGTGAAGCTGCAGCTGCATCATACAACTGACACAGCACTCCCTATGTATAGACAGCCCCTAGGTGATATAATAAATAAAATAATAATAATAATAATAATAATAATAATAATAATATAGTTATTTTTTTGTTACCCGCCTCTCCCTCTAGATCGAGGTGGGATACAACACAAATGCAAACACCGTAAAATACATATAACTAATTAAAACATTTAAAACTAGTACATTATTAAAAGCAGCACATTATTAAAAAGGAATCTTAAAATTCAACTGGATAGGCCGGCCGGAAGAGATAAGACTTTATAGCTTTCTTAAATTCCGGAAGACTGGTAAGTTGACGAATCTCTCCCGGCAAGCCATTCCACAAACTGGGAGCGGCAGAAGAAAAGGTCCTCTGGGTAATAGTTGTCAGCCTTGTTTTTGTTGGCTGGAGTAAATTCTTCCCAGAGGACCTGAGTGTGTGGGGCGGATTGTACGGGAGAAGGCGATCCTGCAGGTAACCTGGACCCAAACCATGTCGGTGATAACCAACACTTTACACTTCACCCGGAAACTAATTGGCAGCCAATATCATACATATTTTAGGTAACTGAAGTTTCATGAAAACTCTTGACCTTGATCTGATCTGATTCTGTGCTGCAGATAACTGGGGTGTCCTCCCCTGTTATGCATGAGCTGTTCTCTTTCAAAGATTATTTTTAAGTGATTATGTTTTCAGCTGTTTGATTGTAACTTCTACTCTGCATTTTCTTTTAAAGCAGCCTTTCTCAAACTGGGGCGCTCCAGATGTGTTGGACTGGCTGGGGCATTCTGGGAGATGCAGTCCAACACATCTGGAGCGCCCCAGGTTGAGAACCACTGTTTTAAAGGAAGGACACACACACACACAATAACAAGCTATCTCTACAAGCACATTCTCTCCCCGCATCTCTATCTTTGCTCCATCTTCTTTGCCTTAAAAGAAGTCTCTCTGCCATTCTCTTTCTTTGATTACTGCCTCTAGTTTCCGTTATTTATTTATTTTCTGAATCAAGTTTGGGTAGACAGGAAAACATCCAAGCATTAAAAGCATTCACAATCTGCAGGTTACTAGTGGATTGCAGGAAGGGCTGTGTGCATGCCGTGATTTCCACCCTCCCCCCCACAACCAAGCACAGAAAAGGGGAAGAAACTGTATACTGAGTGCCAAATTGTGCTTCCTGAGAGGATCTCAGCATTTGTTTGTGTGTGTGTGTGTGTGTGTGTGTGTGTGTTTTTTAAAAAAATCCTCATGTTTCTAGCCTTCAGGGTTTGAGGATAGGCTTAAAAGGGTGTGGTCAATGCCTGTGATTTCAGAACCCAGGGCAGGATCTAATGGTGACCTACTGATGGCAATGAGCACCACTAGTCGCAGCATGCACATGGCTGGTCCTGCCAGCAGCGTGTACATGGCCCCTTCCATGACCTGCCCCTTCTAGAAACGTGCATTTCCAGTAATTTGGAGGCTTGCCACCACCACAGGTCACGTGGTGTGATCTACCAGTGCTAGAGCACTGTTGGATCCTATCCCACCCCCAGGCATTGCTCAAAGACTGTGATTCTGTGCCTCCTTACGTGGAAGTAAGGTCCATTGTATTCAGCAGAGGCCTTAGCTAGACCTAAGGTTTATCCCAGGATCGTCCCGGGGTCATCCCTGTTCATGTAAACGACACACAGGGGATCCCAAGAGCAGGCCGGGACAACCCCGGGGTAAACCTTAGGCCAGAGTTTGCTTCCAAGTAACTGTATATAGGATTACGCTGCATAGTTTCTAACGGGCAGGACCCTGCCTAGCTCTTCCTTGCCCTGTTACAACTAGCAGGAAACCATTGCACCAGAAATTTTTGTGAACCGCCCAGAGAGCTTCGGCTATTGGGCGGTATAAAAATGTAATAAATAAATAAATAAATAAATAAATAAATAAATAAATAAATTGCACAAAGTAAGAAGAAATGAGCAGACATCTTCCATTTGCATCATGTATGCAGGACACAGAATTCAGGCTTTTTAAAGTGTGTGGCTTTGGTTACCTCGATGCAGAGTTTTAATTTTTTAAATTTGCAATCAGCTATCCACGGAGGGCGCTCTCAGATGGAGGGCTCCTAGCACTAGCCATCTAATGGCATTGTCCAACTATCCTGCCTGTTTAATTGAGGTTTTTTACAGTAAGAAAAAAAGAAGTGGTCGGTTACAAGATGAAGATGTCATTGTCTAGAAACCCACCCACCCTATAAAGCAGGGTGATAGCACAATAGAAGCCTCATGTGGAAGTAACCATAGTTAAAATACAAGTTGGCAACTAAAATTCAAATACAAGTTGCATTTGCCACACTATCATCAAATGAATGTCGCAAATTCTTTGCCACAGATACATCCCAATTTACAGCACCTGCAGTGACTATGGCATTGACCTTCTTCCTGGGGATTGTTCCATCCTTCCTCTTATTATCAGAGCGTTCCTCCTTCCATTAAAAAAAAAAGAACATGATGGTGAATTTCCACTATTCCACTCTTGCACTTACTTGCTAATGTCAACTGCTAATTCTCTGTAAAGCAAATTCAAATCCTGCCACTGAGCTGTTCTATCTTGCACAGCTGAGGACAAGGCAGCCTATACTATAGCAAGCATGGGCAGTTACCTGTTTCCTTACTGAATCTGACTGCTTATAACAGCAAGGGAGAAATCACCTGACTTTCTCTGGCCTATCAGTGCAAGGCAGCTTCCTTCACTGTGGCTAATCGCAGTGCCTTCCTTTGACCAGAGCTGTGTAGTGGGGCATAAAGTGCATCCTCACCTGCCACCCTTGAGATCACCGCTTCAAGACTTGCAGTGGGTTTGAGTCCTGGATGAGCACGCACAAAACTTGAGGGCTACTATGGCATCAATTGTGGAATCAAAAGGTACCAATGATACGTGAGCTTGATCCTTTTGTTCTGGTTAGTGACCCCTCTTCTTTTACAGTATTCATTGGAACACTTCTCTTCTTCTTTTTTCTTGGTTTTTTCAATTGTGGAATGCCAGATCCAGAACTCTATGAGCACAGAAAACATGTGATGTTAATTACTAGACAGAGGCAGTGACACGGGCTTCTAGGCAGGGACAAAGCCAAAGAGACAATCTTGACAATCCTGTAAGACAGCAGGAATTCCAAGGAAAACAGACTCTTTCATCGTTCTGCAGACATCGCTGGCGACACAAGCATTGTCTGTCCTGCGGAGCACCAGTTTGTTTGAAACCTGTTTCCAAGTGACCTGACCAATTTATTTCTAAAGCAACAGCAGATGGCATCAGACAGATGGCTTGGTTATTCCAAAGGCTCTCCAGAGAAAGAAGGAGGCACTTCACTATACATTTACATTATCGTGACAGTCGCCTTGGACTTCGAGAGAGAACCAGGTCTCAGTGCATGTGATATCTAAAAGCCCTTCAGAGAAATATGGTGAAAGCCCCTTTTCTCCTGCTTTATTTTATGTGGCCAGTTGCGTTCAGAGCTAAGATGATATTGACTCAACTCAGGTCAGATGACTTCACCCTTCTTCTAGCCATTGTCCTACTCTTCACCCATCAAAACAGTCCCCCAGCCATGCTCTAAGACAGCCTTCCCCAAACTGGGATCTACAACTCCTGTCATCCCCAGTCAACATGGCCCTTGTTGGATGGGGTAATGGGAGTTGTAGTCCAACTCACCCAGAGGGTGCCAATTTGGGGAAGGCTGCTCTAACTATCAAAGGCCCCGCCCCATATAGCTATGGTCAAACCATGCTGGTCCTTCCCATGTGGTTGTCCCCTGCTGGGATCGGAGGTGGCAGCTGGATAGGAAGGAGCTGTGTGATTGGCCCCAGTCATGTGGCACCATACCTTGAAACGTTACAGTGGAGCTGTGGGATGAAATCACAGGAAAGTATTCTGTGTCCATTTCATTCCTGTAATATCTGCAGGTCACCCCTTCCCAACTGATCACTGATTATGTGAGTCTTGCAAGTGAGAAGCCATTATGGGATCTTTCCCCCAAGTCCTTGACAAACCTCGCTATTTCTGCAGCCCTAAGCAGGCAGCAAGAAGAGGTTTAGAAAGCTCCTGGTTGGGTCCCCATCATAGGCGTGTGCAGCACATTTCATTAGGGTGTGCACCCAGGGTGTGGGTTAAAAAAAGATGAATAAAGGACATTGTCATAAAGGACATTGTTTTTATTCATAGAATCATAGAATAGCAGAGTTGGAAGGGGCCTACAAGGCCATCGAGTCCAACCCCCTGCTCAATGCAGGAATCCACCCTAAAGCATCCCTGACAGATGGTTGTCCAGCTGCCTCTTGAATGCCTCTAGTGTGGGAGAGCCCACAACCTCCCTAGGTAACTGATTCCACCGTCGCACTGCTCTAACAGTCAAGAAGTTTTTCCTGATGTCCAGCTGGAATCTGGCTTCCTTTAACTCTATTTATTAAACTATTTATTAAATCTATTTATTAAACACTGTAGACACTGATGCCCTACTCTGCCTTTGGTTTGCCTGACCGTGGGAAGGCCATTGTGGGGGGGGGGTGGATGAGGAGATGCTTCTCAAGCCCCAGCATTGGTGGGGCTTTGTGGTGACACTGGCCTTTTCATTCCTGCTGCCAGGAGCAATGATGCCCTCTTGGAGGCAGTGGTTCGTTGGCGTGGAGGTGGAGCAGCCTGAGGGCAGCCTGAGGGTCATTCTCACTGTGTCTGGACCCACCTCTGGATCTCTACTTAATGGCCCCCTCAATTCAGCACTTATTACTTGAGACAATAGGGTGTGCCTGGCCATACCTGGCACACCCATTGTGCACACCTATGGTCCCCATCCATGAATGGTAGGCTGTGTTTGCTTGCAGAGCCCTACATACTTCACTTGATCTTCCCCGTTGAAATCAACAAGTTCAGCATCAGCAGTTCGCATCCTCAGGCAGTACCAAGTGCCTACTGATGCTGCTGCCCAGGGCCCTTTTTCGAGCACTTCTCCAATTTGAAGATGTAAAGCCCACTGAATGCAAAGGGACTTAACTCCTGTGTGAGTGATTAGAGGATTTTAGACTTTCAGCCATGCCCCAGCCCAAGGCTGGCGTAAAGGGTAGGCATGGTTGGGCACCTGCCGAGGGCCTGCTGACAAGAGTTCCCTGGACTTGCTTATCCTCTTTAGCATTGCAACCTGTTTCTTCACATGTCTCTTGCTCTGGCCCAGAACAATGGTGATGGTGAGAAGGTGAGAGCAGTAGAATTCTTGCTCACTGGCTCTCTGCCTGTCAAGCAAGTAACTGGTAGCAATGCTAAGGAAGAGGAGCAGGAACAATAGCTGCTGATGACAAGGGTGGTGAGAAGGTAGATTCACCGAGGGAGGGGGCTCATGCCTTGCCCAAACACTTGGAGCTGGCACTGCATCTGGCTTTTGATACTGCACCAAGCATTTACACATGTTCAAGCATATCATCCCGATTAGAATGGTCCACAATGCCCCAGAGTGGTACAACCAGAACCTGCAAGATGGATGAATCCTTGGATGTATAAAGGGAATGGATCTAGAAGGGACAAGGAAGCATTTTAGATGCTTCTTCAAGGCGTTGAGGAAGCCACATCTCTAATATTGGATCTTCATAAGAGTCTTCTTTAAGTCATATCTCAAGATGTACTTGTCTTCGTGTACTTTTTCCAGCTAAGTCCTGACTTTCTATACTGCTCCTCCTGTATCTCCTCTAGTTTCTCCTGTTTCCATCCTTTCTTCTTTGGGGCATGAGAGGTTCTTCACTACTGTTGTTTAGTGTGTAAGCACGTGGGTTTGGTATGTTAATTGTAATGTCAGGTTTCTTAGGATGCAATCTGTGCATGTTTAGAAAGAAGAAAAAAGTCCTACAACTCCCAGCATGCTCCAGCCCACCATGTTGTCTGGCAAATCCTGGGAGTTGTAGGACCTCTTTATTTGTTGTTGTCTAAACACACATAGAATTGGACCTTTAGGTACTATTACAAAATATAAATAAATAGATGTTACTAACGTGTTGGGGAGTGACAAGGTGCAACAGCAACTGGATAATGTACCTCATGAGCAAGCTTAAACGTGCTTGGTGCAATATAATTTCACCAACGCTAAGTAATAAAGGATTGATAACTTTATTAGGATGTTTTGGGGATGTTTAGGTTTTTTTAATAATCTATATGTTTTTAAATCAGTTTTATGTATTTTATACTTGTGGTTGTTCCCCGCCTTGATCCAGACAGAGAGGTGGGTAAGAAATAAAATTATTATTATTATTATTATTATTATTATTATTATTATTATTATAATAAAGGCAAGACATGGCATTTCCAGTCTGGAAATAACTGCTAGCAACCAGAATGGGAAATGAAACTAAACTTAAGCAACTGTTTTTCACACACACACACACACACACACACACACACACACACACACACCAAATTCCCGATTGCCCACCACAACAGCTCCTTCCCACAATATAACACTCATCCTGTTTGCATGTGTGTTGCTTAAAAGCAGCATGAAAAGAGATTTGATAATATTCTATTTATATATCAGCAACACAGTATATACTGTATACTGGGCAACACAGGAGAGAGAGAGAGAATGAGAATTGATTTTTTTAAAAGATCATCCATGGGCACAAGCACTAATCACTCTAAATCTGTCATTAACCAAACTGAGCTGGAAAACAGAAGAAGAGTTTTGACTGGGAGGAACTGGACCTGTCTCCTTGGAGCAGCTGAAGGAGCAAAGGACTTCAACAGGTGCAAGGCAGAGTTAGGCGATGAAATCCATCCTAAGGTTTCTGTCCTGGTGCCTCAGGGTCCAGCTACATGTCACACTGGCCACAGGTAAAGCAGCCGAGCTCTGTCTCTTCAGAATTCTGGTGGCTTCTTCCCAATAGCCAAGGAAAGCTGGCCGGACTAGCCTTGAAGTCGTTCTGTGAGAGAAAGAGCCCTGCTGGCCTACAGGCTTTTATCTCACTCAACTAATCTCCCCTGTTCTTCAAATGCTTGGGGGAGATTAGCTGAGCGAGATAACTAGAGATAAAAGCCCATTGGCCAGCAACATCTCTTTCCTTTTTGGTATCGCTTCAAAAGGAAAGCTCCTCCGACTTTATTCTCCCGTTAGCTGTCTTGAGGGCACCTTCAGAACTCCCAGCAGTGAGAACCTGATTATTTTACACGTGGGGAAGGTAATATGTAGACTGGCTTTCAGCAAGAAAGGGGTGTGTGGGGAGGACAGCAGGAAATACAAAACAAAACAAAGCCTCCAAATAAAACTAAGAAATGCAGGGCATTTCAATAAAGTTGTAAATAGCTCACCAAGCACATTTCAGTGGAAACCTTCAGGGGCACAAGAATTTTAGCCGAGTTATTGTAGTGCACCAAAATATTACTGTTTACTGTTTTATTAAAGTCCCCTGCATTTTCCAATACTATTTAAAAGTTTGCTTCTGATTTGGGGGCTCAGTAACAGCTTGTTGAGGTCAAAAAGGGTTTTGCACTCCATGTGATCTAAGTTTTCTTCCCACCTCTCTTCCTGTAGACCAGAAAGGATGTTAGATGGTATATCTAGTGCAGCCTTCCTCAACCCAGGGCCCCTCCAGATGTGTTGGACTACAAACCCATCATCCCCTGCTGGGGATGGTGGGTGTTGTCTAACACATCTGGAGGGTGCCATGTTGGGGAAGGCTGGTATAGGTGGAGGAGGGGGCAGAAAGAAATCAGAACGATACACACATGATTCTGGGCATATGTATTCACCTGGAGAACTATACACAGAGAGGACTTCATACGGTGGGACAACCAACCTGCCACCTCCCTCTTTCTGAAACGGTACAATCCAAGAGGGCTATAAGCATGTGATGTTTCTGAAAGTGTAAATCACATCCACTCCACCTGTGGAAGAAGGACATCTCCGTCTATTGGAAGGAACCTCTGGGAAGAAGACGCAGCATGTCTCTGTGCCATGTCTGCACACATCAGCACTTTTGCTTCCTCTGTGATATCCATCCATGTCAGTTCTAGGACCCAGCCATCCAGTGCTAGGGCTGAAAAGCAGGCATTTTGCTTTCATTGCGCCCTCGCTATTCACAGCCATGTGGAGACCATTCAATTGTATGGGGGGAAATGAAGAGATTCATTTGGGAATGCCATTAGGATGGGGGCCCCTGCTTGCTCCCTGCTTCTGGGGACCCCAACTGTTTAAGAGCGCCACTCTTGAGAGCCAGGCTCCTTCCTCTTCCCCCACCCCATCCTGGTGCTGTTTCTTGGTCACATGAGGAAGCTGCCTTACACTGGGTCAGAGCATTGGTCTATCTAGCCCAATATTGTCAACACTGACTGGCAGCAGCTTTCCAGGATTTCAGGCAGGAGTCTTTCCTTGCCCTACCAGGAGAAGCCAGGAATCGAACTTGGGACCTTCTGCATGCAAAGCTGGTGCTCTATCACTATGGGTCTGTGCTCTGAACCAAAAATCCGGGGATTCGACAGACCTCCAACGGACCTCCAAAATCACGGTGCGGCTGAAGGGGCAGTTTTAAAACCATTGGAAATCTGGTGGTGTGGGGAGACAGAGCCGCCCCGAAAATTGGGGCAGGGAATCGCCTCATCAGAGCTCTGCCCGAATTTCAGGGAAGAGCAGAGCTGCTCTGCACATCTATCACACTGAACAATGGCTCCTCCCATAGTTCTGCCCCTACTACAGCAGGGGTAAGCGGCCTCCAGATGTTTTGGACTACAACTCCCATCAGCCTCAGCCAGCTTGGCCAATGGTAATGGATTATGGGAGTTCCCATCCAAAAAAATCTGGATGGCACAAGGTCATCTACCCCTGCATTAGAGTGTAATGAAAAATTAGATATTGGTTAATTTTATTTATTTATTTTATTGACAATAGTGATATACCACTCCCTGTCCAAAGCTTTTGGAGCAGTGAACAAATACAATGAAAGAATAAAAACACCATTAAAAATTACATGCTTAAAAGAACAAGGTTCAGATAAAACCACAGCTGGTCATTGAGGGAAAGCTTCCTGGAACAATGACATTTTCCGGAGGCACTGAAAGTAATACAACGTTGGCACCTGCCTGACCTCCAGAGGCAGGGTATTCCATAGGAATGAGGTCACTCTTCTTATAGTGGACTCTAATCGGGCCATAGGTCCATGTGGAACCACCAGGAGCATGCCTTCTGAGGATCTCAGTGACCAGGCAGGTTGGTAAAGGAGAAGGCACTCTTCTCAGGTAACCTGGTCCCAAGTTGTTTATTTATTTATTTATTGCATTTATATCCTGCCATTTTTTTCCCTCCAATGAACCCAAGGCAGTGTACATAATCCTCCTCCTCTCCATTTCATCCTCACAACAACAACCCTGTGAGGTAGGATGGGCTGAGAGTTTGTGACTGGCCCAAAGTCACCCAGTGGGTTTTCCATGGCAGAGTGGGGACTAGAACCCAGATCTCCCGACTCCCAGTCCAACACCTTAGCCACTATACCACAGTGGCTTTCAATGGGACTTTGCATACTAGTACTAGAACCTTAAACCTGGCCCAGTAGTGAATAGGTTAAGTACCATTTATATATGCTTTAGTTATTGTTGCTGAAACAGCAGTCTTAGGGTTAGTCTATAACACAAACTATCCTTTTAATGGCACTCTTAATAACACCATTACAGATGAACTGCCACACACTTCAGGCATCAGAGTTATTTACAGTTCCATAGTTATAAAGTTTATTCAGAGATATGTCCCATTGATTTCAAGTAAGTACTTTCAGACCTGCAGCGGTAGCTACCTTCTTCCATCAGTTTTTTTAATAGCCCAAAGTTTCAACTCTAGCCAACAATATGCATTAATCCCTTGTACCCTTATGTTCTCAACTTTCTGTTGAAATAATATTGTTCTACAGGAATACAGACCTGTTTTATTTGCCGGAGTCCAGCCTAATTTGATATACTTTTTTTTTTAAAAAAAAATAGAATATGTATGCTTTTTTTCCCCCTAAGCAAAGGAAACGTGCTGAATTTCCTATTGGAATTTCAACCTGCAATTTGATATAGCTTGTGCCACAAGGGACATCGCTTCTTAAATGAAAAAGGTAAGCATAAATACAAGTATTTTAAGATGGGTAAGGAACTGGTTACAGGCATTGAAGGGTAAGCTTTCAAGTAGAAAATAAATAAACAATGGAGCGCCGCGTGGATAAATGTTGCAATATATTTAATACAATATTTTCATTAGCGGCCTGGGTGGCCGAGTTGAAAAACCGTGATCGGATTTGTGCACAACAGCATTTTTGCAGTGCATCACTGGTACAGAAAAGGATTCCAAGTTTATACAGAATGAATGGAAATACAGAATATTTGATGTTCTGTGATGGAAATGGCATGTTATAATAGCTCAACATGTAAGGTCTCACACGCATATGGAGACCAGGAATTGACTACCTTGAGACTCTATGACCCAGTTTATGACTAAGGGTGCAATCATACACATTTACAAAAAAAAAAAAGGTCCTCCATTTATTTATTTATTTATTACATTTTTATACCGCCCAATAGCCGAAGCTCTCTGGGTGGTTCACAAAAATTAAAACCATGAAAAGCACAACAGAACAACCTACAGTCTAAAAACACAAATGCAAAATACAATATAAAAAGCACAACCAGGATAAAACCACACAGCAGAAATTGATATAGGTTAAAATACGGAATTAAAACAGCAAAGTTTAAATTTAAGTTAAATTAGGTGTTAAAATACTGAGAAAATAAAAAGGTCTTCAGCTGGCGATGGAAGGAGTACAGTGTAGGCGCCAGGCGAACCTCTCTGGGGAGCTCATTCCACAACCGGGGTGCCACAGCGGAGAAAGCCCTCCTCCTAGTAGCCACCTGCCTCACTTCCTTTGGCAGGGGCTCACGGAGAAGGACCCCTGTGGATGATCTTAAGGTCCGGGCAGGTACATATGAGAGGAGGCATTCCTTCAAATAACCTGGCCCCAAGCTGTTTAGGGCTTTGAATGTTAGTACCAGCACTTTGAATCGGGCCCGGACCTGGACTGGCAGCCAATGAAGTTGTAAAAGGACTGGCGTAATGTGGTCTCCACTCCAGCTTGTGGGGAATTGTAGGGCTTTTTCTGTCTAAAAATGCATATGATTGCACACTTACAAGCTTCCAATTGAGGATCCGGCAGTGTAGTTCAGGAGTATGCCACCTCCTATTTTCCAGATATTTCAGACTCCAACTCCAATCCCCCCACTGAGGCCAACGTTCAGGGATTATGGGAGTTGTACTCCAAAAGAACTGGAAGGCACCAGGCTGCCTACCTTGCCTCAACTGGGAATATGCTGAGGTCACTTCTTTTGTCCTTACTGAGCATTGGCTGGCAAGACCGTGGCACCCCTATTCAGCCATTTTGTCAGGCAGCTCAGCTGTGGATGCCTATAAAAGCTGGTACCCTGTAGACATGTAAACAGTGTGAATACTAAAAAGAACCCTAAAGGCAACCACCATAGAAATAAATTCAACACATTGAATTAAATAGTCATTCAAACAATTATTCTACTCCAAGTAATCTTTTACTAAAGTAACCACTTTACAGTACAATGCTACTACCACATGTGTAACATTTCATTACATATCCATGATATTCAACACCTGCGTAGCATTTCCTCATATAACATTTGCATTTAGTATTCAATCATAAACTATTATTACAAAAAATCAGACCCATCAACGTTCAAACACATTTAACACTTGAATCTAAATCATTCATTATAACAAGACCAAAATTATTTGTTAACAAGGTTCACGCTATTCGTTGTTTCGAAATATCTTTTTCCAAAACGCTGGTCTTTGTACTCTGTAAGACATAATAATACCAAATAACCATATTTAAAGTTACTCCACGATAACAGTTTTTATTTACAATCCTTTTTCTTCTTACCGGTTCACAAGATAAGGACATCACAAATTACTTTTTATTCAAATAAACTTACCGCCAACAGGCAGTGGAAAGCTGACGAATTTTTTTCTTTATAAAGCTTTTCAACCTGAGAACATCTTCCAGAATTTTATCTATACAGTATACAAAAAGCTAAATTAGCTATACTTCAACTAAACCCACATCGGACAATGTCATTATATATTATTTACACATTATTTAACATTACAGGACGATAACACAAAACTAAGACCTTGCATACATACCAAAAACTAGGGGTGTGCACGGACCCCCCGCTCCGCTTCACTTGCAGATCCGCCATTTTTCGGAGCGGGTCGCTCCGCCCCGCCCCCGCTCCGCCCACTTCCGCTCCGCTCCGCCCGGAGCTCCGGATCGGATCCGGAGCTCCGTTTTTGCCCCCCCATAGGCTTGCATTGAAAGCTAAAAAAGTAAACAACTTTTTTTCCGTTGAAGTTAGAAACCTCACGTTTGGCACCATGACACCTCATGGGCGTATACACACACACGCCAAGTTTCAAGGCAATCCCATCATCCCCTGATTTTTGGCGAATTTTTGAAAATCGGGCACCCCATTCACACCCCTTGGGATAGCTCCGTCAATTTGCATGTTACAAACCTCAAACTCGGCACCAGGGCAGCTTATCCATGTGTCCACATGCACGCCAAGTTGCAAGCAAATCCCATCATCCCCTGATTTTTGGCGCGGCTCTACCCTCTAACGCACCTCCCATAACCCTAATTCACACCCCTTTAGATAGCTCCGTCAATTTGCACGTTAGAAACCTCAAACTCAGCACCATGATAGCTTATCCACGTGTCCACATGCACGCCAAGTTTCAAGGCAATCCCATCATCCCCTGATTTTTGGGGAATTTATGAAAATCGGGCACCCCATTCACACCCCTTGGGATAGCTCCGTCAATTTGCATGTTAGAAACCTCAAACTCGGCACCAGGAGAGCTTATCCATGTGTCCACATGCACGCCAAGTTGCAAGCAAATCCCATCATCCCCTGATTTTTGGCATGGCTTAACTCACCCCAAATTGTCCCATTCTACAACTACGTCAATTTGCACGTTAGAAACCTCAAACTCAGCACCATGATAGCTTATCCACGTGTCCACATGCACGCCAAGTTTCAAGGCAATCCCATCATCCCCTGATTTTTGGGGAATTTATGAAAATCGGGCACCCCATTCACACCCCTTGGGATAGCTCCGTCAATTTGCATGTTAGAAACCTCAAACTCGGCACCAGGAGAGCTTATCCATGTGTCCACATGCACGCCAAGTTGCAAGCAAATCCCATCATCCCCTGATTTTTGGCGCGGCTTAAACTTTTTAACTCACCCCAAATCAAGTCCCATTCTACAACTACGTCAATTTGCACGTTAGAAACCTATCCTTTGGTCCCATGACAGCTTACCCATGTGTCCCCATGGACACCAAGTTTCAAGGCAATCCCATCATCCCCTGATGTTAGGGGAACTTTTGAAATTTGAACACTCCAGTATGTCAGGGATTTAAAGTTGCAATTGCAGACAGCTCAATGGGGCCAGTTCCAAGGCAATCCCAACATGCCACGAGATAACCCTAAATCTTCTGGCACATTTGAAAAAGGGATTATTGAATTTGATAAAGTCTAAGTGAGCGCAGGAAGGACTTCTCCCCTTAGTCAAAGCAAGACACATACACCATCGCTGCAAGGCGGGAAGGGGAGAATTATTATTATTATTATTATTTATTTATATAGCACCATCAATGGAAAGCAGGCAGGCAGCATGCATTGTAGTGCCGCAAGGATGGCTTGAGCACTAACGCATAGCAAACCAACCCATAAGTGGGCGCAAAGTGAGGCAAAGATGGCTGGTTGTTTCTTTCTAAGCCAGCAGTTACGCCTTGAGGGGCACAGAGGAGGACGATTGGGAGCAAACCAGGCACCAGGCGGGCAGAGAGGCAGGCAGAGTAGGCGAGGAGTCAGTCCTGGCAGATGCCCCACCACAGCAGCACCCCGGGGGAGGCGGGCAGGCAGGCAGGCAGGCTGCGGGCATTTCTGGGGGCACAAGGAAGTGATGGCTGGTTTCTAAGCCAGCATTGCAGTTAGTCACGCATTGCAAACGCAAACCATCCCAGCGAGTCGGTCACCGAGGAGGACAGGCTAGCAGAGGGGCAGGCAGAGTGACATGTCATAGATCTAGTATTGGGGAGGAGTCAGTCCCGGCAGATGCCCCAACACAGTAGCACCCTGGGTGGGCATTGGAAAACGCCATCTTGTGGGTCAATACTTCCCCCACCCCATGTCCTGCAGGGTTGCCTGCCTAACCCTTGTGGGGATGGGAGATGGAGAGCTTAGAGTGGCAGTGCCAGCAGCAGCCTTCGGCTTTCCCCTGGAACCAGTCGCCTTGCCCGCCTCTTTCCCCAGCAAGATCGCCTGGTGCTGCCTATGAAGATGCATCTTCATGCTGCTGGTTCCATAATGCCCTGTCGATGAACCCCTGCTTAGGCTGAGTTTGCAGTGGCGACAGACAGCAAAGCGGGGATCCGCTCCCAACTCAAAGTGGTCCCACACGATGCTTGTCTTTCGTTTCTGTGGTGACACCACCAATTGCCCGCCTGAGCTCTCTGGTGTTGCCACAGAAACAGGGGTGTGGGATGAGACTGGGGAGAGAGCCTCGGCCTGCTGCTGCTCCTCCTCAGCCCCCACATCCTGGAGGCCCACCGCCTCCTCCTCCTCCCCCCCCTCCACTGTGCTGAGGACCTCGTCTAGGTCCATCAGCGGGCTCGTGGGCTGAAAGGAGAATGAAGGAGTTGGGGATACTCCTCCTCCTCTAATGGCACTGCTGCCACGTGCCTCTTGCAAACGGGCACTTTTCCCATTCCCACCCTCAAAAAGAGAACGCCGGGCACAAGTTGCAGAAGAGAGTGGCTCTGCCTGCTGCTTGTCCTGCTTCTGTTTTGGAGCAGTCAGCCAAGGAGTTGCCCGTTTGAGTTTCACAGGAGGAGAGGAAGCCCTGCTGGCAGACTGAGCCTTGCTGCTTTCAGCACGCCTGCTTTCTCTTTTCATGATGACTAACAAAATATTAATACTACTAATACTATGTATAAGGTACTACTAAGAATATGTATAAGAAGAATATAATATGTTTAAATGTAGGGAAATGGGACAAGAACAATAAAATATACTACTACTAATATGTATGAGAATATACTACTAAGAATATCTACAAGAATATAATAATATGTTTTAGAATATTACTAATAAATGTAGGGAAATGGGACAAGAAATGGGACAACCACTACTATAAGAAGAACAAAATATGAATACTACTACTAATATGTATGAGAATGTATACTAATAGACTACTAAGACTATGTCAAAGAATATAATAATAATATGTTTAAGAATAGGGAAATGGTGTGCGTATGCTTTCCCCAAAATGCTCAATCTGTGGCTGCCTGTTGAACTTGACAAAAGCAGCCCACTCCGTCGAAGTTACACAGAGAAGAAAAAGAGAATCCAATTTTTTTGGTATATTTGGTATATAGAAGATAGAAGGAAACACAATCAGGATTTAAGAGAGGGGAGGGGGAAAAAGAACCAACCACTACTATAAGAAGAACAAAATATGAATACTAATATAATATGTATGAGAATATATACTAATGGACTATGTGAAAGAATATAATAAAATATGTTTAAGAATATAAATGTAGGGAAATGGGACAAAAAGTGTGTGTATGCTTTCAAAAGAAAGCTTTCACAAAAGCAGAACAGTCAGGCTTTAATACAGGGAAGGGGGGGGGCAACCAACCCAACCACACACTCCAAAATTCAAAAATAAAGTTTATATTAAATCAAAGTAAGGGGAAAACACAGGGCAAACTAAGCTACAAGTCAGAAAGAAGCAAACAAACACACACACGCGCCAAACTAAACCTATATTAAATTAATCTATCTCCAAAGCAGGAGCACTAGCTAAGTAAGTGTTCCCTCCACGAACGCCAACCCACAAAGAGACACAAAACAGAAAGTTCTCAGGGTGGGTCTGCCTTAGTTCCCCCTCCAACGCTGGGATTGGAGGAGGATGCTTTCTGAGGAGATGAATTCTCATCAGGATTGGGAGTTGAATGTGCCTGTCATCGCTTCCAAAAAAATAATAATAAAAAAAAAAAACCCAAACCCCGATTTTTAAAAAAATATTGCACGTGAACCACAGCACGCAGAAAGTTGAGAGTGGTCTCAAAATGACCCCCATCCACGACTCTCTGTGCACAAGAATTTTCAGAACGATAGCTTAAACCCCCCCCCAGTTATCCCCGATTCTTTCCCTCAATGCAATCCTATGGGCGAAAAGCCGAAACGGAGCCCCGCGGTTGACCCTATTTTTAAAAAACTTCTAGCCCGCGACCCGTACGATGCAGAAAGTTGAGAGTGGTCTCAAAATGACCCCCATCCACGACTCTCTGTGCACAAGAATTTTCAGAACGATAGCTTAAACCCCCCCCCCAGTTATCCCCGATTCTTTCCCTCAATGCAATCCTATGGGCGAAAAGCCGAAACGCAGTTTGAGCCCCGCGGTTGCCCCGATTTTTAAAAAAATATTGCACGTGAACCACAGCACGCAGAGAGGTGAGAGTGGTCTCAAAATGACCCCCATCCACGACTCTCTGTGCACAAGAATTTCCAGAACGATAGCTTCAAAAACAACGTAGTTATGCGCGATTATTTGCCGCAATGCAATCCTATGGCGAAATGTTTTCAAGATGGCGACCGGAGCGCTCCGACTGAACTCGGAGCTCCGAAAAATGGTCGCTTCTCTTCGCCTTGCTTCTAGGGGGTCCGCGGTCCGCTCCTACTCCGCCTCTGGGTAAGGCGGAGCAGGCCAATCCGCTACTGCTTCTACGCTCCTAATCGGAGCGGAGCACATCCCTACCAAAAACAGTCAACAGTCTTTCGCTTAATCACACTGACTATCTGTTCCTCAGCTGGCATAGAACAGCGTTTGCTCAGTTAATTAAATAATGAATCACAGACTAGATCTCTCAACAGAGGCTTCAGATCTTAAAGTGAAATCCACCACTCAAACCTAAGTTACCAAGAAAGAAGAAAAATCCAAACTGGAATTTAGACCCTGTGGGGCCACTGTATTCAACCTAAATATCCATTGAGCCTCTTTTCTAAGTAAAATATCATCATAACATTGCCAATTATACTTGTGTGCATAAACTCTCTCTATTACCAAAAACCTAAAATCATTACATCCATGTCCTTTCTCCATAAAATGTTGCACAAGGGGTGCCTCCACAATTTGATGTTTAATCTTGGATCTATGTTCCAGTATTCTTGTCCTCACTGCACGTGTCATTTTACCAATGTAAATAAGGCCACATGGACACATGATCAAATAAATTACCCTTTTCGTGGCACAGTTCGAAAAATGATCCAAATCAAAACGGCGGTGATCCATAGGATGTATGAAAGTTTTCGTTTCCAAAGCCAATGCACACCCAGAACATCCTCCACATTTAAAATGTCCAAAAACAGAATCCACTCTCCTTGTGGGCTGGTCAACATCAGTATGTATCAATAAATCCTTTAGATTCCTGGAACGTTTTAAACCAAAATACGGAAAATCACTGCAACCTGGAAGATCCTTGACAATATGCCAATGTTTCTTAATTATGTTAATAATGGGATACACCAAATGCAAATAAGTAAATGAACATGTTAATCTATTTACAGATGGAATAATCCTATGTGATATTAAAGATGATCGTGGTTCCAATGCTGCTCTCCTTTCTGCTGAATAAACCACTGAAAGAGGGTAGCCCCTATGAACCAATTGCCGTCTTAAATTCAGTTTACTCATCATATAATCACGTGGATTTGAAGAATTCCTTTATTGTCCATAAGGTAAATTCCTCAATAGACCTGGTGAATGATAAGAAGAAAAATGCAGCAAGGAATTTCGATCAGTAGGTTTTGTGTAAAGTTTAACATATAATGTATTCTGTTCACGATACACTACCGTGTCCAAAAATGACAATTCACATTTGTTCATATGCGATGAAAATTTTATACTTGCATGAATGGTATTCATCCAGTTGCAAAATCCCTGTAATGTATGTTCATCACTGTAAATTAGAAAAATGTCATCAATAAAGCGTTTGTAGAACAAAATATTATGATAAAATGGATTAGTATTGGAATTACAAATAACAGAATCCTCTAAATGTGCCATAAACAAATTGGCTACACTTGGGGGCGAATGGACTGCCCATAGCAACCCCTTTAATCTGAAAATAAAATTGATCAGAAAACCTAAAGATGATTGCCAAAGAAGGAGATAGATATAAGAACAGCAGCTGGTTTTTCAGCTGGAAATTACATCAGTAAGTTAGACAGGCAAGGGAAGGAGAAAAGCCTAGATAGGATATCTGGCCAGAGCAACAGCATTTGTGTGGATGTAGAAACTGCTGTATACTATCAGACCAGTGGAGGCTGGTGGCTCCAATGTCAGTGGAGCTGTGAATCTACTTTGGGTTTCAGTCAGAACTAGCTAGAATGCTAAAGGAGCTATCAAGGTGCTGCACCCAATCCCCAAAATAGGTTCAGCTTCTTGGATAGCTCCTTAGAGTTTTGAGTGGTTCTGACTGAAAACCAGAGCGGATTCATAGCTCCACTAACTTCAGAGCCACCAGCCTGCACTGCACCAGACCAATAGTCCATCTACGTCAATATTGACTACATTGACTGGCAGCCACTCTCCTAGACTTCACGCAGGGGTCTCTCCCATCCCTATCTGGACATGCCAAGGACTGAACCTGAGACCTTCTGCATGCAAAGCAGTTCACACAATAGCTAAAGGTACTAAGGCCATAGCTTGATGGGGCTTTATCCCGGGACGAACCCTGGGAACATCCTTGTGCATCCACATGACGCACAGGAGATCCCAGGATCAGGGAGGGATGATCCCTCCCTTGCCCTGGGATCTCACCCTCGCCTTTGGCCCTGGTTTTTCAGCAGTCCCAGGCTGAGCCCAAGACCGCAGAACGTGTGGCGCGGTGCTGCGGGTGGGGAAATTAAATTATTTTTAAGAAAACTGCTTACCTTTAGTGCACGAGCATTTGTGTGCTGCTATGACTTTAAAAAAAAATGGCGGACGCCATGCCTCTCCTGCTGAGGTCGTCACGTGTCATGTGTAGACAGAGGAGGGATCTCGCTATAAACAGGTCACAGGATCTTCCCTCCTCTGTTGCGGGCTAAATGGTAAGTGTAGCTAAGGTCTAAGTCTGCAGTTCAAATCATGCCTCTTCCATGAATTTAGCTGATGGTCTTAGGCAAGGCAATCTTTTCCCCATATCAGCCTTTCCTCTGCAATGCAAGGATGCTTATACTGTCCTATAAAGCTTACAACCAGATAATGTATATGTAGTGCTTTGAATACGCTAAGCAATATATGAAATCCAAGTACTATAAATAAGGTGGTACTGTGGCGCTAGCAGCAGATGATACTAGGAGTATTTATATAAGGAACGTATTAGTGGTTGGGATACACAGAAATGTGTGCGTACAGGCGAAATACAGCTTGGGAAACATCAGATGTTGATTTGAAATTTGCTATCAAGATTGAAAGTTGAATGTTTTCAAACTGTTGGTATACTTTTCATCAGGTGGTTTTTCCGAACTATCAACTATTAAATGCCACACCTTTTCACCTTTCAAAGCGTGTGAGCCTATAATAGTTGGCAAATGTTAGATACTCCTCCGTGCCACCTATCAAATGCAGTCAAACCCAGTGGAGGCTGGTGGCTCTGATTTTTGTGGGGCTGTGAGTCCATTCTGGGTTTCAGCCAGAACCAGACAGAACTCAAAAGGAGCTGTGCAATGTGCTGAACCTATTTCAGGGGTGGGGTCAATAGCTTTCATATTATGGGTCTCACAATATGAGAGCCAGTGTGGTGTAGTGGCTAAAGTGTTGGACTGGGAGTCGGGAGATCCGGGTTCTAGTCCCCACTCGGCCATAGAAAGTCACTGGGTCACTTTGGGCCAGTCACAGACTCTCAGCCCATCCTACCTCAAAGGGTTGTTGTTGCGCGGATAAAACAGAGAGGAAGCAGATTATGTACACCACCTTGCGTTCCTTGGAAAAAAAAGTGGGATATAAATGCAATAATAAATAAAATAGTCAAATACTGTCAACGATCAAATACTAAAATCAAATAACATCAGATTTCAAATACTGATAGCAAGCATTAAAATATTCTGGTTAACATCCAATGCTGTCTATCCATTCACAGAAACCACTTTGATCCAGTGGAGAGTTCTGTGAATGGAAGCAGGAAGGAGGCAGGCTTTGCTGATTTACACCTCCCCTCCACAACCTCTTCATACCCACCCACCCATCCGTAAGTCTTCTGCAGATGGTTGGGGAACCTTCCAGGACGGCATGAGAAGGAGAACAGGGGTCTGCAAGAGATAGGTAAAACTGGTGAAAATCGCTTCCCCCTGCTTGCATTCACACAAGCCTTCAACAAGTTCAACCACAGCTTTTAAAGCTCAGCTAAAAACTTTTCTTTTTCCTAAAGCTTTTAAAACTTGATTTTGTTCTGACTTTATACTGTTAGTTTTACCCTACCCAGTGCCTGTTTGCATTCTCTTCCCCTCCTTATTGTTTTATTATGATTTTATTAGAATGTAAGCCTATGCGGCAGGGTCTTGCTATTTACTGTTTTACTCTCTACAGCACCATGTACATTGATGGTGCTATATAAATAAAATAATAATAATAATAATAATAATAATAATAATAATAATAATAATAATAATCGAAGAGCCTTCTGTGAATGGAAGAACAGTATTGGATGCAATCCTCTGTGAATGTTTGAATAATAGAATAGAGTGCTGAGGAGAGTATGTACAGCACTGTACCATCATTAGGCCGGCAGTTAGCAATGTAAATGGCAGGGGGAGGAGAGAGGCCCCTGCCCCAAGGAGTTCACAATCTAAGTTTTGATAGTGACGGGTTGTGGAAAAAGGCAATGGTAATAAGGGGCAGGGGGAAATGGGAGAAATAGAGACCCCATAGAACAGTTGTAGTCCTGTGCACTGAGTTTATGGATTTCCACTCTGTATGGACACCACTAGCTACTAGGCCAATGTAGGGACTGGCCTCCAAGGTCATTGTTCTCAATGCTTCACAAGCATCACACAAGGGCTCTAGAGTACGTTCTATCCCAGCCTCCTCTCACCTTCAGAGGGCCTGATTCTTGCTATCAAGTAGTGCTGAGCAGCTGTCGTGCCCCCCCCCAGCCCCTCCCCTGGTGTGTGCTCACATCAAGGCAGCTTCCAGAAGATCCAACCCTATTTCTGACTGGGAGGAATGGATAGAGGCCTTTCTGGCTGCTCCTGAGGCTTGCCGGCGGGTTCCTCAGGGTCCCAGGGGCACCACTGGCACCTGCCTTATGCTATGTCAGTGAGGCTGTAGGGGTTGCCCTTCGCTTCTTCCTGCTCCCAAACTGTTGCCACCTCATCCTCCAATTGGCTTCTCCAGAGGATGGGGTGATGCTAGGTTATCAGAGCTCTCCTGCCAGTAGTCTACGCAGGCTCAGCACTTTCAGCCGAGCTTCTGTTCTGGACAACGGAAATGATGGGAAACCACTGAAAGCCTGGTATCGGGTCCATCTATAGAGACGGGTCTATGACAGAACATTCTACAACTATTGGTCAACTTCCTCTCCTCCTTAATGAACAGTTGCGCCATTAGAAACAACGCCCTAAGCCTGCCTTCTCCAACCCACTGCCTTCCAAATGTGTTGGGCTGCAACACCCATCACTCCCAGCAACTGTGCTGGCTGGGGACGATGGGTACTACAACACATCTGGTGCCAGGTTGGAGGAGGCTGCACTAACCCCAAAAGCATATTTAAACCATCTTCCACCCCGATTCATCACAGATCTGGGGGGAAAAAACCTGGAGAGATAAGATAATTAATGACAGCACCCCATTTTCCCCTTTGGTCCCGATGTGAACTTGTAGCTTTAGTCTCCTGACAAAACTATGTGAGTAGGCAAAACTCTCTGAAGACTGGAAATGTGATTCCAGTGCACCCTCATCACCAGCCCCAGCGACTTTGAGTTTTGTTTTGTTTTTGTAATAAAGCAGGCTGAATAAAACAAATGGTGCCATCTACTGGAGAATCATAGATGACTCAGATCACTTCAATTCTGTGCATTGGGTGTATGGTAAACTATTGTGCAAAGTAAGAGTTTAAAAAAACCCACTATGGCTGAAAGAACAACACAGCAAAACATCATTATTGCCCAAGGATCTTTAACCACACATACATACATACATACATACCATACACATGTGCACAGACATTATTCAGCGCCTGGTATGGCAGCCACTAATAACTAAGGTCAGGCAGAGAATGTCTATTACCGGTAAGTTCCCAGGAATATTGGCTAATACCATCCCTCCATTCCTCTACTGAATGGCTATGACACTAGTCGTCAGGTTTTTGCTTATTACATAGAATCATAGAATCATAGAATAGCAGAGTTGGAAGGGGCCTACAAGGCCATCGAGTCCAACCCCCTGCTCAATGCAGGAATCCACCCTAAAGCATCCCTGACAGATGGTTGTCCAGCTGCCTCTTGAATGCCTCTAGTGTGGGAGAGCCCACAACCTCCCTAGGTAGCTGATTCCATTGTCGCACTGCTCTAACAGTCAGGAAGTTTTTCCTGATGTCCAGCCGGAATCTGGCTTCCTTTAACTTGAGCCCGTTATTCCGTGTCCTGCACTCTGGGAGGATCGAGAAGAGATCCTGGCCCTCCTCTGTGTGACAACCTTTTAAGTATTTGAAGACTGCTATCATGTCTCCCCTCAATCTTCTCTTCTCCAGGCTAAACATGCCCAGTTCTTTCAGTCTCTCTTCATAGGGCTTTGTTTCTAGACCTCTGATCATCCTGGTTGCCCTCTTCTGAACACGGTCCAGCTTGTCTGCGTCCTTCTTGAATTGTGGAGCCCAGAACTGGACACAATACTCTAGATGAGGCCTAACCAGGGCCGAATAGAGAGGAACCAGTACCTCACGTGATTTGGAAGCTATACTTCTATTAATGCAGCCCAAAATAGCATTTGCCTTTCTTGCAGCCATATCGCACTGTTGGCTCATATTCAGCTTGTGATCTACAACAATTCCAAGATCTTTCTCGTTTGTAGTATTGCTGAGCCAAGTGTCCCCCATCTTGTAACTGTGCATTTGGTTTCTATTCCCTAAATGTAGAACTTGGCATTTATCCCTATTAAATTTCATTCTGTTGTTTTCAGCCCAGCACTCCAGCCTATCAAGATCACTTTGAAGTTTGTTTCTGTCTTCCAGGGTATTAGCTATCCCACCCAATTTTGTGTCATCTGCAAATTTGATCAGCGTTCCCTGCACCTCCTCATCCAAATTATTAATAAAAATGTTGAAGAGCACTGGGCCCAGGACTGAGCCCTGTGGCACCCCACTCGTTGCCTCTCCCCAGTTTGAGAAGGTTCCATTGATAAGTACTCTTTGAGTACATACCCTCCAACATGTCATAGATGGCAACAGGAACCCAGTGGTGGACATTCATTCATCCATCCATTCATTCCCTTTACATGCCGCTTTCCATAAAGTTTCAAAGCAGCAAACGCACAGCTTGATACCATCAAACAGCAATAAAATATGCAAGGGTAAAAATGGTAATCAGAGTAAAAACGAATAGCCCACTGCAGCGGAGGCTAGTGGGTCCATTGTCAAGGGGGTAGTGAATCCACTCTGGGTTTCAATCAGAACTATAAAGGAGGATAGCTCTTTGAGAGTTCTGACTGAAAACCAGATTGGATTGACTGCCCCGCTGACATCAGAGCCAACAGCCTCCCTTGTTCTACTGTGCGCTACTTGTAACTTCTGTGTTTCTCACATGAAATGCCATTGCCAGAAAGGTGCTCAACTACCCCACCCCACCCACTTGCACATTGGAGTATGCTTTTTTTTTCCAAAACAGACCAACCATACGTTTTCATTTAAAAAAGAAAAGAATGTTTACTTGAGTATTTAGGGTATCTCTTACCTCCTATAAAATTGCAACTCAGTGCATATTCAGCAACATTTGCTATCATGACAGGCAGTCACTGAAGAAGGAAAGGGAAGCTATACATATGCTATCTTCACACTTGCACATCTATATTCATGTGCACTGGAAAAAAGGATGTACGCATGATGACACCAGGCAGAGATATAACTTCTAGAGACCAACTGGAAGGGACAAAAATCTGAAAAAGTGCAGAAAATGATTAAGGGGCTGGAGCATCTCACCTATAAGGGAAGGTTACATCAACTGGGATTGTTTAGCTTGGAAAAAAGGAGGCTAAGGGGAGACATGATAGAGGTGTACAGAATCATGCACGGTGTGGAGAATGTGCTGATAGGGAGACATTTTTCTCCCTCTTCCAAAATACTAGAACCCAGGTTCATCCCATGAAATGGACTGGTGGGAGATCCAGGACAATTAAAAGGAAGTACTTCTTCACACAGCGAATAGTTAAAATATGGAACTCACTACCACAAGATGTAGTGATGGCCACCAATCTGGATGGCTTTAAAAGGGATAAATTCCTGGAGGAGAAGGCTATCAATGGCTACTAGCCCTGATGGTTGTGTGTTATCTCCAGTACTCGAGGCACTAAGCCTCTGTGCACCAGTTGCTGGGGAACATGGGTGGGAGGGTTCTGTTGCCCCATATCCTGCTTGTTCATCCCTGGCTGATGGCTGGTTGGCCGCTGTGTGAACAGAGTGCTGGACTAGATGGACCCTTGGTCTGATCCAGCATCAGGGCTCTTCTTATGTTCTTATGAAGAACTAGTGCATATAGATGTGCCTGTGCTAGCAAAAAAGAAGTCAAAATTGGGATAGTGAGTGATACACCATAGCTAGGTACCAGAAAGTAAGTACTGTCTTTGATAAATAAGGGCAACTGGACTTATTACCAACTGAAAACTATCCTAAAGAATCCGACAGAGTGTTTCTCAGGGATGCCATGGGTTCATCAGTGCTCCTTTCCCTGTTCAATCTGCTGGTGGCTCTCCAGCTCCTTCACGTAGCTTTGTAGGGGTGGACTTTCATAGTGATCCATAATGTTTACAGACAAAATGCAATGCCAAACAGCTTCCTAGCTTTCGAAAAGCCTCCGATCCATGCCCCTATAGCTTTCTGGGAGGTGTGGGGTGGCGCTGGGCAGGCTTCTGGTGGAAAGAGGCCGGCAGTTTGCAAAGAGCAGCGAGATCATTATTTATTTATTTATTTAATTAATTAATTAAATTTATATACCGCCCCAGAGCTGAAGCTCTCTGGGTGGTTTACAAAAGTTAAAAAACAGTGGACATTAAAAAAGTATACAAAATTTAAAACCATCAAAAAGATATAAAAACAACAGTATACAGTATCCATTTTAAACAACAACAGTTCTGGGGTCCATTAAAAAAAACACAACTTAGCATTTGTTGTTAAATACTGTTAAATGCCTGGGAGAAGAGAAAGGTCTTGACCTAGTGCCGAAAAGATAACAATGTTGGCGCCAGGCGACCCTCATCGGGGAGATCATTTCATAATCAAGGAGCCACCACTGAAAAGGCCCTCTCCTTTGTTGTCATCCTCTGAGCTTCCCTCGGAGTAGGCACTCACAGGCGGACCTTAGATGTTGAGCGCAGTGTACGGGTAGGTTCATGTCGGGAGAGGCGTTCCGTCAGGTATTGTGGTCCCAAACTGTTAGTTGGCAAGGCATACGGAACCCCCTTTTAAGCTGCAGGAGCCTGGAATATGCAGCAGGCCTTGATGCTCCTTAACCCACAGCTAAGCCAACATCCATCATGGCCGCTTCTGGCAATTCACTTGTAGTGCTCTCCCCACCCGATGTTTGCTTTGAGGGTTCCCACGAGTCAGGAGACCCCGTTCCAGTGTTTGTCTTTTGAGGAGTTTCGCTACAAGCTCACATCCATCTCCTTGGCTTTTTCTCCCCCAATTCAGATTCATCCTCTCTCTAGATCTCTCTCGGTTTGTTTCATCAGAACAAGCTCTGAATTGTTTAGATCCCTGTTTTGACAAGTAGAAGCCCTTGGTGGGAAATGGATGGCCATTTGTGGATTGGAGAGAGGGATTCTTGACTCATCTCTCCTTTTTCTGCATATCTACAAATTGTGCTGCTTCATTTAAGCCCTAAATGAAGTCTGTGCAAGCCAGGGTGGCCATGTGCCCTCTTTTCAACAAATCAGTTCTCTATTCAAAGGGTTGCTGGAGGACTGTTATCTATTTTAAAGGTGTCTTCTAATTGAAGGGCTGTCTGGTCCATGGCCAGTTTAAAGAACCAGGTCAGAGAAGTATCAGATCTGGGCCTTGAAGCACCAAGGTCACCTGCTCACAGTTTCCACACTTTGATATTTTGATTTAAATTAGAAATTATTTCTAATTTTGCATCTATACATGTAGATTTACATATGCACATTTTATACAAATCAGTTTCTTCTTTTTGTCCTCTTTTGGGGTGATTCACAAATGACCACCCTAGCAAACGGGACATGAGCCTTAAGATCACGTCCATGAGTGGCATGCTGTTGGGCTCTCGCTTGTTGGCTTTTGCAGGATAGAGCACTCTTCAAACGTGAATGCATAAATATGGGAATGTGCAGCTCATTTAGGACCAAATAATTGGCCACAAGCCCATGCAATTCATCTGGAGGAAGAGAATGTTGAAGCAATTATATAGCTTAAATGGTGATTTCATTTAAACATTTCTGATGATTAAGTTTATGAGATAATCCTCTCATGTACATCAATCATACTGAGCTCCTTGCGAGATGGGCAGGATACAACTCTGATAAATAAACAACTCCCTCAGGCTCTATACATTTTGTTGTGTGCAATTATATACAGACTAAGGCCTATCCATTCTCTCCGTTGTATTTACACCCATCAGAAACAGTTCCGGGAGATGTTGGACATGGACTGTATGTTGCTTTTCATTTGTTTTGACTCAAGAAGTTGATTAATAAAACATTTTCGGACAAATGAATAGTGCCATTTAATGAGAAGATAGTGTTAATCTGATGATAGGAATTTAACAAGATTCAAACTTCAAGTGAATTTAATGAAGCATCTTGCAATATAAGATTTAATATCGTTTTTTGTTCTAACCAAAGACACATCTAACCTTTCAGTTTTGAACATTTTTGTCCTTGTAGCACAAGTGATTTAAAATAAAATAAAAAGCACCTCTTGTGGTCCAAACACATCTTGTGGTCTCTGATCTTCTGTCTGCAGCATCCAGAGGTTCAAAGATGGCTTCTGTAGAAGACTTAATCACAAATGTGATTTCATTCTTGCTTTAGTTACCATGCCTCAAGAAATGATTAAAGGTATCTATTCTATACAATTTGGGCTTCCATGATTGATGCCTCCTCTGCCTGGATCTAAATATAATACTTCGCATTTGTGAGACTTATATTAGCTTCTTAATGAAAGTAACCTTGGGGACAACTGCAAAATGAGCTTTCTCTAAGTAAATATGGGCCATAATGGTGTCACCCTAGAAGCAAAGTAGAGACTTGGGGCCTTGCTAGACCAGGCCTTAGCGCGCCTTCCAACCCGGTTTCCCTGCTGTGCGTCCAGATGACGCACAGGGGAATCCGGCGGCAGGCCGCAGTGAGGCCTGGTCTAGCGCACCATAAGCTAAGTCGCTTATGGCGCGCTTTTTCCCCAGCTCCGGCCTCAGGCCGGGGCTGGGGGAAGTGTGGAGACTTCCGTGGCTTTTCGCGGCTCCTCACTTATCGCGAGGAGCCGCAAAAAGCCGCGGACCTGGCACAGCGCTCATAGGAGTGCTGTTCCCATTGGCGGGGGGGGAAGAGAGGAGAGGGCGAAGGATGGGAGGGTGGGTGGCACGGGGGGAGGGCGGGTGCGATTGCTCCGCTTGCCGCCCAAGCAAGCAGCCGAGCGGCGCTTGCCCGGGCAATGCCGCCCCATCCCGGGCATTGCCCGGGCAAGCACCGCTCGGCTGTTTGCTCAGGCGGCGGCGGCGCAATCACACCCGCCCTCCCCCCGTGCCACCCATCCTCCCATCCTTCGCCCCCCCCCCCCCGTTTAAAAAAATAAAATAAAAAAGCCACTTACCTTCTTGGAGTCTTCGGCCCCTTAAAAAAAAAAAAAAAAAAAATGGCGGACGCCGCAGGGCTTGTGTCCTCCCTGCGGCTCCGCCGTCTGGAAGCCTGGGCGAGGCGCGCTAACGTTAGCGCGCCTTGGCCCCGCCTCCCTGCCGGCATAAGCCGGCAGGTCTAGCAAAGCCCTTGGATTTTAAATCTTAGAGCTGCAATAGATTCTCCTCTCTCTTTCTCTCTCTCTGAGTGAATCCACACCACTGCTTCTCCTATTACTAGCAACATTAGCTAACAACAATAATAAACACACAGTAACATGTATTTTTTATCTGCAACAATGAAATTAAAAAGACGTTTCAGATGAAATCAATCATTGATCAACCACTAAACAGTGGTCACATTAAAACATGTTAAGATGAGCCATGATTTTTTAAACAAACAAACAAACAAAAACCACAAAGCCACAAATCAGGTTGACATACTAAAGGCCTATCTAAATGACTATATAAGTCACCTGACAGTAGAAGCATATCAGAGTGGTGGCTAGGCAGATCTGTTTAGTAAGGGAATTCCAAGGCTTGGTCACAGCTGGGGAGAAGACCACTCTTATATCCTTGCCAAATGCGCCTCAAGGTATTGGTCGGACTAAGAGAAGGGGTCCTTCAGGGATAGGGTGGCCCATTATGAATCACCAAAAGCACCAATATAAAGCAAAATGCAATTTTTTGATCTACTCATACAATTTTTTTTTTTTAAGAAAGGGTCATTGAACGGGTCAAGAAAAGACAAAGCTACTGCTTGCTAATAAAAAATATAGACACTGTATAAGAAGTGCTGTCTTCTGTAATACAGAGCAGCTAAAGCAGAGATTTAAAGAGATACAAAGCATAACATGTAATGTCTCGTATTTGTAGTGTATGAAACAACACAGTGCTTTATTGAATTGTACATCTCTTATGGGTTGGATCCAGAGTGTCCTTTCTGGAAACAAATAGACTGCAATCCAGCGGAGGCTTCCACTGGTGGAACGGGGGGTGGGGGGATGGGCATTTTTGTCTGTCACACCCCACCCTAAGATACAAAAATATGGAATTTGTAAGGTATGCTAGTTCTACATCTTAAGAACATATAAGAAAATAAGAAGTGCCCTGATGCTGGATCAGACCAAAGGTCCATCTAGTCCAGCACTCTGTTCGCCCAGTGGCCAACCAGCCATCAGCCAGGGATGAACAAGCAGGACATGATGCAACAGCACCCTCCCACCCATGTTCCCCAGCAACTGATGCACACAGGCTTATTGCCTCGAATACTGGAGATAGCACACAACTATCAGGGCTAGGCTTTGCCTCCAGGAAGTTATCCAACCCCCTTTTAAAGCCATCCAGATTGGTGGCCATCACTACATCTTGTGGTAGTGAGTTCCATAATTTAACTATGCGCTGTGTGAAGAAGTACTTCCTTTTATTTGTCCTACATCTCCCACCAATCAGTTTCATGGGATGACCCCAGGTTCTAGTATTTTGAGAGAGGGAGAAAAATGTCTCCCTGTCCACATTCTCCATACCATGCATAATTTTGTACACCTCTATCATGTCTCCCCTCAGCCTCCTTTTTTTCCAGACTAAACAATCCCAGTTGATGTAACCTTCCCTCATAGGGGAAATGCTCCAGCCCCTTAATCATTTCAGTTGCCCTTTTCTGCACTTTTTCCAGCTCTATAATATCCTTTTTTAGGTGTGGTGACCAGAACTGTACACATAAATACCAGTGATAGCTTCTAAGTGGATCTGAATAAGAATAAACAGATGATATAAAACGGAACATTGTCAGTGCTTTATGCTGGTGCAGTGTGAAATCTTCTTTGTGAATGATCCCTCTCCCCGCCCAAGGTACTACAGAGCAAGAGCAGCCGGCCATTTATCATAGCATATAGTCTAAATCGAGTCCAGATGTCTTGATAAAAAACACTTTGGAGTCCAGTGATAAGTTATTGGGTTCAAGAGTACTTATCCTCATGGTAGAAGAGAATAATTTCTGACTTTTCAAGCAGTGTGGAATGAGCATAGGACTGCTCTACAAATTCAGCAAACTGAAGTGGCAAAACTAACTGCACAATTTCAGACTGCAAGGATGGGGATCACATTTTTTGAATGATCTCCTACATTAAAATTTCCCAGTGAATAGAAAACCAGCACAGGGGTCTAAGGGCTGCCCTAGAGCCTTTATCCCTTATGTGCTAGTTTTCCCATTGAAATGTGTTTTTACACATTTGAAAGTGCTGTCCCTCACCTGTAGTGGTACAGTCCTTTCCGTCCCTTCGGTGTCCTGCCATCTCATTCCCATCTCATTTTTCAGCATATGTACAGTAAGCCCTCGTTCTTTCTTCTGGATCAATTTGCTTGAAATGTGCCTTCTGCAAAAAAAATAAATTAATGATCTCATCCACGTTCCACCGCACTTGCCATAACTTGCTAGCAGTAATTCAATGTAACCCTGGACAACACGGCATACCCACCCACTCTCGAGCTGCAGCTTAAAACAGAGTTGGATGTCATCAGGAGGATATTAATGATTCCTCACTCCAGAACTTGGAGCGATGATTTTGCTCAGCCAATGAGTTTCAAATGGGCCTTTGGATAAGAAGCAGAGTCATGAAGTCAGTAGGAAACATTCAATGGCACAGTCCTGTATCCTAGAGGGTCATGTTCAGTCAGTCCATCAGACGTTCCGCTGGAGTTAGTGCACCGGGCATTGATTCCCAGGCAGTCCAAAGTCTTCAGGGGACCAGGATTCAGATGTGTTAATGTGTAATGCTGTGTGTGAAGATGGCTCAGAGCATCTTCTTGCTTGTCAACAAAATCGACGGGGCTGTTCAAACTGAACACTCAACAGATCTCAATGGGTTCTGAGTGTTCAGCTTGAAAACTTAAACGGTCCAACCCCAACCCCACCTCTTTACCAAAGTTCCCTGCCTTCTTGGTTCTCCCCTCTCCCAGTCCCCACCCCCTGAAAAAATCTTTACCGTGAGGAAGGGGTGAGCTGACAGGGAAGTGTAGGAGGTGAGGTACAAGCTCTATTTCAAGTTTGCCCCATCTTCAAATGGACTTGATTCATTAGGCAACAACTGAAAAGGTCTCTTCAGCAGAGACACCCCACTTACCCTCCCCAGCCTGGTGCCTGCCGTAATAACTTTTCAGTGCTCTGTAAAGACCACTTTTTTTTAAAAAAAATAAAAAAATAATAATCTACAGGCCTTTTAAATATTGCCGTTTTCCACCCTGTTTTAGCATTGCTGGTTTTCATTCTCTGCTCTCTGTAAGCTCACACCCGGGGGGGGGGGTTAACACGCTCCCTACCTTCGCTTCTCCGCTCGTGTTTTTGTTCCTCAGTTACTTCCTCTTTCAAAAGCGGAAGGACACAGTGAACATGAGGCCCATTGAGACTGCTGTTATACTGGCACTGCTTCTCCTGCACACAGCAGGAGAGAGCAGCAATTCCGAGTTTTAAAAAAACATCGGACTTAATGAGGTTTTTTGTTGTTGTTGCACAAGGAAGGCCAGAAGGGGCGGAAGGCGCGCAAGAGGCAGACAACGTAGGGTGACCCTATGAAAAGGAGGACAGGGCTCCTGTACCTTTAACAGTTGCATAGAAAAGGGAATTTCAGCAGGTGTCATTTGTATATATGGAGAACCTGGTGAAATTCCCTCTTCATCACACCAGTTAAAGCTGCAGGAGCTATACTAGAGTGACCAGATTTAAAAGAGGGCAGGGCACCTGCAGCTTTAACTGTTGTGATGAAGAGAAAATTTCACCAGATTCCCCATATCTACAAATGACACCTGCTGAAATTCCCTTCTCTATGCAACTGTTAAAGATACAGGAGCCTTGTCCTCCTTTTCATAGGGTCACCCTAAGACAGCGTCATGTGAGGGACCTGAGCAAACTCCATGAGTGTCCAGTAACGAGCGTGCAATAAAAAGCTTGTGGGATGGAGCTTTGTGTCTCAGGGTGGGGGAGGAGATAATCTTTTCTCTCTGCTTGTTTAGGTAGTAGTCAAATATTTCTTTAACTAGCAGGTGCACTGATTACAACAAGATGATTGCTTGAACAAGCATTGGTGGCTGATGATTACTAACTATGGACACACTTCCTTTGTTTGTAGGTGGAGGTGAAATAATTTATTGTAGGTGAAATAATTTGGAGTCTGAATGCAGACAAGAAAGGTAATTTTGCAGGTAAGAAAACACTTTCCCCCCCAAGGGCTGCAAACATATGCTGTTTGCTTTGGGGGCATTGAGGCTTCTCTGCTTCCCCCCCCAACAACTTATATATTTGTAAATAAACACATCATTCATTTAAAGCTTTTCATTCATTCATTTGTAGCTTTAAAAAAAAAACCAACCAACCGCCTCTTCAGATTGATAATAAGACAGTAAGCTGACAATCATAATAAGACAGTAAGCTGACAATCTAAAAGGCATCAGACAAAAAGAAAGGGGATTGGGAGGGAGGAGGAAAAATGGCAACTCGGGCACTATTGGGTAGTTACGAAGTTCTTGCAAAGGTTCTTTCTGGCAAGAAGGGGCAAAGCAATCTTAGTGCAACTGCTCTTTCTCTGGCTGATGGATGGGTCTAGGTCGGTTTTGTTACGGAAAAACTGGAGCCCACACGGAGAAACCGGAGTCCACACCAATGTTCTTGTCCAAACAGATAGCTTTATTCGCTAGCGAAACAGCAGCCCGGGATGAGTCCACGGGCAGCTGCCCTGGGGACTGGGAGGAGGGGCTTTTTATACACGCCCCTCATGCAGAGGAAACGCCCACACTTTTACACAAAGGAATTGCGTGCGCATCTTGACAGCATAGCACAACCGGTTCAAACCTGTTCGGTAGGAATGTCTGCCTCGGACTTCAGGCATGCGCAAAGAACACAGCCTTCATTAAGGTCATAACCGGAAATGACAGCCAGTTCCCTCACATTCCCCCCTTTGATACACTCTTAGCGAAGGCACAGAGTGCTATCATTATCCTAGATTGTCATCATTGACAGGGACTGGCCTGTAATCCTGCAAGGCCATTAGATGCACTGCAGTACGTTTATCTGCAATTTGCTCTATCATGTCCTTCAAACTTTGTATAATCATTGGCATAAGACAGGGTAACAGCAAGCATAACGTAATTCTTATAACAACAATACTGATCATCTCTTTTAGCCCACCAAACTAATTGAACCATGAGCCTAAGCCCTGGCCTGAAGTGAGCTTGGCCATGGGCGATTAGGAGGTATGAAGGTTTGATTTGGTCAATAGGACAAGATAGTTTGGTTCAGCGTGGTAATGGTCTGACACGGGGTTTCTCCGATCTTGGGAGCCCCGGAAGATATTCTTTGGATGCACCACCTTCCAATTAGGGTGTCTGTCAGCATCCACTGACTATGGGGGTTGGGGTCAGTGGTCTCATTATACGGCTGGCTGACATTGTATTCTTGGGCTTCCCAAGGCCATTGGTCTCCTAGGTTGGTTCCTCCACATACATAACAATTTGATACATTCAGCGTTGCAGCGACAGTTTCTGCAAAAGTGACAAAGAGGTTGCGCGCTATCTCTGGCACTTCAAAAGGCTGTTCGACTTCTTTCCAAAAGTCTTGGAAGAAGTGCTCTTGTATGGTGTGGCCTGTTTCTACAAACTGAGCGAGTTTTAGGTAAATCCGCCCCAGGGGATCTGCTCCCCGTCCATGGATGCGGAGCCCGAATTGGTTCCCAAAAGTGGTCACGAACTGTTGTGGGTTAAAAACGGTAAAATTCACCAAGTTGCACTGTTGTGCCTTGCAGTTACTGAGGACTGGCACTTTGGTTAAGGAGGCGTGGATTTTACCGAGGGGGGGTGTTGTTGAATAAGTGGCCCACCATACACAGTTCCAATAAGGACAGCTGTTATCGCAATTGGCTTGTTTGGGGATGGTAGACCGCATCGGGTCTGTGGAGGGACATATATATTTGTCTTCGTGCATGTATGTCTTCTCCCAGCTGAGATCCCCACACTGATCTGGCCAGTGGGAGATCTTGCAAGGGTCTATGATCACAGAAGCTGGAGAATTTGGGGTTCTAAGGGGTATTTTCTGCAATAGTGTACCCTGCTTGTTAGCATCTCTGACCTCTAAGTGCCATTTAACAGGATTTTCTCTGGGATCAAAACATGTGACTTTGTTATTCAGTGAACATACTGAGAAAGAAACATTACGGAAAGTGCAAGACGTTTTGGTCTCAGTACACTGCAATTTACTCTGATATATAATAGTCTGTTTGATTTGGTTATGCAGTTTCACTGTTTGTATACAAGAGGAGCAGAGATCAAGTTTTGACTTCTGGGATGATATGCTCAGGGTCAAAAGGAAGAGCAAAATAGGCAGAACATGCTTCGGGCGGTGTCCACCTCTTCTTTCCAGGTTGAGAGGGGATGCAGCGCCCCCAGTTATTTCGCTCCCTCGGTTGCCGGTCCCGAGGAGTCTTCTCCCGTCGCGTCCAGCGGTGAGGGCTGTTTCCTCAGGGTGAGCTTTAGGCCCGCACCTTTCGTGGCCTGCCATCTCTCGGGTGCGGCTAATTTTGCTCGGCTCCAATGAATCCAACTGGAATTCCCTTGGACCTTTAAAGCAGTAGGAGTAGTCAGTATAATGGTATATGGCCCGTCCCATGTCTTCCCTAACAGGCTTTCTTTATAACTCTTTACCCAGACTTCATCCCCAGGCTTGAAGCCATGAACAGGGATAACTATTCCTAAGGGAGTCTGTTCAGTATGCTGGCTCATTTCTAGCACTGTCTGATTCAGTTCTTTTAGAATCCGATTAAGGTTGATCTCGCCACGAAGTGGCAGGGTCTCGACTGTAGCTGGCAGCGGCGGAGGCCTGGCATAGACTAGTTCATATGGAGTCAGCCCGTTACTTCGGGGGGTGCACCTCATGTGGAGCAAGGCAACAGGGAGCATCTGAGTCCATTTAGAGTGTGTTTCTGCGCACATTTTGCGAAGGTGTAGTTTCAGGGTCTGGTTGGCTCTTTCTACTGCCCCGCTGCTCTGCGGTCTCCAAGCACAGTGTAGCTTCCAGTCTATATGAAGTGCTTTGCTAAGTTTTTCAGTGAGCTCGGCTTGGAAAGCTGGTCCATTGTCAGAGTTCAGCTGCTGGGGCAGGCCATAGCGAGGGATGAGGTCTTGGATCAGGTGTTTCGCTACTTCTCTTGCCCCTTCTGATCTGACTGGCCATGCTTCTACCCATCCCGAGAACGTGCATACGGCTACGAGGGCGACCTTGTAGCCTCCAGCTGGCGGCATGTGGGTGAAGTCAATTTGCATAACTTGAAAGGGTCGGCTGCCTCGGAGTATCTGGCCTGGGGGAAGCACAGGTCCTTTCTTTGGGTTATTTCGTGCACAGGTGACACATCTTTTGGAAGCTTCCATGCAGTGGGTGGCTAACTTGTCTATGTACATGGTCTTTTCGATCAGATGCCGAAGGGCTTCTTTGCCTAGATGGCATTGTCTGTGCATGTGGTACACCGCAGTTCTGGCAAGACGTTCTGGCACCCAAACTCGGCCGTCCGGCAAAATGTAGAAGCCTTTTTCTTTTCTGTATTTATGTTCTTCAGCTTCTTTCTCTTCTTCTTGGCTATACGGAGGCGTCATGGCAAGAGGTGGCAGGGAAATCAAGAGGGCGTGGCTTGTTTCTCGTACTGGCTGGTTGGCGGCGTCTTTGGCAGCCTGATCCGCCCTCTGGTTCCCTCGAGCAATTGGGTTAGATTTCCCGGTGTGTGCTCTGCAGTGAATCACCGCAACCTTCTCTGGTAGCCATACAGCTTGTAAGAGCCTCTGGATCTCTTGTGAATGTGCTATTTCTCTTCCTTCGGCTGTGAGGAACCCTCGCTCTCGGTACAATGCTCCGTGTACTTGGAGAGTAAGAAATGCATATTTTGAATCTGTGTAGACCGTGATCTTCTTTTCTCTTCCCCATTCTAGTGCAGCGATTAAAGCTAAGAGTTCAGCTTTCTGAGCGGACGTGCCAGGTGGAAGCGCTTCAGCGATTAGGACCTCATCTTCTGTTACTATGGCGTAACCCGCCTTTCTGACACCGTGCTGGATAAAACTGCTTCCATCAGTGAAAAGGACGATGCTGCCAGGCACAGGACTGTCTTTTAGGTCGGGTCTGCTAGAATGGACGGTGTCCATTATTTCTTGGCAATCATGTATAACTGGCTCAGGCAAGCGCATCAGAGTCGCAGGGTTCAGGGCTACGCAGTCATTCACTTGCACGTTAGGGTTCTCACACAGCAGTGCTCGGTATTTGACAAGTCGGGAGTTGGTCATCCACTTTGGTCCGTGGGTTTCCAGCAGAGCTTTCATGGAGTGTGAGGCAGTGATTTCTATGTGCTGCCCATAGGTAAGTTTAATGGCTTCAGTTAAGGGCAGGCATGCGGCGGCGATACATCGGAGACATCCTGGCCAACCTCTGCTCACAGGATCAGTATTCTTGCTTAGGTATGCTACAGGCCGATTCCACGAACCCACTCTCTGGGTCAGAACGCCCACGGCTGTGCCCTTCTTTTCGTCTACATAGAGGTGGAAGGGCTTGCTGATATCAGGTAGTCCTAGAGCAGGTGGACTGGTAAGGGCTGATTTAAGATTCCGGAGGCTCTCTTTTGCTTTAGATGTCCAGTCTAGGGTCCCGGATTCAGGGACTTTCTGTTTCAAGAGTTCATAGAGGGACTGTGTCAGGGCAGCGTAGTTCAGGATCCAGATCTGGCAGTACCCTGCCATGCCCAGGAAAACTCGTAATTCTTTTTGTTCCGGGGCTGGGGTATACAATTGATTGCCTGGGTCCTGCTGGCAGCTAAAAGTTGAGTGTTCTTCTTGATGATAAAGCCCAGATATGTCACTTCTTGTTTGCAGATTTGGGCTTTGGCTTGACTAGCACGGTAACCTGCAGTCTCCAGATGTCTGAGCAGGGCGATGGTGTTCTGGATTCTTAAAAAAAAAGGTAACAAGTCCATGTCTGCAGGGGCTTTTCTTTTGATGCATTTACAAATGAAGCCAGTAAAAACAATTCACTGAGCATTTATATTCCTTGGCTGATCATGGTTCTCAAAAAAAAGTCTTTCAGTCATTGAAGAGTCTGATCAATGTCCATCTTGTGAGGTCTTTAAACACCTGGTCTTTAAACAGGGAGGTCATGATGATTCTTGGCACATCAGGGGTAACAAATCCCATCTTTCTGGGTTCTTGAAAACTTTGAGTTATTGTGCTAATTCCAAGTCTTCTTATGCATAAGGTGGATTCAAATACTGAGAAATGGGCTAGCTCCAATTATGGCAGCTGTTTGTAGACAAATTAGCCAATTCTTTTGGCAACATCAGGGCTTCTAACAGATCAACTGTTAATTCTCCATGGGTCACTGCTCTATAGGCAGTCACAAATCTTCTTTCTTTCCAAATCTGTCCATGTGATATTTTGAATCAGTAAATATAGTCTTTTGCCTGAAACAAGCATCAGGGCTTCTGTGCATACTACGAGTTCAGCTGCTTGTTGTACAATTGTAGCTGGATCCATCAGTAAACAACTCGAGGTCATCGTATAGGTCTGGGCGAGGTTTGGTGCCAAGTTGCAAGACTTCAAGTCATGCTCTGGAACTTCTTCTTTGTAGTTCAGGTATCAACGTGGCAGGATTCAATGAGGCAAGCCTTGGGTCCACAAGGAGGTTGATCTCATATCTGGACTGGCAGGTGGGGTTCAGGTGTCAGCTTCTTCCACTGTACTCCACTGGTCTGTGCCACGTTTTTGGCACAGCACGCTTGAGGCTGGTATTGCAAACACAGTAATGCAAGCTGGAGTTTTTAATTGCTTTAATCATTTCACAAGTCCATTTTTAAAAAGCAATAGCTGTGTTCTTCTTCTGGCTTCTAATTTCAAAGGATACTGATGCAAGAACACAGGGGTGCTTTTAGATTTCAATTGTAGTTGCATTTAGGGCTCAGGCTCAGGGCTCAAAGCATTTCAAAAGTTCTATTAGGCCAAAGTTAGAATATCTCTGCCCCCCCCCAAAAAAAAAAGCCACTGGGCAATTTTCAGAACACAACGTTCAAAACACACACAAAAATATAGCAATTCAGTATTTCCAATCTTCGTCAGCAGAGGACGCAAGATTGTCCATTCACTAACTTTTTCAAGGCAGGGCTTCTTCACCCCCCTTTTCCTTCTGGTCAAAAACCATGCCACGTACACTAACCTTCAAACACTTTCCTTTTTTTCTTTTTCTTCCTCCCCTATGTTTCAACTTCTTATCTTTCTTTACGTCTTGTATTCACATACTTTTACATACTTCTGGCATTTAGCAACATACTTTTTCTTTCTCCCATCTTGGCACAATGGTTGGCAAAACTATTTGTGCTTACAAGGAGCTTTTTAACTCAGGCAGTGAATCTTCAAAGCTATGGAAGACATTTCTTCCGTGAAATGGGGTTCTACATTTCTAATTATCTGAGGTTAGTGAAAGACAAAATACACAAAGTCTTCAAAATCTTTGGACTACTTCCACTGAGAACAAAACTTTTACTGAAACAAAACTGCTTATCTCTAGCTGCTAAGCATAGAGAAGCAAAAAAAAACCACTAGGGAGGAGGCGAAGGGGGATCCGTAGGAGGGAAACAAAAAAAAACGTTCTCTTTTCACTTGGGCCGGGTGGAAAACATAAACTGACAATTTTTTTTTTCACTTTAACACAACACCAACTTTTCTGTAGTAGCGGAACTGAACAGTGGGCATTGTTGGTGGGGGCCTCATCTGGGGCACCGTAGGCGAAACATAAGGCGGCGGCAGTTCTTCTGGAGGACAAGGTATGATTGGTTTGTCCTTTGAAGCAGTGTAAGTGAGCTGCTTCAGGCGGTGGGGTTGGATTCTTTTATCTTTCTTCGCCTGGTTCATCATTATTAGGGCTGCCTTTTCAACCATCTTTTTCGCCCATGGTGGGGGGAGCTTAGCCACTTTCAGCCACCCTTCAATGTATGGGATATCTTCTGGAGTCAGAGGCCCCCCTTCTACTATAGCTAAATTATATATTCTGGTAATATAGGATTCAGAAAAGGTGCCTTGTGGCGGCCAGGCCACAAGGGGGCCTAGGCTCGGCCAAGTCCAATGGCACTTATAAGTCATGGTTTGAACATTACACTGCGAAGTATCAAAAACTTGTGCAAAATGCTCTACCATGAGATCTAATGGAGTGGAAGAACCTCCCCCCATCCTAACTTTCTAAATTCACCAGACAGACAGACAAATCAGGTGGGTAGACGGGGAACCAACTGGCTATCGGTAGTGGGGGAGTCAGCTGGTGAAACAATAGGTTCACAATCACACGCTGCCAGCCCACGTTGCCGGAATTTCCAGGTACCAAATGGCACCAGAGGACTGATGGATCCAACGGCCAACTATGGAAATCAGGCTGCCATTCACACACCAATTACACAGAGACAACACCCTCTTTCCCAAATCCAGCCCAGCAGAGAAACAGAAAACAGAGAAACCTTCCGGCTTCTGAGGGGTTGATCCAGCCCCTCCTTCAGCTCCTGGGAGCCGGCTGAACAGAACAGAAACAGATTACAGAGAGAAACATTCCGGCTTCTGAGGGGTTGATCCAGCCCCTCCTTCAGCTCCTGGGAGCTGGCTGAACAGAACAGAAACAGATTACAGAGAGCTCATTGTTACTTGCCTGTTTGAAGTTCCGGCGCCGGTTAGAAAGGTATCTGTAGCAAAACTTCCACAGAGGTTCAGCTGCGTCCACGCCGCCCCCTCAGGTTGGTCCGTCTCCAGATCACCAGGCATCAGCGAAGCCGAAGGCAAGCTGATGGCGCGCTCCCGATGAGTGTCGGCGGACACCTGGGGGGGAGCTGCGAGGAGGCAAGCTGGAGTGGGGGAAATCTCCCTGGCAGGCTGTCCAATACTCCGTGAGGTTTCCTTGTTGAAGGAAGCGGCCCCACGTTGGGCGCCAGGAATGTTACGGAAAAACTGGAGCCCACACGGAGAAACCGGAGTCCACACCAATGTTCTTGTCCAAACAGATAGCTTTATTCGCTAGCGAAACAGCAGCCCGGGATGAGTCCACGGGCAGCTGCCCTGGGGACTGGGAGGAGGGGCTTTTTATACACGCCCCTCATGCAGAGGAAACGCCCACACTTTTACACAAAGGAATTGCGTGCGCATCTTGACAGCATAGCACAACCGGTTCAAACCGGTTCGGTAGGAATGTCTGCCTCGGACTTCAGGCATGCGCAAAGAACACAGCCTTCATTAAGGTCATAACTGGAAATGACAGCCAGTTCCCTCACAGTTTCCCTATTGGCATGATGTTCCTGGGAGCAGCCTACCAGGGGTCCTCAATCCCCTGGCAGCTGTCAGGGGCCAGTGTATGCTGTTCTTCTGCTCCACATTTGCAAGGCAACTGTCACAATTCTCAAGAAGCCCCTCTTCATTATAGAGGCTGGTCTGGAACTTCCTACATTCTGGGAAACAGAGGAGTGTAAAACAATATTTTAGATAACTTTGTGCCTCAAAGGTAATACATATGCACAGTGCACCAGGTTAGTTCTCCTTCGAGCTAGTTTTGGTTTTGTGAAGGTTGCCAACGTTGGCAGGGCCCTACTTCAGACCTGCTCTCACGCACCATTGTAAATGTGATTAGTAGGAGTTCAATCATTCTTCCCTTGGTACAGCTCAGGCTTAAATTGGATCCGTAGGGAGCTGAGAACTGTAAGTCATGTAGGCTGCAGACGTCACCATGACCCTGCTTCTCAACATGGTCTTTCCTGTTGGCTCTGTTTTTAACCTTCCTGTTTTACTGTCATAAAATAATTCTGAATGTTTTATTTATGGATTCATTTTAAGCATTGATATGCTGGCCTACTAAAACCAAGTTCTCAGGGCTGTTCACAACAATATTGATGCTGCACCTCCCCACCATAAAGAAGGTGTTATCTGAGGCAGTCATACATTCAAGTATTTTACGCTTGCGGGATGCTATAGCATCTCTAAAGCCCCATTTACAAAAGCAAAACAAAACATCCAAACTTTCCTAAAGTAGGAAAAGAGCTTCTTTGATGACTGTCAAGTATTTGCCTGCAGCTGCAGTCTCCAAGCTAAATTTAGAAGGCCAGAGAGACTTTAAATTAAAAATTCAAACCTTGGGGCTTAAGATTAGGCTTTTTAAATCAGTGTCTGGAGACCTACAGTTAATATTTCATTCGAGCGATTAAAGATTAACAGTCTGATCCCAAGATTTGCTGCATCAGCAAATATGTGATTTAGATGGGCCAAGCCATCCACTCTACCAGCTTGTGTTGTTAAGCTGGCATTGCAGGGATGCTACTCTGGCAGCTGTGGGTAGATCCTAGAGCACTTGTTTAAAGCTCCATCACACCTTGGAAGAAACGCTGGCTGATGCTGGCTACCGTCACTTCTCCGTGGACACTCAGTTACTTCCTGTTTTCAAACAGGAAGTATTAAGATGGCCAAAAAGACCCCTACCGAAAGACACACACCCCTTTTCTGGGGTAAAAGTGTACACCAAGCACTCAAGGCTCTGCCACCATATCCCTCCCTTCCCCCGGTTCATTAATGAAGAGTCATCAGAATGCAGTTGGCCAGTTGCTCAAGGTTGCTCTGCACGTTCTACCCCCGCAGGTCAAATGTAGCAACTTTGTAAACCACAGCTGCTAAGCCTTGGATCATGGGTCCAAGTTTCCATTATCCCAGACACTTCGGCGCACTTGCTCCTTGTTATCACCAAAAAACCCAAAAACAACCAATGGTCAGCAATGTCAGCTTCGCCCGCCCTTGCATGGGGGTCTTATAAGTTACATAACTGGAACACAGTTGTCACAATATTATGTATTGTTAGTTGTTAGTTTCATTTATGGGAAATGTATAACTCTGCAATCAACAAGAGATGGGAGGAGGGAGAGGAGCCATGAGCTCATCAGGAGGGGCATGGGATGCTATAAAAGATGTTGGTTGTGGATGATGGGCAGAGAATCTTGCCTTTGATCCATCGAGGGTGAGTTTCCTCCTACACATGTAGTTCAATAAAAAAAAGTAGTCACTGCATCTGGACTTGTCTGGCTTTCCTGTTCCCTCCCTACTGGTTGGGTTTTTTACCCTAACAGAAGTAAACAAGGTGCACGAGGGCCATTCAGTCCCTTGTTGTGAACACGCTGCTTCTCCCACACACAGCAGGAGAGTGCAGCAACTTCGGTTTAGGAAATATTTTGGAGTTTTTCTGCTTTTTCTTGCAGCGCAAGGAAGACCAGAAGCTGTGGAAGGCGCGAGAGAGGCAGACGACGTCATGTGAGCTACCTCCGAGGAATCCGTGAGTGGCCAGTAACAAGCATGCAATAAAACGTTCGTCAGATGGAGCTTTTAGAATTGGAGAACTAGAGTCTTAAGGTCTTGTTTCCTTCTTCCACTTGTGTGTGCAGGCAGGTTTGCACCGTGCAGGAAGCACGGATGTTAATTCACCGTGCAGGAAGCACAGATGTTGATCAAATCTCTCTGTATGATTGCCTTAACCAGAAGGGGCAAAGTTGTACATAGTTGCATAGGGCTAAGCAGCAATAGAAACTGATGAGTCTAGTGAAGCCTGGTGGAGGTGTGTATAGTTTTAAAGTGAGAGAAAGCCCTGATAAAGGTGAAAACAATGAACAGTCTTGTGGCACATTTCAGGACTAACACATTCATAACTAGCCTCTTCTGGCAGGCTTACCCAGATGAAGTTTAAAGCAAGAATTTTAAGATGTCTTGATTGTTTTTTGATATTGTATTGGTTTTAAATGCTCTTTTAGTTAATTTTATGTATTTGATTTATATTGTATTGTTGTACTAATGCTGTTCCCCACCTTGATCCAAAGGGAGAGGCGGGTAAGAAATAATTAGATGATGATGTCTTAAGTTGAACTACAGGCATAAATTACAAACAATGAGGTCAGAGGGAAATGAAATGCAGAAAGTACAGGCAGTGATAATTACCATATTTACAGTGGCCAATCACAAAACATAATACAGCTATCATTGCAATGATGAGCTGATTAACGTGGTGTGATTTTAAAAAGCCACCAGCACCCTTTGTTCTTCATCAACCCACAGGAGATAGAATTGAATCACTTGATGAATTGTAGTTCAGATGTTTCATGATGCAAGCTGTGTTTGAAGTTCCTTTGTTTCATAATGGGACATTAAAACCAGTGGCCTGGGAGGTTGAAATTCCCCCTCCTTTTTTTAAAATGGTCATTTCTGATGTCAGATGTGTATCCATTTATTATTTTAAATAGATACTGGCCTATTAGTCCTGTGCTGGACCTTGCTGGCAAATGATGCAAAATCACACTGGAAGATGAGCATATAAAACCCTGATGTTATGGATGATACTCATAGGTAGGGTGACCATATGACCGGATTTGCCCGGATTTGTCTGGGTTTTTGATGGCAAATCCGGGAGGGGAGGAGAAATCCGGATCCCCCCCCCCCCCCAAAGAACAGCTCTAATGGGAATTAACAAAAATGCTTATAACTCCGTCATTTTTTAAGTTAAGACATGAAACTTGGCACAATGGTAGCTCTTAGGAAGAGCTTTAGTCATACCAAATTTGGAACAGATCCGTTAATCCATTGATTTTTTTAGGAATTTTTTAAAAATTGAGGTTTTAAAATTATTTTTAAAACTGTCATTTTTAAAAATAAAGAGATGAAACTTTGTACCATGATAGGACTTAGGTAGAGCTTTAGCCACACCAAATTTGAAACAGATCTGTTCATCCATTGATTTTTAGGAATTTTTTAAAAATTGAGGTTTTAAAATTATTTTTAAAACTGTCATTTTTAAAGATAAAGAGCTGAAAGTTGGCACCATGAAAGCTTTTAGGTAGAGCTTTAGCCGTACCAAATTTGAAACAGATCTGGGGGCAGTAGCAAACCCTGTTAACAACAACAGCAGCTGGCAATGAGTGAAGATACAGTCAGAAAAGATATTTGATGGAAGGGGAGAATGTAACACACAGAGTATAGCAAAAGCTTCAAAGTACAGCAAAACCTACAAAAGTAGGAGTGAGTGAAGTTAATTTCAGATACATTGAATCTCTCACTTGTTCTTTATTTCAGTGATTTTAACATTAAGATGTTATGTAGAACAGATTTGTCTTAAATGTGTGCTGTAAAATCAGACGTGACCAAGTCTATGTTCGGGTGGGCATGCCCCCTTGGTACTGGACATGCCCCCTTGGGGGCGACCATGTTGTCCTCCTTTTTGGTTTCCAAAATATGGTCACCCTATTCATAGGTCCAGTAATAATGTTTCCAGAGCAGACGTATCAAGGTAGAGGAGGATAGGCAAAGGTTGGGCATGAAGGGTGTGATGTTCTACTACATAAGGCTATGTTGTTAAGTGTAGTATAAAAGTTTATTAAGGTTTGCAGAGTTTAAAGAAGGTACTCACTGTGTGTTTGTAGCAGAATGGTAAGTATGAAGCCATAGAGGGGGGAGTGAGTGCTGGATGGAAGGAGAGTGCTGATTGGATGTTTGAGTGGAGCGTCTGGATTGGCTGTGAGAGAAGGGGAGGAGTCAGAGGAATGTGTGATATTTATGCTGCCGCTGACAAGTATGTGGAGATATTGATGAGAGAGAGATTTGGAATAGAGATAGGAAGGGTCTGCGTGTTTTGCTGTTTTGGTGGATTTTAAGATGTTTTTAGGATGTTTTTAACAATGTGTACTGTGTTTTGATTGTTATGTATTTTATCGTTTGTTGTTGCTCCCCACCTCGATCAGAGTGGAGAGGCGGGTGAGAAATAAATTATTTATTAGTAGTAGTAGTAGTATGTGGGAAGGAGAATAGTGTAGTTTAGAAGGGGTAGAGTAGGTAGGAGTACTTATATAGGATGACCCTATGAAAAGGAGGACAGGGCTCCTGTATCTTAAACAGTTGCATAGAAAAGGGGATTTCAGCCGGTGTCATTTGTATATATGGAGAACCTGCTGAAATTCCCTCTTCATCACACCAGTTAAAGCTGCAGGAGCTATACTAGAGTGACCAGATTTAAAAGAGGGCAAGGCACCTGCAGCTTTAACTGTTGTGCTGAAGAGGAAATTTCACCATATATACAAATGACTCCTGCTGAAATTCCCTTCTCTATGCAACTGTTAGATATAGGAGCCCTGTCCTCCTTTTCATATGGTCATCCTAACTTATAAAGTTACATTTCAAACGTTGAAGTGAAATTACCATCTGAAACCATTATGCATTGTACTTTGAAACCTTTACGCTTGTGAACTGAGAGAAACGATTAAGCTTTTGAACTTGCATTAACGTCTTGTTAATAAATTACATTCATTTACACCTGGTGTGGTCACTGGAGTACCTGGGGAAGGCTACAGGTCCATCTATGGTGGCAGCAGAAGGGAGAAGTTTGGGTAGGGTGACCATATTTGGGAAACCAAAAAAGAGGACACCTAGTGTGTGTGTGGGGAAGCCGCTTTCTGAGTCCTGCAGAAAGTACGTTATTCCCCCGCCACCTTAAAGAACCCGATTGGAGTGGAAGAGGGGAAAGGATTTCATTCTGCACCACCACCATCCACTCCAATTGGGGCCTTTTCTATAATGTCCACAAATGACCCACTTTCCCCTTTAAGACCTCAATTGGAGCTCGGGGTGCGGGAATGATGTGCCTCAAGAAAGCATGTCATTCCCTCCTGCCATGCTAATGGCAGCCTTAAAGGGGAAGGTGTGTCATTCCAGGACATTATTGAAAATTATAGAAAATCCCCCCTGACGCTATGGAAAGAACAAAAACCAGGACAAATCTGGGGAAATCCTGACAGTTGGTCACCCTAAGTTTGGGGCAAGGGGGCGGATCTGTATAGCTGTGGGGCCTAAGCAGAAGAAGGTGCGCCACAGGGACGGTTTTAGCATCCCAAACCCTTGACGAAGGCACCTGAGCTGGGTCCTTTGGGTTCCAGAAAGAAGAAGAGTGATCCAGAGTAAACCCAGTGCAGAGGTGGTCGTCACAAAGGGCAGTGTGAAATATTTATCCAAAGAAACACCATGCTCAATGGATAAGCCCAGCACCAAACAACTTAAAATAGCCCTGTTAGATGAGGCCAAAAGGTCATCGAATCCAGTGTCCCATTTCCAGCACTGGCATCTGGGATCGCCCAAGCAGAGCATGATGGCAGCAGCTTTCCACTCCCTAGCAATTGATGTTTGGAGCTATACTGCCTTGGAACCTGGAGGCTTCATTTTGCTAGCATGGCTAATAGCCATCGATAGACTTAACACCCCTATGACTTTGTCTAATCCCCTTTTTAGAGCCACCTAAGCCAGGAGCAATTCTCCACATCACATGGAAGTAGCAGGTTCTCTTTAACATTGTGAATGGCTGTTTGCACAAATGTTTTGCAATCTAATCAGGACAGCACAAGGCAGTTGGTAAGCTCCTCACTAGCTACTCATGGCACTTATTGGAATAAACCACATGAAAATCAGCTGCTGGAGACATATCATTATGTTTCGTGCAATTACTCAGCGTACTCTGAAATAATTGCTAGCTTTTAGTATATGGCTGCTATAGGAATAAAGGATTAATCATCTTGATATGAATGCTCCATGTTGGCTTTTCTGATTATGGTGTGCTCTCTGGGTTCTTTACACTAAGTTGTTATATTATGTTTTAGCTGTATGGTAGGTGCTCTTAAATAGCTTATGTAGTTACAGTTGGGTACAGCCTATGTATGTGATGTAGCGTTGGGTATTTGTGACTGCTAATTTTTTGGTTTTTAGTGGGATATTGGTATTTGTATTCATTTTTTCCTTATTTTGGGGACATATTTTTCCATTAACCTTTGTACTAGGGATGTGCTCCGCTTCTAATCGGACCGGCGAATTAGAAGCGGAGCGGGTGCTTCGCCTCCCCTTAAAGCGGAGGTGAAGAGGATTGGGGGGCCGGCGGAGCGTTGTGAAGAGGATCGAGGTGAAGGCAGATCCTTCGCCTCGATCCGGAGCTCCGCAAGAAAGGTAAGTGGGGTTTACCGGGCCCTGCCGCTGTCGCCCATGCAGTGACAGCGGCAGGACCCAGTAAACCCCCTCCCCGCCCTCCTCTCCCTTACCTGCGTCCGTCCACGGTCCCTCGGCTTCTTCAATTGAGCCCACGGCTCAACCAGGAAGTCTAGGCCACACAGCCCAGACTTCCTGGTTGAGCCGCGGGCTCAATTGAAGAAGCCAAGGGACCGCGGACAGACGCAGGTAAGGCCCCCCTCCCCCTTGGTCCCTTACCGGGCTCTGCAGGTAAGGGAGAGGAGGGAGGTGGGACTTACCTGGCGCCACTCCCCTCCACTGCGGAGCTCCGATTCGGAGCCGGAGCTCCGCGGCGAAGAGGAGCGGACTATGGGTGGAGCGGCGCAGGGTGGAGCGGGCCGATCCGAAATTTTCGGATCGGCCCGCAGGGCAGAGCGGGGGGTCCGTGCACACCCCTACATTGTACAGCTTATGGATGCACAGAACTTCTTTGTTAAAGGGACCCCACTGATTGCTTGAGAAATCCTAAGCCTGGATCCTCTTAAGACACACCTCCTCCTCCCATATGTACTTTCCCATGCACTTGGGCCCTGCCCTAGGTTTTGGGAGGTTAGATTGATATGTATTAGGTAGGAACAGGGCCTTTTAGTGACGGCACCTTCCCCTTGGAATGCTTCCCCCAAGACTGCCAGGCTGATTCTTAGCAAGTGAACAGAGTTTCTCATTCCACTGGGCATTTGAAAGGTGTAGGTTGGACTGATCTTTAATCTGGTACTATTCAATTTTTGTTACTGGTTTCATTTAATTTGATTTTGCTCTTTGCTTTTCAATGTAGTGTGTTACTGACTTTTTAAAAACAACAAAAAATCTGTTTTGTATGTTAGCTGTTTTGGTTACAGTTGGGACCTCCAAAAGCTATGGGGTTAAAAAAAAAAAACCATAAACAGAATCAAGGAATGGAATTTATGATGACAAACATTGCAGCAACGGTAGCAACACTCTGTGAATGGCACTAATGTGAAGATATTACAGTAATCACATGTGAAACATGCATCTGTAAGCATAGCTTTAAAGACCGGGTTCTCGTTGTTACCCAAAGACTGCAACAGATTTGCGGTGAGGACAAATGGAGCACTAAGCGATCTGCTTGCCACACAGCCTTGCAATAGATTCATCAGGTCTTAAATGCTTTTATGGCCCGCCCGCCATGATGCCTATACGTTTCTGAGCCCAATTCAAGGTGCTGGTTTTGACCTATAAAGCCTTACATGGTTTGGGACCACAATATCTGACGGAACGCCTCTCCCGACATGAACCTACCCACACACTGTGCTCAACATCTAAGGTCTTCCTCCGAGTGCCTACTCCAAGGAAGCTCAGAGGATGGCAACAAGGGAGAGGGCCTTCTCAGTGGTGCCCCCTCCCCCAATTATGGAATGATCTCCCCGACGAGGCTCGCCTGGCACCAACATTATTATCTTTTCGGTGCCAGGTCAAGACCTTTCTCTTCTCCCAGGCATTTAACAGCATTTAACAACATATGCTAAGTTTGTTTGTTTTTTAATGGACCCCAGAACTGTTGTTGTTTAAAATGGATACTGTATACTGTTTTTATATATTTTTGATGGTTTTAAATTTTGTATACTTTTTTAATGTCCACTGGTTTTTAACTTTTGTAAACCGCCCAGAGAGCTTTGGCTATGGGGCGGTATATAAATTTAATAAATAAATAATAAATGCATGAGTGTCCTAAGTGTCGCATAATCAAGTGATGTGCATGCTGGTGTAAACTGGCCCTTAAAGTGTAGGAAATAATTTGAATTGATGGTTGAGGTGGGTGGCAGGACAGTTATCAAGACAGGAATAGGGCATCCCTGAAGGCCTGCCTGCAAATTCTGTTTTGCTCTGCTCAAAGAAATGGGAAGCACATGTCATATCACCGGCTTTCTGTGCTCATGACCTCTTAACCTCCAGTTTATGCACCTTCACCCTTCATTAGCTAAAAGGGAAGGGAAGGGATTGCTATGCTCCATTAATATGAAGGCTCCGCACGCACACAGCTCTGGGGAGATTTTAAAACGCCGAGCTTTCTTTGCAAAACAACCCTTGAAAGAAGCCTCTTGGGGAGCAAGAAATATTGTTTTCTCTTTTATGAAAGGAGAACAGTAAACAGAAGGGATGTTTCCTCCATAAAAGCTCAGAGCCAGCTAGGGATAGGTGAAAAGCTGGTCTACCCAAGCAGCAGATCAGATGGTGAAACTGTTCTTGGACTGCACCCAGAGAAAGCGGTGTATTTGACTGCTTCCCCATGTGGGTATTGGGTTGGGGAATCCTTGTCAAAGAAAAGGAGTTGCTCTGGCCAGATCTACACCTTGTGTCACATCATTACGATCCCATACTTCGTAGGACACACAGGCCATAGCTAGACCTAAGGTTTATCCCTGGATCATCCAGGGGTCAAACCTGTTCATCTAGGTGACACACAGGGGATCCAGTGCTCAGGCAGGGGCGAACCCTGGATGATCCCAGGATAAACCTTAGGTCTAGCTGTGGCCACAATGTCATATGTTGCAGTATTTTGGATAACGCAGAATTAAAAAGCAGGAAACGAAAGCAGTATATGGAATGTGCCTCAACTGTTATCAGTGCACTTCAATACCTCTATAAAGCAGTAGAGTAGAGTTAGCCCAAGGTTAAAACTATCTTCCCTGCGACATACTAGGTGTTGCTGGTGTAGTTTTTAAACGTGCAGGGAGTTTTTGTAAATAAGAAACCCTGTAGTCTGAAGTGCAGCTATTCAAGAGTAGTTGGTCCATACGATCAATTGTTTGTGAAAACTAGTTCTTACTCTTCAGCATTAGAAATAACATGGATACCCTTCTCTGCTATATCCTAAGAATACTGGAGTGAGGGGAGTTCAATCTCTTCACCCTTTCTTCATTAGGCGTTCATCTAAGAGATTTAAATTCAGGTTTGTTATGTGTTAACAAACTGTTAACTGTTGTTTTTATACTGTTTTTTAATGTTTTTGATGGTTTTTAAATTTTGTACACTTTTAATGTTTACCATTTTTAATTGTTGTAAACCGCCCAGAGAGCTTCGGCTGTGGGATGGTATATAAATGTAATAAAAATAAATAAATAAATAAATAAATAAATAAAAGTACATTTGTTTTCCATTTGTTGTGCCCTGTTTGCAAGTGTTTCTTCTAAGTAGATCTTTTAATGAGAGCCAGTGTGGAGTAGTGGCTAAAGTGTTGGACTGGGAGTCGGGAGATCCGGGTTCTGGTCTCCACTCGGCCATGGAAACCCACTGGGTGACTTTGGGCCAGTCACAGGATTCTCAGCTCAACTTACCTCACAGGGTTGTTGTTGTGAGGATAAAATGGAGAGGAGGAGGAGGAGGATTATGTACACCACCTTGGGTTCCTTGGAGGAAAAAAGGCGGGATATAAATACAATAATAAATAAATAAATACTTAAATAATAAATTAATGCAGGGTTGCTACATTTTCCAAGTGCTATATCCCAAGTTCATAAATAGGATGATGCACTATTTCCTCTAGATAAGGACTTAACAGCTATTGTAATAATTTCCATGTAGAAATGTGGGCAGTGCTTTCATGAGTATTGGGGATACCTGCTGATGCAATTCATGATGTAACTAGATCGTGATAAGTGACATGACACAAACTATATCACATTTAAGTGCTGAGACAGAAGTCACCATTTAAAAATATTGTCTTTGATTTTTTGGAGGTTATAGGCTCCCCTGCTGCAATTCCTCTGTACATTAACTAGAGATGTAAAATTTCCAGAAATTTTGAAGCCATGGGGGAAAATGTTTTTCCCCCTGGATTTTTTCAGGGTGGGGGGGACAGAAATTTTTGGAAAAATTGAAATAATGCAATATTAGCACTTTTTAAAGATAGAAAGTCACTTGTTACTTTAGGAACATAAAATGTAATTATGTCCAAGTTGGTCTGGCATAAAATTATTACATTTGATATATTAAAACTAGTGTATTCAAACAATTATTACAAATTTAATTTACTTTTTTTACTTTTTTTTTTTTTTTGGTAACAAATGGAGCTACTAGCTCCTGAACTGTTAGGAACACCTGAACTGTAAGGAACCTCTTTGGTTCTGCCAGTTTATGAGGAGCAGGCAAAAAACAATTTAAAACAACAACAGAAGAAACCATCAACCTTAGTAAAAAAGAAAAATATTTATGTCTCCGCTAGTCTTCCAGTGTCAAGACATAAAGCCCCCGTTCCCATAAAAAGAACTGAGAAAAAAGGGGGGACCAAGATTCGACGAATATGCGTGAAATGTAATCAGACTCATTTTCTGAGCTATAGCTATCACTTTCAGTTTCAGTCTCTGCTTCAGTGGCAGTGTCCCCCAAGAGGCAGAAATGGATCTTGCTCTTGCATTTGAGAGTTGTAGTATCAGTTTGCAACCTAGGACTTGCTTGTCCTTGGTGCACAGAAATTGTAATAATCTGATACTATACATAGTTTAGGTTTCACCTAGATCCATCCTCCGATTGGAATCCACCAGGGGAGAGCCTTCAGCGCGGTGGCACCCCTCCTGTGGAATTCCCTGCCTCTGGAGGTCAGGCAGGCACCAACCTTGTACTCCTTTCGGCGCCTCCTGAAAACATCTTTATTCCAAGAAGCCTTTCTCTAACATGCAGCCTTGGATTACTGTTATTGCTTCTTTTAAATTTTGTTTTAACTGTTTTATTCTGTTTTTATTTCCATTTTATCTTGTTCACTGCTCTGAAATTTTTCAATGGGGAGCAGTATATAAATATCCTAAATAAATAAATAAATAGTTTTTAGAAACCATTTGGAGACGTAAATATCTGAACACCTTGTCTTAACAATTTTATTCATCATACTAAAATAAAACATCCCATAATCAATTTTTCTTCATTTTTTTCTAATTTTCCCAGTTTTTTGTGGGGGGGGGGAAATAAAAAAAAAAGCTTCTGGGGAAAATGGGAAAAAACATGTGTATTTTTCTGAATTTTTCCAATTTTTTCCCAGGCCTTCACATCTCTAATATTAACATATGGTTGGATTACATTTTTATTAAAGCGGTTTAAATGCGCCTGCTGTCAAGTTCAACTCCTCCTTACAATACCTGCACACAAGACTGGCCCAAAATAGATTATTGCTTTAGACAGAAAATCACAATAGTGCCCCCCACCACCACCACTCAGACAAAAGAAAATATAAGTCATTAAATAAGTAAATTTTAATGAAGTAAAGTTTTAATTTCATATTTTAACCTATATTAATTTTTGCTGTGTGGTTTTATTCTGGTTGTGCTTTTTATATTGTATTTTGTATTTGTGTTTTAAACTTGTTGGTGGTTTTTATGCTCTTCATGGTTTTAATTTTTGTGAACCGCCCAGAGAGCTTCGGCTATTGGGCGGTATAAAAATGTAATAAATAAATAAATAAATGAGAATCAGTTGCTAATCAATGGCACCCCAAATCTGCCATTGAGTCAGCTATTTCACTGTTCCTGATGGCAGGGGCAGTCCCAGTGAGAACAGACACTTAGGTTTCCTTCACACATACCCACAGTTATGTGAGAGCCATTTTCTTATGACATGATCCCATTTGGCTGCCACATGCATGTGAATGTCACAGCCACATGGATGGGGCTGTTCAAGTGGGTCTCTGCCATCTGCCACTGACCCACCAGGAAAGAGGGCAATAACCGTGTTGTGGCATCCACACCTACTACAAGTATGTGGGATTTTACCGTGAATGTAGATGCTGTAGTACTTTATGTTAAGTCAGAACATTGCTCTGGCCGTTTTAGCAATCTCTACACTAACTGGCAGCAGTTCGGGTTCAAGCCCTACCAGGAGGGCTGGTTGTAACTGCTCAGAGTTCAAAGAAATATACTCTAGGGTGACCATATTTTGGAAACCAAAAAGGAGGACAACATGGTCGCCCCCCAAGGGTGTGTGTCCAGTACCAAGGGGGCGTGCCCACCCAAACATAGCCTTGGTCACATGTCTGATTTTACAGCACACATTTAAGACAAATCTGTTCTACATAACATCTTAATGTTAAAATCACTGAATTAAAGAACAAGTGAGAGATTCAATGTATCTGAAATTAACTTCACTCACTCCTACTTTTGAAGATTTTGCTGTACTTTGAAGCTTTTGCTATATTCTGTGTGACCCACTGACAAGATCCCCCTGGGGTTGCTACTCCTCTTTACCATTGCAAACCTGCTTGTTCAGCTGCCTCTTGCTCTGGCCCAGACCATGGTGGTGGCGAGGAGACGGAGACGGAGATGCCACTGCCTGCTTGCTCCCTGTCTCTCTGCCTGTCAAGCAAGCAAATGGTGTCAATAAGGAGAAAGAGGAGCAATAGAAGCTGGTGACAATGGCGGTGTGAAGATGGATTCACTGAGGAAGGGGGCCTATGGAGGGGGCCTTGCCCTACAAAACCTGGATTCGGCGCTGCTGCATATACTGCTTCATGTCTTTCAGTCCTGGCTATCAGCAGTATTCTATTTAACCACCCTGTAATCAACACTTAACCTCCCCCCCCCACAAAAAAAATCATTCCTGTATCATGCCCATTTTTGAATCTGTGTTTTAGATTTCCTCCCCCCCCCCCCCGCACCTTTTGAACCCAGGCAATATTGGAAGAAGCGCACTCCAACGAAAGCTCCCCCACCATCGCTGCCCCCATTCTCAGCTTCCACAACTCCTGAATCAATTTTCATTCAAGACAGAAACGCCAGGTTCAGTGCAGGCAGCAGCTAAATCCTACCCCCGGGACCATCGCACTTCTCATGCAATAGCATTGCTGAGGCTTGCCAAAGGAGGAATAAATTTAGTCAGAGTGGACAGGCCGCTCGCTTTCTTCAAGAAACATCTGCAAATGATCAGCAGCAAAATTTTGTCTGATTCCTGGACAGCTCAGAAATGCAAGTTGAAACATCTGTGTGTCAGCTATGCACCACTGCAGATCCATCTGCAAAACGCATCATGTGCCAGTTGATTGACTTGGGCTGGGTTGGGTAGGATATCAAGGAGAAGAAGCGAAATTCCATTGCATAGGAAGGATTTACTCCTCTCTATACAATTGGCTTTCTTTTTAGTTCCTCTTTTCATCTTTCTGCTTTTCTTTCTTTTCTCCCCCCCACCCCACCCCACCCCTCATCTGACATGACATGCTTATGCTTTTGAACAGGGCCAAGAAAATAAGGACACAAATTTTCAAAAGACAGACATAAAAAATAAATATCCATGGGTATAATCCATTCCAAAACATGGGGTTACCATTTAGGGAGGGAGGCCATCACCCTTTCCACTATATTTTAGACCAGATGTGATTATTCTTCAGCAATAATTTCTGCCCTATTCACTAGCTGTACTACTACTACTAGTAGTAGTAGTAGTATTCATTGGATTTATACCCTGACTTTCTATATAAAAAAATGGCGCTTAAGGTGACTTACAGGCACAATTAAAATTGATTAAAACAATACATTAAACTACAATAAGCACATAACTATTAAAGAATTCAAAAATTCTTGAGTTATTAATGTTATAAGCTAGGGCTGGACTAAAAAGGCGGGGTGCTTTTTTGTGAACATTTACACATGTGGTCATTTGGTGAAAAGGGGTGAGGGTGTTTTCCATTCAGAATCACAACGCAACATAACCAGTCAGATATGGTGATTTGCTGAGAGTAAACAAAGCCAATTTAGAGTGGGGGTTCAATGCTTCCTGCATCACATTTCCCTCACTCTTTATTGGCTTCAATTGTACTCAGTGATGTCATCACACAACCAACAACCCAGTCTGATTATCTAGATGATACTGTGATATCGTCACATTCATGACATGATCCCAGATGGGTGGTATTGCTGTAAGATGTGGAAGCAGCACTTCAAAAATGGCAGTGAAGCAGCAAGACCTATATTAATTTATATATTAAACAAACGGCACAGCAACAAACTGAAATGGAAGGAGTACATTTAAAGGAGCTTGGGGAAATTATTTCAGCATCGCTAGTATACATATCCCCTACTTTTTTCTTTTTAATGTCAGATTGATTGATATGTGGGCATTATCTATTTATTCATTTGACTGACACCTCACCTTTCTACCAAGAAAAATGGCACTCAAGTTAGCTTAGAATTACAAATAAAACTTTACTGAAACAATAAAAAAATGCATTGAAACACAACAACAGAATAAACTATTAAGCACAAGCAATGCTCTTAAAATGTACTGCTTTGAGGCAATTTAAACCTGAAGATGTGCAATATGTTAATGTGCTCCATAATACTAATTCCACAGTCGGGGGGCCACCAACGAAAAGGCCTTCACACTTATTTAACCTTTGGGGCTTACTGCCACTGGATGCATTGATGGCTACTGGCCTCGATGGCTTTTTAAGAGGATTAGACACGTTTGTAGAGCTGGAGAGTGCAGTCCCATACTCACTTACCTAGGAATATGTCTCATTGAATTCAATGCGCTGACTTCTGAGTAGACATGCATAGAATTGCAGTGTAAATCTATCATTGACTACTTGCCATGATAGTTAAACTGAACTAAATTTCAGTTTAAACTGAAGTGCTAGATCTTTGAATACCAGCTACAGAGGGTACTCTGTTGTGGCACCCCAGCTGTGGAACGAGCTCCCCAGAGGTCCGCCTGGCGCCTACACTGTATTCTTTTCGTCGCCAGCTGAAGACCTTTTTATTTTCTCAGTATTTTAACACCTAAATTTAAATGTTGCTGTTTAAATTCTGTATTTTAATCCTATATCAATTTCTGCTGTGTGGTTTTATCCTGGTTGTGCTTTTTATATTGTATTTGGGTTTTTAGATTGTTGGATGTTTTATTATGTTCTTAATGGTTTTAATTTTTGTGAACCGCCCAGAGTAATAAATAAATAAATAAATAAATAAAGGAAGGAAGGAAGGAAGACTTCAAGTCTTGTTTTTGACCACTGTTGAAAACACAGTGATGGACGAGGTGGGCACATGGTCTGTTTTTTAGCAGAACTTTAAACCATGCTGAAAACCTTATCTCCCTCCAGACTTCCCCCTGCTCAGGAATAAAATCTGAAAGGCTTAGGGCACTTATATTAATGCACTTTTTGAAATTAAACCATTTTATGTCCACAGATTTCAATGTGAGAAATTTAAGCATATGTTAATTGAAATCAATTTGGTAAAAGTGCTTAAAGTTTAAAATATTCCTATGTTTCAAATATACCATTTTCTTTTGTACCATTCCAATATTTCTGGGGTTTTGTGTCTCTTCTATTGATAAGCACTTGTTAGTCTTGCTGTTGTGATCAGCAGGGAATCCCAATCCATAGATAAATTCATGTCCCCTCACCAATTTCCCAAATTACATTGTTGTCCACTAATAATAAATTTGGTCGATGAGACCTAGTTCTCTCTCACCAGAACCCACATGCCTTTTCAGGAGGAAAACAAGTAAGAAGGACTAAGAAACATATGAAATATTGAAAGATTAGGATAAATTATTAACTCAAACCGTCAGGAAAGAGACTTAGATCAACTGTCTTCAACATTTTGGTGTAGCACAAAATATGCACGTGGGATAAAACTCATAAATCTTCTGAGAGTTATGACAGGAGTCAATGGGTTTCTAGGAGGAGGCAAGTCTCATATTTGCTTCAATGGTATTAGCTAGACCGAAGGTTTATCTCAGGATCGTCCCGGGGTCATCCCTGGTCATGTAAATGACACACAGTATATCCCGGGAGCAGGCAGGGATGACCCTGGGACAATCTCGGGATAAACCTTAGATCTAGCTAAGGCCAATGTTGCCCGATGATCAGTTTAGAATCCTCATTGCACAGCTTCAAAACTAGGGCTGTGCACTGCTTTGGATCCAAATTCTGAATCCAAAGCAGATCGGGGTGATTCAGACCTCTGAATTGTGAATCCAAAGTGGGTCAGGGGAGGTCCGAATCGATCTGAAGCGGTTTGGGGAGGTCTGAATAGCTTCAGACCGATTTGGATCGATTTGGACCCTTTCCCAAGCACATATACACATGAAAATGAGCACCATGATAGCGTCTAAATAGATCCTTAGTCATGCCAATTTTGAAGTAAATCAGATCATCCCCTGATTTTAAGGGAATTTTTAAAGTTTCCCCTATTTACAAAACTGCATTTATCGCCGTCATTTTTCAAGATAGACACATGTAACTGGGCACATGATAGCTTCCACATAGGACCTTATGCATGCCAACTTCGAAGCAAATTGGACCATCCCCTGATTTTTAGGGGATTTTTAAAGATTTCAGCATTCCCCCATTTACAAAACTGCATTCATCTCCGTCATTTTTCAAGATAGACACATGTAACTGGGCACCATGATAGCTTACACATAGGACCTCATGCAAGCTGACTTGAAGCAAATTGGCTCATGCCCTGATTTTTAGCAATTTTTAAAAGTTAAACCTCAACCACAATATCCCTCAGAAATAAAATGTGTATTGGAAGGAGCAAAAGTGCATCTCAGGACAACATTAGCCCTTTAAAGGGAACACTGTGCTCATCTGGGGTGGGGTGGGGGGAACATGAGGGGTTTTTTTTAAAAAAAATGTACAGTTGTCGTTCGAGCACTCGTGCGCCCCTTTTCCTTTAAAAAAAAATCCAAAATGGCGGGAGCAGCGTCGCGCACCACATGGGATGATCTCACGATCATAAAATCACGAGATCATCCCCCTTAACCCCCCTTGTCTAGCCACGCCCCATGAGGCAGCAAGCCCAAATGGTGCCACCTACGATGGTAAAAAGATAGTAATAAAACAAATATCAGTCACTGCTCTTCAATGGTATCCCCCAATTCCTACCTAACAGCTTGATCCTGCCTCATGATTGGGCCAGCCCCGTGACCATGCCAACCATGCTAGGAACTGTGACTGACCTACCCTTGGCTTGCAAAAATGGCACCAAAAGTGAGTGCTGCACTGATCACGCCTGCATTCTTATTTATTTGTATATAAGAGTGCAAGAGATCTCACAGGGAATGACTTGATTCTCATACGAGAGCCAGTGTGGTGTAGTGGTTAAGAGTGTTGGACTGGGACTCGAGAGAATTGGGTTCTAGTCCCCACTCCGCCATGGAAGCTGACTGCGTGACTTTGGGCCAGTCACAGTCTCTCAGTCCAATCTATTTCACAGGGTTGTTGTTGTTTTGAAGATAAAATGGAGGGGAGGGTTCCTTGAAGGGGAAAAAAGGGCAGGGTATAAATGCAAAGTAAATAAATTACATGTACGAGAATTCTCACATTTGCAATACTATTAAGGTCACAATCCTATGCCTATTTAGACAGGAAAAAAGCACTATAACTCTAAGTATCCCATCAACCAGACTTGCTGGCTGGAGCATGCTGGGAATTGTAGGACTTTTTATGTTTAAACAAGCATCAGATTGCACCTAGGAGATATTGCAACAGCCTGTCCTGAATTTTTTGGAAATAGCTAATTTTGCTTTATTGGAAGACAACTGAGGAAACGCTAAGCAACTTGTCCTATAACAATATAAGATGGCTTATTATGAAATGCAAATACCATGTATTAATGATAAATAATTAAGCATTTTATAATATAAATAAGTGAAAAGTAGTTGTTACATTAAAGGGAAGACATATAAAGACACAAGCAAGTTCCCAATGAATTCTGGGTAACTGGCATTAAAAAAAGGGTCAACTTGACCTGGATGGTATCAAAGAACAATGCTTAGTTAAAGCCCTATTACTTGGGCCAAAGAGTCATTTGAGTAATGAATAGGTGTGAGACTTATTATTCCAGGTCAAAGGTGTACTTAAAGTTTTCGCTTCTCAATTAATAAGCAAAAAATATTCAGTAAGGTATGCACATCAAAAAGCTTGATATACAGGTGTCTAGAAAAAAATATAGATTTAAGTTTATTTGGCAAATTTTGCATAAGTAGTTATCTTCTGAAAGGTATAATTCAAAATTGATCTTTTAGGAAAATTTAATAATAACAAGATAGTTAAGACTGTGAGCCCTAATTTTTGGGACAATAGGTAATATTAGCTATGACCTAATATATAGCTATGACACACAAAAAGTATTTAAAAATTCCTTATTTTAGAATGTGGTAGCTTCTTATTAAAAGTTCACCAGTCAGCTGAATAACCTATTCAGTATTGAATGAACTTAATACTTAGGGCCTTGCTAGACCTACCTGAAAATCGGTGCTTCAGGCGTGGCATGGCCACGCTACAATTAGCACGGGCCGTCGCATCTATCTACACGTCAGACGCGATGAAGCCCCGTCGCATCCGCCATTTTTTTGTTTTGTTTTGTTTTGTTAAAGGGGCCGGTGTGCGCAGGAACACACCACCGGAAAGGTAAGGTGTTTTTTTTTTTAAGGGTCCCCCCCATCCCCATCCCCTGATTTCCCTCCCTCATGACCTCCCCTGGCCTGCGATCCCCCCCTGTCCCCACCTCCTGTGTCCTGCCACCGCCGCAGCACCGATGTCCCCAGCCGGTCTGTCCTGCTGCAGCCGCCACTGTCCCCAGACGGTGTTTCCTGTTGTCGCCATGTCCAGCCTGTGATGCCTGCTGTTGCCATGTCCTGCAGGCCGGATATGGAGACAACGGGAAAAGCCGGCTGGAGACAGTGGCGGCGGCAGCGGGACAGAGCGGCTGGAGACATTGGCGGCGGTGCAGCAGGACACAGGAGGTGGGGACAAGGGGGGATCGCAGGCCAGGGGAGGTTGTGGGGGGAGAATTGGGGAAGGGGGCGGGAGCACTGTGGCCCATCCGTCACTTTTCCCGGCTACTCGTGCGTAAGTGCGATAGCCGGGGAAAGCGGCAGAATGGTCCACACGCCCGCGGTCCCGGCCTCAGCCTGACCTGAGTCCGAGACTGTGGGAAAAACCGGGCTAAATGGGGTTTCATTTACCCCGCGCCCAGGGAGATTTCACCCCTGCCTGACCCCGGGATCCCCTGTGTGTCATCTGGATGCACAGGGTCGAGCCCGGGGCGAGCACTGGGCTAAACCTCCGTCTAGCAAGGCCCTTAGAATGAAATCTCTCCTTTTTATGTTATTAGGAGTAGAATAAGAAAAGTTTATGAAATTCTTTCCTCTTAAGCTATTAAGATCTAAGAACCTTTAGCAAAGTTCTGTTTAACAAATATTCTCTTGCCATTTTATGCAAGTAATATTTTAATGTGATGTTACAAGTATATGTCTAATAAAAATGAAACATGGATCGAAAAGATTTTTCCTTCACGAATCCTTGTTAGTACAAAACCACAACTGAATCCATCTAATTCAATTTTTGGTATACACTTTGTTTGAAGTGTATTGATCAGCTACGGGTAATTAACTGGCAGCCAAAGGCTTCCTAAATGCTGCGACTATATTTTGAAAACACTCAGCTAAGACCAAATCCGTAACAAACCCGCATCCTCTCCCTACTTAAATCTCCCCCTGTAATCTTCCACTCCGCTTCTTTGACAGCCACCTTGTCGGTAGTCTTGTGACAAACTATAACATTAGTCATCTTCTGTGAGTCCACATCTGCTACCTGGCCGTGGGGAACAGCTTTCAAGGAGACTTCGGCTGTAGCTAGACCCCAGATTGTCCTGGGGTCAAACCTGTTCATCTAAGGGCGTTACTAGACGAGGCTGTAGCGCGCGTTACCTTCCGCAGCCACGTCGAGGCTTCCAGATGACGTTCATGAGGATCCGCCGTTATCCCGCGGTGAAGCCTCTTTCTCCCGACTTTAAAAAAGTGAGTTGTAGTGCGCCTTTTCCTGCTGTCCCGCGGTAATTCGGAGTACGTGTGGGAGGATGTGAGGTCACTGCGGTCGGCACTGGTCAGGAAAAGGCGTGCTAAGGGGGAGTGGTCAGCGGCTTCGGTCAAGCCGCCTCCGCCATTTGCGCGCAGTCCGCCAGCTGGGGCAGCGCGGCGGAGCGGCTTTTTTTTTTTATTTCCCCAGTGACAGTTTGCGCAGGAACGGAGGACCGCAAAAGTGGCTGGTGACTCCTTGCGGTGGGCAGCTACCGTGGCCGCATAATGGCGGTGCTGTACGCTGCCTGTTAGTGTGGGTACCAGGCTGGCAGAGGGCAGAGCTGTTTGTGGGCTGCTGCCATGGCTACGGCCAGATGTGGGTTGGCTCCTTGGGATGGGGCACAGGGCACAGAGGCGGTCATCGCCGCCGACACCTCAGAGGCATGATGGGAGATGTAGGCACAGAGTGGCCATGCAGACGATTGACCTCGGGTCATATGACACCCGCCACGACCCCCATCAGGAAGTGAGCGCATCAATGTTGACCCTCAACAGCACCAGCAGCACTTCAGCTGGCACTGGCACTGCCGCCGCTGCCGCCGCCAGGGCCGGCGGCGGCATCGCTGACGGCTGCGCAAGTTTGCGGTCTTTCGGACGTGCGCAAACCGTGCAGCGAGCGAAAAAAAAAGCCGCGGCAATCAGGCCGGTGTGGCTGCGCAACCGTGCTCGCGGCGGCAGCAGCACAACCGGCGCAAACTTCCGCCATAAATCGAAGGCAGGTGTGGATCATGAGGCGTCACGGCTGAACGGGAAAAGCCGCTTTCACCGCTCCTCAACGACGGAACACCCGGTACGTCTAGCAACGCCCTAAGTGCCACACAGGGCATCCAGTGCTCAGGCAGGGACAAACCAGGGATGATCCTGGGATAAACCTTAGGTCTAGCTACGGCCTTCAAAAGGGTTAGCTGTCTCCTGAGCCCACAAGTAAATGAAAAAGAATACTATAGATCCGAGAAACTGTAAAACTATGAGGTTGCATTGTTGTTGTTGTTGTGCTTCAAATAGCAAGTGGATGGGAAAAATTAACAACTTTTTGCTGAATGGAGATAAAGGGTGGGAATCACTGCTGCTTAATCACTGTGTTGATCAATTTTTAGGAAGAAGATAAATGTAACATTCTCTAGAGTAGCGTGGCCAACTTGGAAGCAGTTTTCCTCTTCAAAGATATGCTTCCTCAAAGTCAAAATCAAGGAGGGATAGGGACAGTTCTCCAAGTTTGCAGCAGAAGCAAGGTGTGGGATCGGTGTTGATTCTCTTGTGCCCAGGGATGGCCCGCGCCATTTTGCTATCTCAGATGAAGAAGGCTTCTCCCACCCCACGTTCCATGTACAGAAGCCACCTGGACTGGCAGTTGAATCTTATTTCAATCTCAGTGATAGGACAGTTTTTTCTACCATAGCTGAAGACAGCAGGCTACCATAAGAGACAGGGGGTAGGCTAGTTTAGGGGGCTGGACCCATCATCCTGTGTCTGTGGCAGCCACTTTACTTTCCCTAATGGTTGGACCAGTTGCTTGGGGACACAAGCAAGAGGGTGCTGTTTCCCTCATGTCCTGCTTGTAGGCTTTTCAGAGTCATCTGGCTGGTCACAGAAAGCTAGCCTAGATGGGTCTTTGATCCACCAGGACTCTTCCTCTTAGGAGCAGCCTTGCTTGCACCCAGAATTTGCCCAGAATTGCCTTGTCTCCAGATTTGTTTCACACTTTGAGAAGAGTTTCCCATTTGTATTAAGGCCCTTAATGATCAGATAAGTCTGCATGGAGCACTTTTGAAAAAAATAGGGGGGAAATGTTTACAGCCTGTCTGGGGGGAAGAGAAAGACTATTGACTAAACTAGTCTTCCATTTGCTCCCCTGTACAATTTTAGTGCTAGGGGGAACCAGCCACCTGCAATGTCTGAGGCACAGGAGTGTTGGGTTTTATATTAAAGCTGTCTTTGCCCTTAGAAGTATAGGAGCAGAGCATGGGGTGGAAACATTGGACATCCTAAACCTGAAAATTAACACAGATGGGCTGAATCCACCGGTGATGCCTCTGTTGTAGCAGTTCAGACCGCATGTGGATGTTCACATGTCTCAATTTCCCTACACAAAACCATCTCTGTATATTTGAAACTAGCACATGAGAGAGACAGAGAGAGAGAGAGAGAGAGAGAGAGAGAGAGAGAGAGAGAAAGTAAGTTCCAGGATAATCATTCTGATATCCTAGTTTTGCATCTACCAGGAATATTTTTCTCCCTCTCTCAAAATACTAGAACCAGGGTCATCCCATGAAGCTGACTCGTGAGAGATCCAGCGCAAATAAAAGAAAGTACTTCTTCACACAGCGCATAGTTAAATTATGGAAGTCACTATCACAAGATGTAGTGATGGCCACCCATCTGGATGGCTTTAAAGGGGGGTTGGATAAAGTCCTGGAGGCAAAGGCTATCAATAGCTACTAGCCCTGATGGTTGTGTGCTATCTCTAGTATTCGAGGCAATAAGCCTGTGTGCACCAGTTGCTAGGGAACATGGGTGGGAGGGTGCTGTGGCACCATGTCCTGCTTGTTCATCCCTGGTCGATGGCTGCTTGGCCACTGTGTGAACAGAGCGCTGGACTAGATGGACCCTTGGTCTGATCCAGCATCAGGGCACTTCTTATGTTCTCATTTGGGTGTGTGTGAATATTTGAATTGCCACCTGGAGTCTGAAATGGTGCAGCCCAGCCACAGACATGTCACGTGGGGCATCTGCTTGTCAGTTTTGCTCATTGAGTTGAGTAGATGGGGCCTAGATATCTATTGTACTGCCTCATAATGAAGTGGATCACAGCACCTTTTTTTTCATGACACCAGCAATACCTTTGCTTTTGAAATTTCAATTGGCATGAAAACCAGATGTCAGGGATGGTCAGCAGACCACTGATCATAACAGAATCAAAGAATGTGCCTTAAATATAACCCACCATCTTCATCTGCCCATAAAGTCACCACTGATGCAAGCAGGAGCAGTACAACCTGTTTCTCTTCTAAATCTCATCATTTTATAATAAGCCTTGCAGTCTTAGGAAAAAGCTCTTGCATAAACCCCCAGTATGCTCAAATGATAAAGATGCTAAATAGCTCATTTTTTTTAAATGTAAATTAATTTGAAGAAAAATGGAAACTTCACTAATTTGACACCACTCTTTAGGACTCTTTCCCAATTAAAGAAATCACTGTTAAATCTTTGATACAATCTTCATAAATCTCTGTATGGAATAACATTTAAATATGAGAGAGATGGGGAAATGACACTTCCAAGTTCAAGCCTGGCCCACCACCCATTCTTTGTAAATATTTAATTACAGGTGTACCAGTTTCATAAGTGTATAAGTGTACCATTCACTTATATCGAAGAAACGAAAGGGGTGCACTCAGACACCGATGGGGAGGGAGCAAAATCTGTTTCCCACCTCTAGTGATTCCAGCCATTAGGAATCAGGCCTGCTCTTCTATTCGCATAGCCACATTCTGTGGCCGTAGCTAGACCTAAGGTTTATCTCAGAATCATCCCGGGTTCATCCCTGCCTGAGCGCTGGATGCCCTGTGTGGCACTTAGATGAACAGGTTTGACCCCAGGACAATCCTGGGATAAACCTTAGGTCTAGCTACAGCCTGTGTTTTGTTTCTTGAATGGGGTATTAGAAGAGTGGTATATAAGTATGTAGTCTAATGTACCCTGATTCAAGCTTTATGTGTGAAAATGTCCTAAAACTTTGTTGTTTATTCGTTCAGTTGCTTCCGACTCTTCGTGACTTCATGGACCAGCCCACGCCAGAGCTTTCTGTCGGCTGTCGCCACCCCTAGCTCCCCCAAGGTCAAGTCTGTCACCTCCAGAATATCATCCATCCATCTTGCCCTTGGTCGGCCCCTCTTCCTTTTGCCTTCCACTTTCCCTAGCATCAGCCTCTTCTCCAGGGTATCCTGTCTTCTCATTCTGTGGCCAAAGTACTTCAGTTTTGCCTTTAATACCATTCCCTCAAGTGAGCAGTCTGGCTTTATTTCCTGGAGTATGGACTGGTTTGATCTTCTTGCAGTCCAAGGCACTCTCAGAATCCTAAAACTGGCCCAGTCTAATTTCTGTCTTCTATTAGAACTGGATGGACTAGTCTGCAGTTGCGCATACTGCCACTAGAGGCCACTGTTGTGTCGGCCATATTGGTAGTCAAGAGACTTCGGTCTGTGGCCAGCTCTTTTCCCTTATGCCAGCTAGACTGGCATGGTCCCATACAATGGCAATAGTTTTTGATCCAAATAGGCCTTCACGATGGGAAATCACCCTAAGCTTGAGGGGTTGCTGTTTCAGATTCTGCTAAGATTCTCAGGGCATATTCTGGGGCATATTAAAGAAAAATAGGAAGTTCCCTTTAAAAAAAACCCCAAATAAACACAACTTTGAACCTTTGACACAACACCCCTAAACGTACAGGCATTTAATGTTTGTTTGTTTATATATATCCTGCCTTCCCACCCAAAAAAAAATGGTGCTCAAAGCTGCTAACAATGAAATAGATTGAAAGCAAAATCACAATTTTTAAAAACATGAAAACAAATAAATTAAAAACATAGTTAAAACTGCAGCAATAAAAGAAATAAACAGCACCCAACCAATTAAAAAAAAAGGCCTTCAGCAACTGACCAGTTTATATGCCAAAAGACTGCCTCAATAAAACAAATAGCAATATTCATTCAGGGTATAGAACCAATGGATTGGTGAGGTACTTCTGAAGAATAATCTTGTGTGGTGTGGAAAATCCACTTCCTGGTTTGTGTGGAGATACAGGAGGCTCTCCTCTTCAGACTGACACCCACCATGAGTTGAGGGTGACATATGCAGTGAGGGAGAGGGAGGGGACCAGAGCACTCCATCTCATCACATGTTTGAGATATTCAGTTTCAGAAAGCCTGAATAGAGCTGTTGTTTGCCTCACTTCTGATTCCTTAGAAGCTTTCCACCCCACTCTCTGTAGGCTCAACTGTAGGGTGACCATATAAAAAAGGAGGACAGGGCTCCTGTATCTTTAACATTTGTATTGAAAAAGGAATTTCAGCAAGTGTCATTTGTATATATGGAGAACCTGGTGAAATTTCCTCTTCATCACAGCAGTTAAAGCTGCAGGTGCCCTGCCCTCTTTTAAATCTGGTCACTCTAGCATAGATCCTGCAGCTTTAACTGCTGTGATGAAGAGGGAATTTCACCAGGCTCTCCATATATACAAATGACACCTGCTGAAATTCCCTTTTCTATGCAACTGTTAAAGTTACAGGAGCCCTGGTCACCCAACTGCCACCTAATATTCTACAACTCAGGAAGCTCAGAGGTCCTTTTCAGGCTCTTTGGATATTTTTTTTTCCTAAAAAGAACTTTTCCTTTTAATTTACGAATGTTTATACTCCTATAACCCATGATGATGATGATGATGATGATGATGATGATGATGATGAAGAAGAAGAACACCTTTAAAGTCATGATTCTAAAACTGCAAACATAATAAAATACAAAAATACAAAAAATACAAATAATAGAATACAAAAAAAGAGTATGTCTTCTATATATTCAAAGCTAATGTGCCCTGTGCTCTGATCTCTAAAAAACTGTGTTTTTAAAAAATCAATAGGCTTTAAGAAAGAAAGAAAATTGAATGAAGCAGCGTAGTTTAGTCTACTATATCCACTTGGAAGTGCAAGAATAATTCATAACGAAAACATAATTACTATTTAGAATGTTTAGAATGCTTCTCTGCCAATGGCCATGATCTGGCCAAAGTTAAGCACTTTTAAACCCCATTGACTTCAATGGTTCAGGCATATGCTTAATGCTCCTAATTGCACTGGATGTTACTTAAATTGTGGGAAGTGACATCTGATTATCTATATTGTCTGGAACTTTTAAGTAAGTCCTGAGAAAAATTAGCCCACGGTACTAATCAGCTTGGTTAGGTCTAATTAATTTTATCTTTTAAAAATATTTTTTTAAAAATACAGCAATAAGTGTTTGCCTTTACCCTGGCTCTTACAAGTGTTTGTATTTGTTCCATAGCGCACTGGCCATTGAGGAAGGCCAAAAGTTGAAACGCATCTGGACAAATTGATTAAGTCTACTGAGCATTTTCTGTCTAGCAGTTTGATTGTTTTGTTGTATTATTGTACATGTGAAATGCTCTGTGTATGTTACTTTAACATTATATTTTAGTTCATAAAATTGCATTTTTTAACCTGTTTCCTTAACTTCCTTGCTTTCATTTATATTGTGTTAGGTTAAGGTTATCACTTTTTTGTTGCATTTGTACTACCACTGATGCTTTCTGTAGCAAGAACATCTCCACTAAGGAATCTAGCTTGGCTGGCATGGGAAAAACCTTGCTGATTGGGATGGAGGGGAAATTTTTTTAATTGCTTCAGACAATATCCATGGAGCAGATTACATGATTGGGCATGGGGAAGGCGGGACAGAAAAATTGGATTAAAGTTAATGAGTTGACACATGTTATAGTAATGTCATGCCTAGGAATGTTGGAGAAGACTGCAACATATTCATTTAATAATAATAATAATAATAATAAATGTATTTCTTACCCGCCTCTCCTTTTAGATCGAGGCGGGGAACAACATTAGAACAGGAATCAATACATCTTAAAAATTCATGATTTAACATTGATCTGGATAGGCTTGCCGGAAAAGGCTAGTCTTTAAAGCTGCCTTAAAATCACACATAGAGTTAATTTTACGAATCTCCTCCGGCAGGCCATTCCACAATCTGGGGGCGACAGAAGAAAAGGTCCTCTGGGAAACTGATGTCAGCCTAGTTTTAGCTGACTGAAGTAAGTTCACCCCAGAGGACCTGAGTGTGCGGGGCGGACTATATGGGAGAAGGCGATCCCGCAAGTAACCTGGACCCAAACCATTTAGGGCTTTAAAGGTAATGACCAACACTTTGTACTTTGCCCGGAAACTAATTGGCAGCCAGTGGAGTGATTTTAATGTTGGTGTAATGTGGTCATCCCTAGGTGTACCGGTGACCAACCTGGCTGCCATATTTTGAACTAGTTGAAGTTTCCGAACTAGGTACAATGGTAGCCCTATGTAGAGCGCATTGCAGAAGTCAAGCCTTGAGGTTACCAGCGCGTGCACTACTGTCTTTAGGTCTTCTGACTCTAAGAAGGGGCGCAGCTGGCGTATCAGCCGAAGCTGATAGTAGGCACTCCTGGCCGTCGCATCTATCTGGGCTGTCATTTGGAGTGACGGATCCAGGAGCACCCCCAAACTGCGAACACAGTCTTTCAGGGGGAGTGTAGCCCCATCCAGAACTGGCTGACACACCTCCAAACCTAGGTCAGAGCCCTTGACAGCAAGCACCTCTGTTTTGTCTGGATTCAGCTTCAGTTTGTTTTTCCTCATCCAGCCCATTACTGCCTCCAAGCATTCATTCAGAGGAGACACACTATCCTTAGCTGATGCTGTTACTGAAGGCATAGAGAAATATATTTGGGTGTCATCAGCATACTGATAGCACCCCGCCCCATGCCTCCGGATGATCTCTCCCAGCGGTTTCATGTAGATGTTAAACAGCATTGGGGATAGGATGGCACCTTGTGGTACGCCATACAACAGCTCCTTTTTTGAGGAGCGACTATCCCCAAGCATCACCATCTGGAATCTACCTGAGAGGTAGGACCGGAACCACTGGAGCACAGTGCCCCCGATTCCCAAAGCCCTCAGGCGTTCCAGAAGGATACCATGGTCGATGGTATCGAAAGCTGCTGAAAGGTCCAAAAGTACCAGCAGGGACACACTTCCCCTGTCAATACTCATGCGGAGATCATCCACTAAGGCGACCATAGCTGTCTCAACTCCGTATCCTGCCCTAAAGCCAGTTTGAAATGGGTCTAGAAAATCTGTATCATCCAAGACTGCTTGGAGTTGGAAGGCAACTGCCCTCTCAATCACCTTGCCCAAAAATGGAAGATTTGATACTGGTCTATAATTATTAAGGTCCAGGGGATCCAGGGAGGGCTTTTTGAGAAGTGGCCGTACCACTGCTTCTTTTAAACATGGTGGAAAACTCCCCTCCCTGAGAGATGCATTAATAATATGTTGTAGTTGTAGTCTAACTGCATCTCCTCCCTGGGTGACCAGCCAAGAAGGACAGGGATCGAGAGGACAAGTTGTCCTCCTTACTTGTCCAAGCAGCTTGTCCACATCATCAGTACTCACCAACTGAAACTGATCCAGTGTAATCCTACTCACAAAGTTGCTGGACACTTCAGCTTCAGCTTCTGTTATAACGACGGCATCTAAATTGGCTCTTATCCGAGAGATTTTATCTGTGAAATGATCATTAAATGCATCACAGCGAACTACCGAAGGCTCTAAAACTGGGTTCAGGGGAGGAGGTGCCCGAGTTAGACCCCTCACCACCCTAAACAGTTCTGCTGGACGTGAATTCGAAGACGCAATGCGGACAGAGAAGAAAGCTTTCTTCGCTGCACGTATTGCCACCCCATAGGAACGAAGATGTTCTCTATGACGTGCCTTGTCGGATATGAGACGAGTTTTCCTCCATCGGCGCTCCAGTCGTCGACCTTCCCGCTTCAACTTCCTGAGATCTTCTGTGTACCAAGGTGCCCGATTGGAAGCAGGTCGGAGAGGACGTTTGGGGGCAATCGTGTCGATAGCCCTAGTTAGGTCTTGATTCCATCTATTGACCAGGGCTTCAACAGGATCGTCGACAATACCAGCCATAGTACCCTCTAAGGCTTT